>NW_016107395.1:6981157-7112379 GCF_001604975.1 Cebus imitator
TTTTTTTGTGCAGGGGCTAGTGCTCATTTTTCCTTTCTGTGTTTAGTGCTTCCTTCAGGAGCTCTTACAGGGCAGGTCTGGTAGTGACAAAATCTCTCAGCAATTGCTGATCCATAAAAGATTTCATTTCTCTTTCACTTATGAAGCTTAGTTTGGCTGGTTATGGAATTCTAGGCTGAGAGTGCTTTAAGGATGTTGAACATTGGCCCCACTCTATTCTGGCTTGTAGGGTTTCTGAGGAGAGATCTGTTGTGAGTCTGATGTGCATCCCTTTGTGGGCAACCTGACCTTTCTCTCTGGCTGTGCTTAGTATTTTTTCCTTCGTTTCAACCCTGGTGAACCTGACAATTATGTTGCTCTTTTAGAGGAGTATCATTGTGCTGTTCCCTGTATTTCCTGTATTTGAATGTTGGCCTGCCTTGCTAGATTGGGGAAGTTCTCCTAGGTAATATCCCGAAGCGTGTTTTCCGGCTTGGATTCATTCTCCCCATCATCTTCCAGTATACCGATCAGGTGTAGATTATGTCTTTTCACATAATTCCATATTACTTGGGGGCTTTGCTCATTTCTTTTCACTCTTTTTTCTCTTTTCTTGCCTTCTCATTTTATTTCATTGATTTGATCTTCAATCTCTGATATCCTTTATTCAGCTATTGAAACTTGTGTATGATTCATTAAGTTTTTGTGCTGTGTTTTTCAGCTGCATCAAGTTGTTTATGGTCTTCTCTAAACTGGTTATTCTAGTTAGCATTTCTTCTAACCTTTTTTCAAGGTTTTTAGTTTCTTTGCATTGGGATAGAACATGCTCCTTTAACTCAGAGAAGTTTGTTATTACCCACCTTCTGAAGCCTGCTTCTATCAAGTCATTTGTTCTCCATCCTGCTTTGTTCCCTTACTGGTGAGGAGTCATGATCTTGTGGTGGGGGAGAGACATTCTGGTTTTTGATGGTTTCATTATTCTTGTGCTGGTTTCTCCCCATCTCTTGATTTGTATAGTTTTTGATCTCCGGTAGCTGCTTGGGGAGGCAGGCTTTCCTTTGTCTGCCTGCAGAGGCACTACTGGGCTGCTACAGATTCAGTGGAGCTGCTGTGTCTTTTATTTACTCAAGAAATTAGGCCAGCTTCTGCAATGGCAGCTTCCCTCTCGCCTGGCCCGCCGAGCTGGATCATTCCTGGTTGTTGCTCTCTAACTGACGCTCTGGGTGCCTAACTCTGGAGTGAGAGTTTTTTGGTCTGTTGGGCTTTGTGCAGTGGGGCCATCCATCCCGCTGTTTGGGCTGTTTCCCTGTGTTCCATTCCCCTTCTTACTAGGGGATGGGTAGCTCCATCCCACTGGCTTTTTGGCTTAAGAGGCATCAGCCAGTGCTTCCACCTAGATCTATGCTGACAGCCCCTGCACCGGCCAAAGTTGGTGTTCTGCCCTGTTCAGGCAACTTACTAAGGCTTTTCAGCCTGGTGAAGATCTCCGGTTTGTGGGTTGTAGAGGGCTTAGGTAGAATTCTGTATCCGAACCAAAGTCCCAGAGGGGGAGATCCCCTGGACCTCTGGTCAGTTGCTCACTCCTCCTGGGTGGGGCACTGCCCCACCTTGCCACAACTTGACCTATTTGACTTATAGCCACAGTCTAACTGGACCCACAAAATGAAACTGGTACCTTGTGGAGACCACTCGGCTTCTGCATCTCTCTTGCTGGGAGCTGCTTTCTGGAGCTGCCTCTTATTTGGCCGTCTTGGGATCACCCCCCTACAAAATCTTTACTAAGAAATAATGTCTGTTATTGGTGTTAAGATAGACATATAGATTAATGGAATTGAATTGGGATTCCTGAAAAAAAAAAAAAAAAAAAATAAATTTTTGACAGGGTACAAAAACAATTTACTATGGAAAGTGTGCTCTTCCACAAATGGTGCTAAGACAACTGGATGTTCACAAGCAAAATAATTAATCTGGTCCCCTTACTTCAGACCATACACAAAATTAAATCAAAATAAATGAAATCAAAACGTACGAGCTAAAACTATAAAGCTCTAAGAAGAAAACAAATGTGTTAATCATCACAACCTTGGGTTTAGGCAATGAGTTTTAAAATATAACAGCTAAAATAAAAGTAACCAAGAAAAAAAGGAACAGATGAAATGAACTTTATCAAATTTAAATATTTCTGTGTTTCAAAGGTACCTTGAAGATTCAAAAGCTATCTTCAAACTTGAAAAAGATAACTTGAAAAAGTGAAAAGAGAATACAAAGAAGACAATATTTAAAATCATTTATTTGATAACAGACTATTATCAAGAATACATAAAATGTTCTTACCACTCAACAATAAAATGACTCAGTTTAAAAATGGACAAAGATTTATATAGATATTCTTGGACAGATGATATATAAATATCCAATAAACCTATGAGAAGATGAATCAAGAAAATGCAAATCAAAACCCTGATTAGATAAAACTCCATAGCCACTAAGATTGTTATAATCAAAAAGATGAACTATGAAAATATTAATGAGGATGTGAGGAAATTGAAATCCTTGTAGATTGCTAATGAGAATGTAAAATGGTACAGATACTTTAGAAAACACTTTGACAATTTCTCAAAAAGTTAAACATAGGGTTACCACATGGCTCAGCAATTCCACTCATAGAGATATACCCAAGAGAACTGACAACACATATTAATACAACCATGTGTATAACAGGCCATTTGTTCATAGCAGTATTACTATGCTATGATAACCAAAAAGTAAAAAACAACCCAACTACCTGTCAATTGATGAACAAAAATTAAAATGTGGTATAGTTATGTGGTGGAATATTACCCAGCCATAAAAGGGAATGAATGACTGATGCATGCATAGTAAGTGTAAGAAGCCAGGCACCAAGGCCACATTGTGTGACTGCATTTATATGAAATGTGCAGAATAGTCAAATTCATATAAACAGGAAGTAGGTCAATGGTTTTCTGGGTCTGAGGTGAAAGGGCAATGGGGCATAATAGCTAACAGATGGCATTTCTTTTTAGGCTAATAAAAATGTTTTGGAATAATCTTGATAGTTGCACAACATTGTGAATATACTAAAAAGCACTAAATTGTGTATTTTTACAGTGTAAATTTTACAGTGCATAAATTATATCCTAAGTTAAAAAAAAAACTAAAACAGTCCATGAGCTTTATTTGGCCCATGTTTTGTATTTGCCAATTCCATTCATGAAATAATAATGATGATGATAATGTTGATGGTAATGTCACCTGGGAGAAAAAAATATATTTTGTTGTTAAAATATTTCTAAAAATTATTTTTCCGTCATGTATGTCATGTAAAAGTTGAAGCCCATGTGCACACAACAACTTTCTTTGTATTTCCTACTTTCCTATATCAAACTATTTTTTTTTTCTAGATTTTACTTAAAGTGGTTCACATGGAGCATCTAAATGAAAGGGGTTCAAGGAGGTTTGAATTCATGTCACATTGTTAATTCGAAATGGATGAAATACAAATGTAAGAGTTAAAACTATAATATATCAACTTTTCAATGTTTCATCAATTCAATACTTCAATTTTTTTTTTTTCTAGAAGTGAAGCTTCAAGTTTATTAAAGCTCTGATCTAGCAAATCCTACGTAGGTTTTTTTTTTTGTTTTTGTTTTTGTTTTTTTTTCCACAGCTAGGAGGTGAGAAGTTATGAGTCAACTTTGGATATTTTCTGATATAAACTAAAAATTATGCACGAAATTAAAATTCTTCATTTAAAAATGAACATAAATCATTGACCCACTGTCACTATTTGGCAGCACAAGTAGTTTGTTTTTCTGTTTTCAAATCCATCCAGCCTTTATTCCTTTTATGTTGCAGCAGGTTGATTTTTAAAATCCTGAATACATACTTATAAAGAAATCACATAATGATAATTTAAAAATATGTATTTTCGGTAAATCTCTAAGGGAAACATCTTCTATTACTGAAGATCCCAAAGGACAAATGAGACCAAAAGTTGTGTAAACAGACATGATCCATCAATAGGAATAATGAAGATAGGTATATGCTATAGTAAAAAGATGTCAGTGTTTTAAAATACATGCTAAATAATTTTTTTTTCCTGTGTTAGTGGACTACAGTATGTTGCTTCTTTGGCATGCAATTCAGTTAGTATCAAAACCTATACATTTTAGTTTCTACACTTCAATTGTCCTAGGAAGAATGTCTTCCATACCAGCAAACTAGAAATAATATAATACTTGCATAAATTCAGGTAGACCATAATAATGATCTTTTAGCTCACTTGGTGGTCATTTATAGATCTTTGCAAAGAAAAGACTTAAAATTTTGAATAGTTTTTCTACTTCTCCTTGTTGGACATATATTTTATGTGTCTTTCTAGAGACCTTTTTTTTTTTTTATTTGCTGTTTTTTTTGGTTAGTTTTTCAGAGTTATGTTCTTTCTTATAACGTTTAATTTTAACACTGAGATAATTGATTATACTTTGCTTTTATTTAATGGATCTCAAAGAACCCATATCTGATATGTTACCTTTCTTTTCATCACAATACTTAGGTCAGGGCAAATAGCAAAATGCTAACTAGGAAATAAAGAACACTTGGTTTTCCAATGACTGAATAATAACTAGCATATTGACAGAAATAGATTTCCTAGCTTGTAAGAACTTTGTTTCTGTTGTGCTACACTACACAATGTATACAATGATGCCTGTTCTTATTAGAATTTGCACAGTAAAAATGTCTTTTAGTGACTGTACAATAAAACTTTCTGTAGCAATGACCTGGTATTACTCTTAGGCTATAACAGGACCTCTGGGATCTAATTTTAGCTGTATCTTGAATGGTGTTATTCTGTTTTTCTCCACATGTCACAGCATGATTGAGATTAGACATTTACAAATTGTACTACAATATATTAGTATTTTCCTGATGAATGATTTTATAATTTCTTTCAATATTGTGGGCTGTCAGACATGGAGTAAGTCAAAACTTTAATTCATATTTATAGATAAAAACAGTAAGTATCCGAAGTATTGCTGTCAAGATCATCTGCTTTTCGGTTCCATTTCTGTCTCCCTTTTTTGACTTTTATGCCTTCTCTCCACTGTTTATGTATGTTTTCCGAATTCTTCATGAAAACTTTTCTTACCTTTACTCAGGAGTAAGTGATTCTGGGCATGAACAAGAATTCTAATCTTAATGAGGCACATCAGGTCCCCATGGATTCCATACTATTTCTACCTTGTGCTCTCCAGTGTGTGATTTAGTATTCAGGTCCTGATAAATGTAAAAGGGATTAGGCGACACTAATTAAACAACAGGGAACTTTGACACAGTAGACTTTTGTCCAAAAAATGATAGCTTTGGAAATATAAACTTGGATTCTGGTCTGTATTAAATGGCTGCAATTGTCTTGGCCATCATCTTCTATAGCTTGGTATGTCTAGAATGCAAGCTTCTTGAATGCAAGACTATTTTACTTTGTTTATTTATTTAAAGGAATTGTTTATCTCATTATACTCAACTGTTAACAGAGAACTGGCATTCAAATAAAATAAAATTGGACTGAATGACTGATACCTCTTAGAGAATAATTGGACTGGATAATGACTAAAATCTATCAATTCTAAATTTTTGAAGGTTTTATAACTGTATTTTACAAGTAAAAGGAGGGTATATTATAAAATATTTATCTTTCAATATTATATAACTAAAACAGAAGGTAATCATGAAATTTATTATTATTACTTGACTTATACATCCTTTGGGTCAATTAATACCCTTCTTATGGCAAACTCTATTATGCTTTTAGGATAAACCACTTCTAGTTACAACTTCTTCCATCTGCTGTGTTTTGAAAAAGATTTAAGCTTTTCCAGGCAGAACTCTAGGCAAAGTGTCATTTTAGCTAAAATTTAATTAAGATTTCAATAATTTACTCTGTTTTTCCATTTCTCTCAGAAGCTGTCAAAGTAAACGACATTGGTCTTGTTTTAGCAAAGAAACTCAAAGTCTGTGGCTTAGTTATAGGAAAATGAAGCCATTTGATGAAAATGGAAATTAATGTATTCACCCCCCTAAACAGAAGTTTAATTTCTGAGGTGCCTGCTAAATATGAAATTTTTTCCCACACTGCTCTACGTCATTCCTGTAGAAACTTTAAGATTCTTTAAAAGTATCTATAAAATTAGGTGAAGGGTAAAATTATGAATTTCCCACTTGGAAGAAAGTGGCTTAAATTCTATCCAATTATTTGCCATGACAACCAGCTAAACACAAAAGGGCTAGAATGGATGTAGAGTACTGCCTCTGTAATCATCACTGTATGTCCTTCAAATCATGGATATGCAGCACCACTATCCTGGGCTACTTCAGGGCCATAAGCCTACATGGTAATTACATGCTTTGGAACACTCCACTTAAGTGCATCAATAATATAGTGAGCGAACATGTTCTTTAATTCTGCACCTGTAAATGGAGGGAAAAATAAAGAAAATATCTCTATCAAAAAAAGGAAGAAAAATAAATTAGACAGCCAAATTATTTTAAGCTGCTTTGTGAGGTTTCCCTCTAAAACTCAGGTGGTTAGTAATCGAAGTTTTCCATAAATATAATCAAATGACAAAATATCTCTGCTTAAATGACTGCAAAGGTTAGGACATGAGAAAACAAAAAATGCAAAACAAGCAAAAAGATATCCAATTAAACTTGATATTTTATCTTTAATACACTCATTTAAACTGTGCATTACAATATTTTACAATATTTCAGAGCTACTTTTCTTTCCATTGCCATGTCTCTATGTAACTTCTATTAATGGGATTTAGAAGACAACACCCACTGATCCAGGACATTCAACACAAAGGAAGAGTTAACACATCATGGCATTACAAAGCTGTAGTGCTCTGCATGGTATTTCAGAATAAGGCGTGTGTATGTCTGTCTGTGTGTGTGTGTGCATGTGCATGTGTGCGTGCATGTATGTGTGTTTCATTTTATGGACTTGAAATCCATATTTTTCTCTGAAGTGCAAAGTTAATGCAGTTAATTCAACAGAGAAGAAGTAATTCAATAGAATCTCAGTGAGACTAAGTGATTGGTATAAAACTGTAAGACCTTCCTCCCACCTACATATTTCAATAAAACAAAATGGCTAATTTTTAAAAATCATAAATTTATTCTAAAAATAAAATATTTTTGAGTGGCTGATTTTCTACAGTTTTATGCAATTTCAGAGGAATTCTTAGGAAAAATATGAACACACAATTTATAATAAAGTTAACATTTGACCATTGGAAACAAACCAAGTTTTTTTGGCAGATCCATTCTACATTTTTTTCACTTGAGAAAACAAGAAAAAAAAAAAAAGATGTGGTCTATATAGGTAGATATATTTATTATGCCAATTAACAAAGACATTTTAATGAATTAATGTGAAATGTGCCTTTGCATATTGACTCCAAGATACAAGTGTTATTTAAATTAGAAAATCTTGCCATAATTTTAGAAAATCCCATGAAACTCAGGAAAATCACGTATGTGATGCTCCAAAAACCACAAAGGAAACAGAAAGGACGTCCTAAATAATCAGAGCAGAATGTGGTGGTTTTCAAAAAAAAAATATTTATTTAGGATTGAAATCATATTTTTTTTTCTTGTCATTTTACGTTTGTAATTAATAGATGTAAACATGATTTACTAGGTTAATATTTAATACATGGGCATGATCTTGTGGTCTGTTAATTTCCATACATTTTATTTTAGAGATAATCATATGCTTCAAATGTTGCTTTTATGACCAAGAACAAGGAATTATCCCATTATTTAATCAACATACAATTTTTCTAATAGTAAATATATTTTTTGAAAAAATGCAATTTTATTTACCATATGCAAATTGTTAAAATAATAAAATCTGTTACATTTTTAAAGCTGCACATAGAAACTTTACCAAGAAGTTTGAAGCAACACTTATTAGAATTATCTGTTTAATATTAACTGTTTCTTTATGCTCTTGGACTTCTGAAGAATTTTACTGGTCAGGCAGTAGATTTAAAATTTGCAGGCAGCTGTTACTGTATAGATATTCTGCTATAAAATAGCATTCTACTATATACAAAAGCTAATGTTTTAAAGTTTAAGACTGCTCCCAAAATACAAATTATGTTAATTTGCAATGAACCAACAGCATACAAAATCTGAGATGAAACACTGGTTATTTTTGAAGGAAATATAGATAATATTTGAAAGTTAAATCTTATTGGTCTTTATAGTTTATTTTCTCTTGCTGACAAAGATGCATAAGCAGGCCAATTGCTTACAACTATGTAAAATATATTAGCATATTGCTGAGACTTGGCTTATAAATGTAGTCTGGAGAGAATATTACAATTGAATTTCAAGCCCACGAGAAGGATTTATGATAGAGGTTTTTGGCAGAACTTTTCTAAATTACAGTAATGACTCACTTGGAATATCTTATTAATGGTACAAACAGCAAGAAACATAAGTGGAAATGTTTAAGACTGGGTGTCCCAATGACTCCACATCTGCTTTTTGCTTTGTGTTTTGTTTTATTTTGTTTCTGCTTGACTTTGTGGTGTCTTCTTGATGAGATGGTAACTGATAATATCAAAGCAAGACAACTTTAAAAACTCAGATCCCTTCATTGGCCTGTATCTGTGATCTCTGAAAATCTTAGCAAGAATGTCACCTTTGAACAGACAACTGAGTACAGGATATTAATCAGACATAGAAACTATCATAGAAACTATCTCTTGGTGTCATCTAGTGGTTGTGTTTCATCACTGCATAAAAGAAATGCCTTGCTGGTTTTCTGAGTAAAGATGGTTTTATTACATTTGTTTCTGAGTGACTGGAGTAAAAGAAGCTGCCATTTTTAACAGACAAGAGAAGGTTAGTAGCAATCAAGCCTTTCTGGCTCTTCACCCTGGCCCTTTGCGGTGCTTCTTATAAGGTCAAGACACATCGATGGAAAGCTCAGTCATCGTACACTGGTGTGAAGGCGCTGTCTGCTGCCCCATTTAGGTTGCATGACTGAGTGGCTGGGTGTTGTTAAGGGACATCCACAGCCAATACACAAGGTATTTTCTCTCAGCTGGCTGAGCAGCACTAAGGAGATTCTGACAGACTGAGCTGACATGCTAACAATCTGATTGCAGACGGCAATGGTAGGAGCCTCCAAGGGAGAGAGAAGGGTCTCCTGACCCTCCTGTCATCTACTCTTTCAATCTCTAGCCTAGGATAGGAACACTGTACAACTATCACAGGAAAAGGTGACATAGTGAAAATAACTTATCCACAAATGTGCTGAAATGTCATCTCTAATGTTATAGTTCCTTTAAGACGAACTATAATTTCTAATATAACTTTTCAGTTTTGAAAGGAAAGGGCACCAAGGCTGGGTTGACAGAAATAAATTATCCAGATAATTAAGGCTAACTACTCTACTTTCTCCTACTCGCCAGCCCACATGCAGGCAATAATAGGGCTCAATTATTTATAATTCAGATTTTTTTCCCCTTCAAAAAAGGGATTTTCTATCAAACTGGTATTTGAACGTCTCAAAATTATTATCATTAGGAAACAGATTATTAACAAAATATAATCAGGAAATCTATAAATTTTCAGTGGTCATAGTTTGTGTTATCATGTCCAATGTAACAAAGATATATCATCATTTAAAACATGATAAAAATGAACATTTTATTCTAATTTTGTTCATAATTACATGATATTTTTAGTCAAAATCTGTAGGTTTAAAATATGATCTTCATGGATTTATCAATATTATGCAAAGTATTCCTCTACATACTTATAGAAACTTACTTTATATTACAAAGTGAACAGTTCTTTTGTTGTTGAATTTGCATGTTACTTTTTTTTTTTTTTTTCCAGGTGGGCTCACTGTGTTGCCTGGTCTGGAGTGCAGTGATGTGATTTCAGTACACTGCAAACTCGACTTCCCAGGTTCGGGTGATTGTGCCACCTCAGCCACTCTAGTACCTGGGATTACAAGTGTACACCACCATTCCTGGCTAATTTTTATATCTTTTGTAGAGACGGGATTTCATCATGTTGTCCAGGCTGGTTTCAAACTCCTAGGCTCAAGCCATCAACCCACCTTGGCCTCCCAAAGTGCTAGGATTGCAGACATGGGCCACCACACCTGGCCTGAATTTGCAGTATTTTTTATGTTTACTTTCTTTTATCTATACGTCTTTAATTTCCAGATGTCTTATACATAAGCATAAATTGAGAAAAAGAATTGAATGAAACAAGAATAGATGTACATTTCCTAAAATTTCTCATTGCTTTTGTGACAAAAGAATTTGCTGCTGCTACTATTCTCGAAATGAAAACACATGTACTACATAAGCACATATATAGATGTCTATAATATATATGTTTATACATATATAAATACATATATATAGATCTATATGTACAACTATATATGTGTCTATATATTATTCAACAGAAATACTATCAGTTTACACACATATTAGTTAAAAATATATATGACCAATTAGTCCTCTGTAAACACCCTCAAAACATATTACCTTTCTTCTGAAATTAATCACCAGATTAGATTATTTAATTTCATATTCTGTATGAGAAAGAATCAAGTTTGGTATAAGGTGGCTCTAATTCTGATTATTAGCTGTGCATTATTTCATCTTATGTAGCAATTGAGAATAATAAATACTTACATGGTGGCATGTGTATTTGTAGTATTCATAAACTTCTTGTCAGATTTTATTCAATTTACAGGAAGTATCTGAAATCTGAATCACAAAGCCTGACATAATTTTCTGTTTATTAATAATTTTTAAAGACTATTTCCTGACACTACAGCTAAAATCACAGAAATGGTTGTCGAGAAATGAAAAGTTAATGTAAATATTTCACATAAAGAAAACAGAGCTCTGTCTTAATGATCTCCACTAATTTCATTTTAACCTCAGTGAACAAAATATATACTATCCAATAAAGAATTAGGTGAATATCTACCAGCATTAGCAAATAGGAAATTTTGGCCTTCTCAGTGTTAACAGAACTACATCCAAACAAAAGCAACCAACCTCAAGTAGCAGTTGAAATCATTGGTTAAGCAATCCTTATGGAAAATGAGAATGAGAATCAACAAAGTATCGATTTAACATGACTCAAGAGATATTCTTTGCTATTTGAATTGACTGTCTTAAGTGGCCTTATCAAATAGATTATTTTGTTAATTTATGTAGTGATACTTTTGATACTAACTCTATTGGAATTCCATTTCATTTTTCCATAGTATTAGGAAAATAATGGACAAAGTGGTGGATTGAAAACACCTTCTCTTTAGTTTTTTTTCCTGTTTCTGTTACATATTGTAGTAATCTGTGGTTTTAACTATTTGTCTAAATGCTGAAAAATAATACTCCTCACTCAATAGGGCAACATCATGACCCATAATCCTAAGTAAATGGATGCAGCTACCACCATACTGTATAGTAATACTGCATAATTGGCACCTTCATCTCCTATACCTCTGTGTATTTTCAGTTAATCTTTCTAAGAGTGCCTACACATTAAAATAATTGACTCAATTTTACAGATTACAAAAACAAATTTGCTTAGCTCTTAAGCCACATATTAAGTTGTGGAACTGTGATTTGATATGAAGTCTGAGCTTCTTACAAAACTTAGTTTGTACAGCACATGGATTCTTCTTTCCAAATAATAGAATAATCACAAATTTGTTATAATCTATTCTTTTAAGATAGCTTTCATTTAAAAGAGATAGATAGTCCCTTTACATACTAATTTTTTTGTTTCTTCAGATTGTCAAAATAATTCCTTTACGCAACTACACATGCCATATAGCTAACTAATGGCCAAGGAGATAAAATCACAAGTGTTTTGTGGCTCCCAGAATTCTCGAAGGAAAATGAATATGCCTACTTTTTACTCTCATTTTTCCTACAGTCTGCAAGGAGATGTGATAGCTGGATTTTGAACCACCATTTTGCACCATGAGGTGACATACTAAGAATGGCGAAGCAGCAAGATAGGATCCTGCTGATTCAGACAACAAATTAGTCCTGGATTACTCATCTCTAGGCTACTTTTACACAAAAGAGAAATAAACTCTGTTATTATACTTGTTTTCTATCCCTGCAAAACAATTTACCACACATTTACAGCCTTAAACAGCAACACCTCTTTATTATGGCACAGGTTCCATAGGTCAAGATTCCAGAATTGGTTAGCTATGCCCTCAGCTCAGAGCCACGCCAGGCTGAAAACAAGGTGTTGGTTGGTCTACCAGCTCATGTGTTGCTCTGAGTCTCTTTTCAAGCCCTCTGGTTGTTGGCAGAATTCAATTCAAGGTGGTTACCAACTGAAGTCCACATTTTCTTGCTAGTCATCGGCCAGGGCTGATGCTTTAAATCTTGGAGACTCTTTACTGCATAGTCCTCTCTGCAGGCCCTCTCACAACACGGTACTTTACCTCCTCAAATCTAACAGGAAATTCTCTGGGGTGGTGCCTCAACCCTCCTCTTTTAGGAAGGGCCTAGTCCCTTTTAAGGGTTCACCTGATTAGATCAGACCCACATGGAATAACCTTTTGATTAACTCAGTTAATAATCTTGGTTTTTTAATAGCATCTGCAAAATCCTTTCACCTCTGTCCTATAGAATAACTTAATCATGAGATTAAAATCCATTATACTTGCAGTCAAGTGGAGAGGATTATACAGAGAATATAGATCAGAGAGAGGGAATCATGGGGACCATATAATAATAATTCTGCCTGTTACACTTGTTTCAGCTATCATTTTATTTTTGTTACTATTTTTTAACATATTGTCAAAACTCATTATCGATAATGTATCACATGGTATACCCGCCTTTGAATTTTAAGAAGACGTGATTGTTTGAACAAATTTGTGTACATTCTAGTATAAGCAGAATTGTTTATCAAGTCTCCACACATATATACACATTTTTGTTGTAGATGCAACAAAATACAGTTCTAAATACAGAGCACAAATACAATTGAATCAACTAAGATACCTGTGCCCTTGTGTTTATGTCTTTCTGGATTTTAACAAACCTATTCTACATTGTACTTTGTTTTGCAACTCACTTCAAATTGTGTTTTAAATTAGAATAACAATGGAAAAAAAGTAAATATAAGGATTAAAGTATGTTGTACTGTTAAAATGAATGGTGAGGTTTGTGCAGAGAGGAGGTGAAGTACTTTATTTTCCTTTATTCATTTGTAGTTCTTTGTCCACATATTTTATTTAATCTGTAATTTAAAAACAATTTTTTCTGGGAAAATAATATTTTCCTTTGCTGTCCTAGGACATACACAATGAATCCAGGTATTATATTAATTTTTCTCTATGATCACTACTTCTCGTTAATTGTTTTCCTAGAACTCTTCTACCCAAGAAGTTTACAAGGCAAATGGAATTTATAAAACTTCCTTATGATTGAAGAGCTAAATTAGGTATTGTCATTCCCTTCTGTACTTTTCCCAGAAAGGAGGAAAAAATATTGACTTATGGGTATGTTTTGTTAAACTAAGGATATATATGACTTGTCATGTATTAAAAATATTTACCAACATCCTATAATCTTTCTCAAGATTTAAACATCATCTGAGTAAATTGTCTATCTTGCAGCAGGACTCACAAACTTAAATACTTGCAGGGATAGGCATAAATTATGAACAAATTAAATAAGTCAGGTGTAAAAACATAGGATATGGGGGGAATGTGATAAACTACATCATGAACTTTCCACTTAAAGGTACAGTCTCACATATGTCAGCTCATTCATTCAAGGCCAAGTCTCCAAGATCTTCCAATGTGTGTAAGGAAAGCTGGTAATCCAGAATTCCTTATGAAATAACCCAATTTGAAATGCTAATTTTACCTTCAAAAATTTACAAATGATGTAGGCCCAAAAACATCACTCCTAGGTGATGCCCATTGGGTTGGCAGTGTGCAATTTCTACACTAGAAAAGTTAATTGGCTAAGAGCAAATCTTTTATTGTTAGCTGTGAATACATGCTAATAGTCTGAAACATAACAAGCACTCTTAAAATATATGCTAATGTAATTTGATATTTCACAAACAGCTGAAGTAATTTCCTCTTTTCAAGTTCTTTCTCTTTTTTATTAAGTGATGCAATATAAAATTACCTAAAGTATCTTGTCATGAAATTTTTGTACATTTAATGGTTTTTAGTTCATAACAAAAACCTGATATTTTATTTTGTATATAAAACCTGACTAACTTTTGAAAAATAAAGAGCAATTTGTTTCAAGCAGGTATAAGATATTTTATAAACTGTGTACTGTATTGTATGATAAATGGGTTGTAAAAGTTCTGGATTGGAATTTGTTTTCTCTATGTAAACCATTTAGTCAGACAGGACTTCTGAATCCACAAACCTACTGAGTCTCTGAAATCTGAAGATTTTTAAGTCGAAAGACAAAATTTTGAATCCAGAGGAGAAATGTATACTCTCTCTATTTTATGTAACTGTTTCTCCTGCATTGATAGCCTCTGGCATGAGTAATTAATCGTTTAATTACAAACTTTACTTTGATGTAATTGAACATTAGATTTTATGAATTTAATAGATATGATTTTGCCTACTCACAAATAATTCAGAAAGTTGACGAACCTTGCTATGTTGTTATTTTGATAAAGCAAATTTGCATCACACTTTAATCTGGTAGCAGACCTGTGCTGACCCTATGAGAGAAATCCATGCAAACATCCAACTCCTCCATTTCAACCAGGCTGCTGATTATGTACTCTTCATCTTTTCCTTGATTCCCAAACTGCCCACCCAGAAGCACTGGCACACTGCAGTAAACTCACAGGGGTGCCCAGGATAATTTAATTTTTTGAAAGGAAAACAATAATAACCCACCAGTGAGAACTACATGAACTACAAGAATAAAACAGTTCCCCATTTCTATGTTATGAGATGGTTTAATTTAATGTCATTATTTGATGTCATTATATTCTTGAAAAGCTGAATTTTCAGTGGTTCCTGTAAGAAAAAGAAAGTACCACACATAAATCAATATAGAATAGGAGATGAGAGTAGTGGTATTCAGTCTACTTCCAGCATTTGAGAACTTGTGCAGAGCCCAATGGCTGCATAAGTCTCATTACTTATGGTGGTTATTCAAGAACAAAGTAGCGGCATTTTTCTTTAAATTTATGTATTATTTTAATGCAATTACTAAGTAGTTAGAACAAAAATATTTACTAAGAAATGTGAACTTCACTTACTAAATGGATTGTTAGGTATTTATTTTGTCTATAGGCATTATCCAAAAAGTGATTTAGAAGCTAAGAGGTCTGTGAAAAGAAAAGACTAACTTTTGAAAAATAAAGATCAATTTGTTTTAAGCAGGTATGAGATATTTTATAAACTGTGTACTACATGTATGATAAATGGGTTATGAAATTTCCGAGTTGGAGCTTATTTTCTCTATGTAAACCATCTAGTCAGACAGGACTTCTAAATCCACAAACCTGTTGAGTCTCTGAAATCTGAAGATTTTTGGATTTTCCTTAGAAACCACGGAGGGTGAGGGGCTGAAAAGCTGGGGTTGTTGATTGGTCTTTCAGAAGAAACAGCACTCTTTAAGGAATCAGCTCCTTGTGGCATCCTTTAGATCAGCTGGCATTGGTGGGGTCCTTCAGACCAGCTGAGTCAGTAGTTTCAGCAGCATGCAGGAACTGAAGAAAAATCTCAAAGAGAAAGTTATATTTCCTTATGTTCAAGTTGTTATCCATAAAACAGGGGAACTATAATTTAGAGTCTATGTGATTCTAGGACAACAGGTAGCAAGCAACTATGAGGATGCAAGTTGAGGCCAAGCTGACCCAGTGATGAATGTTGAATGTGCAGTAAGCTTGGTTTATGTTCGTTGCTTCCCGTCTTCTTCCCTGATTAATTTTATAAAGTTTATAGAGACGATTTCAACTGCATTAGCCAGATCCAAGGAGAGGGGCCTACTCAAGGCACAAACACTGGAAGTCCTGGAGTATTAGAAGGATCTTTGAAGATTACCTACCACAATAAAACTTGTTTTATAGTTTTAAGGAGCTCATAGAATAGAGAGGTAATAGACAGTAACATATGTACCATGAATCTGAAACTGAAAAAATTCTTGATAAATATCTGTATTATCAGTGTGCAAGAAGGAAATGAAAAATACATTTATATCTTTATTAAACAGAGTTGACACTGACGACTTAGAGTCTCAAAAACAAAGCAGCCTTTTCTAATATTAGATAATTTGGCAATCTTTTTGATTAAATGAGCCTGGCCTCCAAAACTGTAAAAACAAAGAAAAAAGAACCCGTTTTATATTGACTATACATGGGGACAATTATTTTCTTAAATTTCTTTACCACTTGCTTCAATCTGCTAAACTTGAAGAAACTGACCACTGAATGTTTGGGATTATTACTGAAATCTGGTAACTACTTCTGCTTGACCAGTGGGGGAATAAAATCAGGAAGCTCAGATCTAAGAGGTGATAATCTACAAACTAAAGACATGTGTATCTTCTAAATGTAATCATACAACTTAATTATCATAAAAATGAAAGGCAACAAAGTGTCTAAGCACATATCAATTAATCTGTAATCTAGAGTTAAAAGGAGGACACACCATCCCTGGAGAAAATTAAAGCTGTAATTTTCTCTTCACTCTTGATATACTTTTAGCTTCTTTAATTAATGTTGGTTCCCTTATATTTTCTAGATAGCGTCAACTCTTCAGTGGCTTTAGCATAATGAATTTATTCTCTTCCCGGGTGAAAATAATACTTCCTGGATCTCTTTTATTGAGTCCTTTTTATATCATTAATATAGTATTTTATTAATGAAAATTAGTGAATTCCAGAAACATTCACACATGGCACCCCTTGGAGCCAGTGCCAGAGACAAAAGAATTGATCAACCATATGGTGACATTTTTACATTTTTCAAAAAACCCAGACTTGTATAAATGTGTTTTTAAAAAAAGATATTAGCCATTTTTGTTACCACCCTCAGGTAGTTAAAAATATAGTATTTATAATATAGTAAACATTTAATAAATATAGGTTGTATAGGTCTGTTTTCACTCTGCTGATAAAGGGATACCTGATGCTGGGAAGAAAAAGAAGTTTAATTGGACCTACAGATCCACATGGCTGGGGAGGCCTCAGAATCATGATGGGGAGGCAAAAGGCACGTATTTATTTATTTATTTATTGTTTTGAGACGGAGTCTTGCTCTGTCGTTGGGCTGGAGTGCAGTGGCATGATCTCTGCTCACTGCAACCTCTGCCTCTCATGTTCAAGCAATTCGCCTGCGTCAGCCTCCCAAGTAGCTGGGATTTCAAGTGCCTGCCACCATGCCTTGCTAATTTTTGTATTTTTAGTGGAGATGGGATTTCACCATGTTGGCCAGGATGGTCTTGATTTACCGACCTTGTAATCTGCCCACCTGGGCCTCCTAAAGTTTTGGGATTACAGGTGTGAGTTCACTGCGCCCAGACAGCACTTCTTACATGTTGGCAGCAAGAGGAAATGAGGAAGATGCAAAAGTGGAAACCCTTGATAAAACCATCAGATCTCAGTGAGACTTATTCACTACCATGAGAAGAGTATAGGGGAAACAGCCCCCATGATTCAAATTATCTCTCACTGCATCCCTCCCACAACATGTGGGAATTATAGGAGCACAATTCAAGATGAGATTTGGGTGGGTACACAGCCAAACCATATCATAACCTATCATATCATAGGTTAAATGAATGATTGTTTAATTATTCCATATTTTTAGTATGGATAGCTATTCTCTATGTGTGGCACACTATGCCTAAAGTCTTCCCTTTTCTTTTCAACCATGATTCTGAAAGGTATGTCACTTGATGCCTTTGCCTTTCTTCACTAGGCTGTTGCAATAGGACCTTATCTGGTATTATGGATTCTAGGAATACATTGTCTAGTCCATCATTAGCCTGGTATGTAAGGCTCTATGTATGTAGCCTCTGGTATGTAGCCTCTATGATTTATATCCTTGTCTCCCTCACTACTTCCTCCTTACCATTTAGTAGTTATCTATTGTGGCATAACAAATTGCCACAAATATAGCAGGTTAAAAATAAGATAAATTTTACATATCAATTTCTATCAGTCAGGAGCTTGGCTTGGAGTAATTACATTCTCTCCTCAGGGTCTCATAAAGCTGTAATCAAGGTATTGGCCATTGATAGGTTCTCATTTCAAAACCGCACAGGGAAGGAATCTACTTTCAAGGTCACTTAAGTTGTTGGCAGAATTTATTTGCAGAACTGAAGGATTCCATCTTCTGGCTAATGTTGGCTGGAGAACTTCTGCAACTCTTAGATGCTTCCCATGATGCTTTGCAAAGGTGGGCGTTTGGAAAATGGCCTCCCACTTAAGTCAGCAGGAAAAGTCTCCTAGCATGTCCGCTAGAAAAATGTGGTCTTGTGTAATAGAATGGAAACAAAACAGACACAATCCATCACCTTGGCCATATTTCTTTTTTTTCCTCCAGTAGTTTTAAATACATTTATAATATTTTACAACTATCACAACATGCAGCTCCAAAACTCTTTTCATCTTGTAAAACTGAAACTCTATAACCATTAAACAATAACTGTTCATTACTTGCTCCATCCAGACCCTGGAAACCGCCATTCTATTTTCTGTCTCTAAGATTTTGGCTACTTTAAATAATTCATATTTGTGGGATCATAGCATTTTCTTTTTGTGACTGACTTATTTTGCTTAGCATAATGTCATCAAGTTCCATCTATGTTGTAGCATATGTCAGAATTTTCTTCCTTTTTAAGGCTGAATAATATTGTTATATGCATATGCAACATTTTGCTTATCCAGTCATCTGCTGATGCAATGGATGTTTGTGTTGCTCCCATGTTTTTGCTATTATGAATAATGCTGCTATGAACATAGGTGTGCAAATATCTGTTTGAGAACCGGCTTTTAATTTTGGGGTTATATGGCATATACATATATATGTAAAAGACATATATAATATGTGGACTTGCTGGATCATATGGTAATCCTATTTTTAATTTATTGAAGAACTGACATTATTTTTTCACAATGACTGTACCATTTTATATTCCCACTTACTGTATATGAGTTCATATTTCTTCATATCCTCATTGACACTTATTTACTGTACTGTATTTTTTAAATCATAGTGAGGTAATATCTCATTGTAGTTTTGATTTGCATTTTCCTATTAGTGACATTGTGTATCTTTTCATATGCTTATTGGTCATTTATATATCACCTTCAGAGAAATGTCTTTTCAAGTCCTTTGCCCATTTTTGAATTGGATCTTTTGGTTTTTGTGGTTGAATTTTAGTATTTTCTATATATTCTGAAAGTTAGTTCCTTATCAGATGATTTGCAAATACTTTCTCCCACTCTGTATGTGGCCTTCTTACTCTGGTGATAGTGCTTTTTGATGCAAATTTAAAAATTTAGGGTAGGTCATCTTTTGATCAAAAGGCACGTCTCTGCAATGTTCACGCTGTCCTGAGGGAGAGGGGTGTATCTCTTTGTAAGTCTGAAATGCCTTCATAGAAAATTGAGTATTGAATCCCTATTCTAGAGCACAGGTTATCAAAGCTTGTGTGGTTCAGAAATGCACATTTTTGTTAGTACCTCTAGTTTTTCAGAATCAAGTAATTTATGGGTGTTGAGAGGTTAACTCATTGAACATTGAGAGACGATATTCTGTCTGAAGTGGACAGGGCAAAAAGAAGGGTATTTTAGAAGGAGGCCACAGAATGAATGAAGATGTGGAGGAACACAGTTTAGATTTGGACATATTTTGTTGGAAGGCTTCTGGGACAACATTATCATATTTCCATATCATCTTTGCATTAGTTGAGACTTAACTTGTGAGATGCAACTACCAATGCGTCACATGTATAATCTCACTTAATCCTCACAACACTCCCATAAGATGAAGAACATGAGGCTTAAGTAGGACAATGAATTACTCAGCAGGCTGTTAAACTAACTAGCTACACTGTAAAACTATTAAGTGTAGGAATTAGGCTTGACTTGCTATGTGGAATTGCCAGCTAGTCAGTTGAATGTCTGGGATTAGCATTTAGGGGAGAATACCTTAGTCATATTCTATTGGTTAAAAACAAATCACAGGTCCTGCCCACACTTAGAGACAGAGGATTACTCTCTGGTATAAAGACCAGAAGGTAGAGATCATGGGAGGGGAGACCTTAAATTCAGTCTACCACACTGTTGTTATGTTCCACCCGTACTGGAGTACCAAAGGTTCTCTGGTGCTTCATCTATTGTTTTCATGCATGTTCTTTTCTGCTTGGTTTGTTATAATATTTCCATTCATTCATGCAAGACAAAATCCAATTTATCCTGCAAAACAAAGTTCTGTTGCTTTTTTGAATAGATTTGACTAAACCTTCACCTGAAAAAAGTTATATGAGTCCATTATTTCTCTTTTGTACATTTTATTTGCCTTTTTTTCCTGTCATTTATCAAAATGTACTACCCAACATTTACTTAGCTGTCTGCCTTTCCTACTTTTGTGAGATTCTACAAAGATGATGACCATGTCATAGCTATATTTACACTTTCAGTATTTAGCACAGAGCTTAACATCTAATAAGTGGATTGAGTGCATAATCAAATGATTTCTTAGAGGAAAAAAAAACTTTCTGAATATCTCACATGTTTATTTAAGGAGTTGATTTTTTTTTTTAAGAACAGTTCTTACCTTTCCACCAAGTTAGTTTAATCTCCATTGGCAAAACAATGCATCTTGTTTCCAAAGGGCATTCTCTGCCTCTGCTGCTGTTCTTAGAACCACAGGATCACATTTCTTACATGACCCAAACAGACTCCCTTGGTCACCTTAAGCTGTAATAGTTTTTCTCCAACTCTTAAAAACAGAAGAAAATGATAGCAAAAAACCTCCCTCAACACAACCTACTCACAAAAGAATGTGAGGAATCAGAATCTGCTCCCTGAAACAGCAGTTTCGTACAATTTCATTATTAGCTTATTTTGCAAATATTCAAAAGGAAAAGGGGTCACATTTTCTTTTCACACCAATATAGGCTATTTTTCAGCAACTATTTTGAGATGTGAATATTTCAGTGAGATAATAGGTACAAGAATCACATTTATTCTATTCAGGTTTCTTTTCAAATTTCGTAGAAACATTTCCAGAGCATTCGTTATGTTAAATATTGGTTTTCTACTCATTGAATACTGTGGTATTAGAACCACAGAAAAAAAGAATCATGTGAAAAAGCATGAGATACCTGTTTAAAGAAGTAAATATCTATTATGAGAAAATCTTAATGCTGGGTAATAATAACTATGAACAATTTATTATTTCCTTCTCTTGCTGCCTTAATGTTTCTGAATCTTCCATATTGTACTTCTGCATTCAGTAAGAATATTATTTGAATGAATATTGCAAAAGTGCCATACCAATTGAGTGAGTCTGGTGAGATGGAACTCTTGCATAACAAGTCAAGCAAAGCAGATGTATTACTTTATTGCTTACAGATAGGCAGAAAGGATAAATTGAAGCCTGGCTTCTGTGGCAAGCTGGTCTCCCAAGGCTCTGGAGATTGCCCAGGGCAGACAGTCTCGTCTGCACGTGCCCATGTTGTACTGCAACTCAGAGACCTTGAAAGCATTCTGCCCTGGGTTTATATCTAACCCTTGAGCTCCACCTGGCTCACTGAGCCCAAGCATTACAGAATATCTACATTCTAGGGAATAAGGACATAGCCTACATTGTTTCAGACATTTCTTCATTATTTTAGGATGTTGCAGTCTCAGTATATTCTGCCTAAAAAGTGCAAGCAAGAAGGGGAAGAGCTGGGCTGTCCAAGGCTATCTGGAGACTTCTCTTCAAATACAAATACAAATATCACATCCAAAATATTCACTATTAAAATAACAGGTCATGTGTTTTCTGCTATGAAATGACAAAAGAATTTAAAAATATCATTTTTATCCATGTTGTAGAAGCTAGCAACTTTAGCCAGCTAAGGCTACAACTATTTTATTTTATTACTTTATATATTTTAAAATAGTATTTACCTGTGTGATCATTGTTTTTGTTATTGTTGTTCTGTATTATATTTTATTTTTGGAGACAGAGTCTCGCTTTGTTGTCCAGGCTGGTCTCCGCCTCCTAGCCTCAAGCAGTCTTCTCACCTCAGCCTCCCAAAGTGCTGGAAT
The DNA here is from genome assembly GCF_001604975.1 of Cebus imitator. NCBI lineage: Eukaryota > Metazoa > Chordata > Mammalia > Primates > Cebidae > Cebus > Cebus imitator. The sequence goes on from NW_016107395.1 coordinate 7,003,501, forward strand.
TACAGGTATGAGTGACTGTGCTCAGACAAGGCTACAGCAATTTTAGACTAAGGCTTAGAGTCTATTTAATAAAGGTAAATAGAGAAGCTTTTTATCACCCACAAATGTATGGAAAATAGCTAATCACCAAGTTTAGCTTTTTATTGATGCATTTTAAATGTAGCCTTCCATTTTATAAATATTTCTCAGCATCATGAAACTATTCAATTAGTAGAAAATACCTCGTTTTAATGTGGTTTTCTAAAATCCTCATATTATTTCTAAATCATGATTCTATTATAGTCTCCAGAGCATACACTCTTCTGTTGTGAAAAAAAGAGCGACAAAATTTACGGTAAAGAACAAAAACATTTTCAATATGTTTGTTTCTTTTCTGTGAGACCTACTTTTTATTGGTCTATCAAGAGAAACTGCATTAAGATTGTATGCTACTCGAAAGTATGAAGTATTTAATAGTTTTTCTTTAATATTGAGATGAATGTAATTATATTATAATATCATTGTGGCATTACGGAAAACATTTTGGAATTTATAAGATCTAGAAGAAACACATGGAGTATTAATTCATTGAACGCAGCAAAGATTTATGGTTGATATTTATATTTGGTAAGAAAAAGAAGTGAATTCTATTTTCTATTCAGTTTTAATTTACTTTGACATATTTTATTTCTGTGATAAAATGACATATTTTTCTTTCTGACAGTAGCTAACATTGGATGATGGGTTATTTTCTATATTAGGTATTTTGTTTGAATTTTCATGACATTATCATTCCTTTTTATTTAGAATAAGAATTTTAAGGAGCAATAAAAATATAATACAAGATTATTTTTAAAAATTAATTATAAATCATGTAATAAAATTCATATCATTCAAAGTATACATTAAGTGCTGGAACTGCAAATTTTATTTGATAAAGTTAAGAGAAAAGAGAAAGAAGAAGCTAGTTTTTATTAACAAAATATATTTTATATTACCTAATTTCTGATTTAACAGCAAATTAGAAACATATTTTCATAATAAATGTACTTCTAAAACATCAGTTTTAATGGATCTGTGATGAAGAGTTACAATTTATTTAATCTTGCGCTTAGGACACTAAGGAGACCTACATGCCTTAACCCTTCCTAAGGCTAAAACCTCTGTGCAGTTCTACTGAAAACTCATATTCCTTACATTCTAAAATGAATCTTTCTGATATTAAAAATAGAGATATAATTCTAGTTATAATTTACTGAGTGTTGGATACAAATGCTTTCATTCAATGTATTTTATAAGTATTGCATTCCCATTTTACCAATGAAACATTAAAACAATATATTCCTTAACTAGAAATTTAGGGTGAGAATTCTCAGGAAAGTATGTTGAATGCTGTAGCCTTTATAATAAACCATTTCGTTATTAGTATAGCTAGATTTTTGGACATCTTGTACCAATAAAATTCAAATAGTCAGAAGAGTGTCTAAGAAGTTATACTTGTGAAAAAAGCCTCCATATACTGCCCCTAACATGGTTATGTATTAGATGATACTAATCTTTCTGATGGATTGACACGACCACAAGTATTTCCCCAGGATAGTGACTCACACCATTACATTTGTAGGAGTCTGATTTTAATTTACTAATTTCCAAGTTAGTCTACAATTGTACATAAAAGTCGAATGAAGATGTTCTCGTTGAGCAGATTATATGGGTCCCTTGACATACGTGACATATTATACAGTTAGGAATTAGTTGGCTAGAATGAAAACTGTTTTAAACAATGCTTAAAAAAAAAAAAGATGTCAACTTGTCTTGATGTTGTCCTGATATCCCTTAATAATTTATATTCTTTATTTGGTGATCTAGACTCATGTAGTTAATCAGAATACAGGAGAAAGGAAGAATCATTTCAACTCCAGAAGGTGACCTGAATCTTATCTAGCATTCAGCTGATGCTAGTTTTTTTGTGATCCCTTTCCTATTTTCAAAAAGGAACAGAAGATCACTACTAACAACTTTCTAACTGTAAAATTGGGAATCCTCCATTCAGTATTTGAATCCACTCTTCACAGTGTAGTCTTTGAGAAAATTAAACTACAAACCATTTTCTAGTGCATGCAATTGGCCTGACTCAGAAATCTACAGATTTCTCTGTTTCTAGGAACTAACTAAGCACATTCTACCTTGGAGCAGTTGAGTACAGTTTATAGGCTACAGGAGCAATGTCTTATGATAAACTTAATAGGTTGAAAATTTTTTCCTTTCTATTTTTCTTTTCTAATAACATGAAAGAATTTTTCAATGTACCCTTCAATGACTAAGATTTTTTTTCCTTGGACCATTCCCCAATGAGCTCTTAAATTATACTGATATGGGCTTACATTTTCTCATGTATTTAATACTGCATTTTCATATGAGACTTACATATCTGGATTATTTAACATATGCATGGGCTGTCAAGAAAGAAAAGGATAGTCATTCTCATTTCTTCAGGGATATTTAAACACAGAATCCTCCTATATGATTTCTACTCTTTTTTGTTTTTCTCCTGTGTAAGAAATCAGTAAGCTGATCATTTATTATTTTGAAAACCTGAATGCTGAGAATGGCAGTGGATCCACTGATATCTTTTCTGTAGAGTTGAGGAATGTGAGAATTGCTTTTTTACCTCACTTTCTTCTCATCACAGTTAATATTAAATAGTAAAATCTTATTCTTCTCATCACAGTTAATATTGAATAATAAAATCTTCTACTAACTTATGTAAAGAATGGGATACTGGAAGATGGTAAAACATATGATCTTGAAGTGACACACCAAATTATACTTTTCTCTCAACTATATTCAGAACTGACTAAAAAATAACACTGGTGTATCTGTAGATCAGATCATCAAAAAATGTCGAGTATTCATAAAATGTGGAATGAACTATATACTTAGAATAAACACCAAAAGGAATTTAATTTTTTTTTCTGGTAAATCTGTTCTTTAGAATAGAGACTTACTCAAGAAAAAAATGAAGGAGTAAAAGACTAAATCACTTCAAGGCAGAATGTTTGATGAATTAGATCCACTCAGTTGAGAAATTTAGACCAAGGTTTGTCATCAACCAGTCAGGTAAGAAATTGAGGGGCAGAGAGGAATCCACCTTCACAGAAAGAAATGGCAGGAATGGAGATAAACATCTCTCCTATGAACAGTAGAGGAGAAAACTCTGGAGGGAATTTTATCCCTATGTCTTGCCACATTGCTTATATTTTTTAGTGCCTCTCTGAGGTGCTTATAGCATCTAGATCTGCCACTTGATACCTATGAGACTCAAAATTGATCACTTTCAATTTCTACATATGCAAAATGGTCACTATAATAGAAACTACCCTATGCATTTGTTACAAGAACTAGATTCGATAATTCATGTCCAGTCCTCATCATAGTGCTGACACATGATAAACACTCAATATATAATAGGATAAAACAATGTCTGTATCATACGCCATATGATCTCACATATACTAGAAACTGGGTGATATTTGATTGCTTCCATGCCAAATTTAGCTCTTGGCTTGTGCCTTAACTTACCTGTATGTATGGTTGACCTGGGAGGATAAAGGATTGAGAAGAATTAGGTGAATGACATTGTTGACTATTATTATTTATGGCTCTTTAGTTCCTAGCCAAAAAAAAAAAAAAATTTACTCTTGGCCAAAAGGAAAATTTCTGTAAGAATATGTGGCCACTTAGAATATCTAAGGGATACTGAGGCACCAGGTATCTCCTGAAGACTCAGAAGTAGGGACTCATCTATAGCTGAAAAGAAGAAACAAGTGACAGCCATTTTTCCCTCTCTGGTCTCCGTATTCCTCAGCCCTTGGGAGAGACATTTGATTGTGTTTGAGTCATTCATTGGTCCTACATAAATTAAAAGCAATATGTAGCCACCAAGGTGACCCTTTATTAGTCAAAGACCAATTAAAATTTCAGGTCAGATGGTCTAATGGAGAGCTTCTTTCCTGAACCTCTACCAACATATTGCTGTTAGCTTAAATAACATTTTCAATAATAAGATTTCATTTATTTTTTTCAGTTTAAAAAGCTTCAATTGAACAGCACATTTTGTCCTTCATAGTTTATATTTATGGAATGAAGAATTCCCTTCTATCCTGACAGCCTAGACTTGGGCAACCTTGTAATAACTTCAATAGAAGGAATTAACATCCCTTTCAGGGACAATACTACAAAATTGATTTTTAGGTCTATTTCTACATACAGTTATCTAGCCCATCCTAGATTGACAAATGGATTTATTTATTTATTTATTTAGTTCATTAGTTAGTTAGTGAATTATTGAAATATTGTGTGCACTGGAGTAACAAGGGAGATCTCAGGGGCTTTGGGGACTGGATAAAATTGAGAACCATTTATGATTATGAGTCCTAATTGTGGCTTTGCTCTTTCTTAGAATATATTTGTTCTCAAGTGATTACTCATTTTACTTCATTGGTCTTTGATTTTTAAAAATTGGGGGGAGTACCCCAAACAGTAGCATACTTAACACTTTCTTAAAGTGTTTTTTAATAAGTTTCTTGGCTAACAACTAGAGTTATATTGGAGATACAAGACCTACTTTCTTAATATTAAGTAGGTAAATAACACATTTGAGTTCACTTGCTTTGGTTTTTAATTTCAAATCCCTTTGGAATGAATATAGCAATATTATTTTCCAAACTGCTACTTTAGTGAGTAAAGAAGCTTTTTCATTCTCATACTGATAAAAGGAAATAATGAAATAATCTGTACATTAAGCTCCTGTGACATTAGTTTACCTATATAACAAATCTGTATGTGTAACCCTGAACCTAAAATAAAAGTTAAAAAAAGAATATTACATAATTTTAATTAGATTACTACAGACCCTTTGTGTTTTAGAAGTCATTCCAATCTTATATGGACACTGAAAAAATTTAATATTTCTTTTCAGACAAAACGGTTAGGGTACTTTAAAGTCTCTTTATCACACTCAATTAAAAGCTATGTCCAAAGTGTCAGAATCCTTATCCAATGCTAAGTAGTGTACAGGGAGGGGAATTTCTGCGTCTATAAAAGCTTGTCAAGAAGTAAATTGATCTAAGCATCAATTAATATATGAAACAACATACTTTTGTTATAATTCTTTTTTCTTATTATTTCAGTGTTAAAGTTGGTTTACCTTTCCACTCACTTGTGGGTATTCTTGTTTAAATCTCTGATGAAATAAAAACATTTATTGAAATAAATGTTTACCTTTTACATTTTTTGTCTTTATATTAACTCAAGTTGAGACATAATTGCCATATTCTAAATGTCCACTAAAAAGCTTAAAAATGCAATAGATTAAAATGTAAATATTTTCTTTGGTACTTATGATGCAAAAATATGAGTCTTTGAATTGCCCCACTGTTCAGGGCAAAGCAATGTCTGTACCACATCCAGTATGATCTCACATGTACTAGAAACTGGAGAGTTTAAAAGCCCTTCTATTCTTTCCCTTTCAGTAACTGCCTTTACCCTTCGAGGCCACACTTTCATGTGCCAGACCCTGTGGAGCTGTGTTAACATTAACACGATCCCCATGACAGAAAATGAGATCAATTGTAAGCCAGTTCTTTCCTGAAGTAAACAGCTTTAGGGGCTGACTGGAAACCTGTATGACAAAATAAATATATATATACACATATATTAATATATATGTATATATTACCCAACCTCATTTATCTCTCATATCTGTTATTTTTTAAATAACATAAAGGAACTCGAGTCTTAATTTAATTGTGAATGTAAAAAAAAAAAGCAGCTTTCATTTTACATAATTAAAGTCTACCTAAGGTTGGATTTAAAGAAAACAGCAAGACATTATTGTTTGCTGTATGAATCCTCTCCTTTCTTTTCATCAATTCCGTGATGCGATACTCTGCCATCCACCTTTCATTCATGCATCATGTTTACAAGCATTGGACAAATATGCATTTCTGTAAATGGCAACTGTGAAACCACACTTTATCTGTTTTATCTCCTTTTCCACCACAGCAACCCCATGAAAAAGGCATCAGTCCAATTTCATGGGGAGAAACTGAGGCACAGAGACATTCAGAAATTTCTTCCGGGATAAGCAACTACTTCATGGAGTAACCAGAGTTTTAACTTTGGCCTGTTTAACTACAAAATCACTATCCTTTCAGTTTCCTGCCTCAGCAGTTGGCTATTTCCAGTAGGAATGCATGTGTGTGTTCTGACAATAATTGGCAATAATGTGTCCAGTACTAGTTAGAAGTAGTCTAATCAGTGTCAGATTTAAAATAAAATCTAATTTTTTTCATCTGAAGAAAAAGAACATAGCTATATTAATTTGTTACACAGTTGAGTAATGGGTAATAACATTGTATATTTTATAAAACTTTACTGTTTGCGAGGCACTTTCTCATCAGTTATCTCATTTTGTTTTTCAAAACAAAGTTAGGTATAATTAATATATGAATTCCCAATGCAAATTATGACTAGTAAGACAGGGCAGCTTAGAGAGAAGGAACAGGCCGGGCGTTAACAGCTCATACTAGTACTCTGAGAGGCTGGGTGGGTGGATTACTTGAGCCCAGGAGTTCAAGACTAGCCTGGGCAACATGGCAAAACCCCATCTCTACAAAAATATGGAAATTAGCTAGGCATGTTGGCATATACCTGTAGTGCCAGCTACTCAAGAGGCTGATAAATGTGAAAAATTGCTTGAGCACAAGAGGTCCAGGCTACAGTGACCCATGATCACACCATTGCACTCCAGCCTGAGCAAAAGAGCAAGACCCTATCTCAGAAAGAAAGAGATGAAACAGGGATAGGGGTTAAAATAATTTAAAAAATTATTACGTGGTCCAAAGCAAATGAAAAATATTATAGTAAACAAAGAAATTTAAAGAGTACAAATTTAGAGTCCTAAAACCTGTTCCCTTTGCCATCTGGATAAGAATATAGTGCAAGAATACCTTCGTCCTCACCTCAAAAGGCCTCAATTCCTTCACCTTTAAATTGAAAGATTAAATTAGAGGTGACTTCAGAGGTTCCTGATACCATTCAACCTGTACTTTATCAGAGATATCTCTTGGGCTAGGTAACCTTACCTAAAAATTTAGATTTTATGCTCTCCAGAAGCTTAAATCTATTCCTCAAATTTCTGCAAAAGCTGGCCCTTCACCCCCAGCCTTCCACTTTCATGGGCGCCACCTGGCCATAAGCTCCTCTTTGTCTATGCTGTATCAAACAAAACAGAATAGTCAATTTTATTGCCAGGAACAAAATTAAGAGTAAGTGATGAACATATATAAGCATAGCATGTTCTACTGAAGATGCAGGAGTTAACAGGAGGAATCTCGGAGTGCATCACGTGAAAAGCCATCTTTCAGAAGAGTCATGTCGAATACCCTGCAGCAGTGATTTTCTTTCACCCGTCCATACCTAGCCTTCCCTCCGTGTATTAGTCAGCACAGGCTGCCATAAAAGATATTACATTCTAGTGGCTTAAACAACAGAAATTTATTTTCTCATAGTTCGACAAACGAGAAGCCAAGGATGAAGTGGCAGCATCGATAGTTTCTGGTGAGCCTCCTCTTCCTGACCAGCAGACAGCTGCCTTATCACTGTGGCCTCCAAAGGCCTTTCCTCTGTACATTTGCAGAGACAGAGCTCTCTGTTGTCTCCTTTTTTCCATTTGGTTTGATGTCCTGTTGGGTGAAGGTTCCACCTTTATGAGCTCATTTAAGCTTATTTACCTCCTTAAAGGCCCTGTTTCCAAATATAGTCATATAAAAGGTTAGGACTTCAACATATAAATTAGGGTTTATATTTATATGAGGGGCACAATTCAGTCCGTAATTCTTCGTTATTCCAATTTCTCTCTCCATTTCTTCTTTTTTTCTTTCTTGCTGTCACTCTCACTCTGATACTGCACTGTGACATCCCAATTTTTTTTTCCTCCCTATCCTTCTCCAGCTTGTAATTCTGAACTTGCATTCCAAGTCCTCAACTGGTGGGGAAGAAATTAAAAGGAGGGAAACGGAAGGAAAAATAGCCTTCCATTGTTAGTTACCACTTTCTTTGTAGAGTATAAATCAATATAGATTAAATAGTATTTTTTTTCTGTTGCATCAGCCCTTTAAAGTACAAGAGGGCATTATAATTAAATTTCCCAATTTAAGCATACAAGTATTATTGCCAGAACGTTGTCATTTTCTGAGGTTTGATGGCACAATGAGAGAAGAGTATAAGCATTGTGAATTTTCAGAACTACTGTAAATGAGCAAAGCAAGGAAGTCTAGACATCAGTGGTACAGTGGTCAATTTTATGAATACACATTTAAGTTAACCAAACTGCAGTTTTTCACTGGATTTTATTTTAATTTTACAATTATCCCAATGCCTAGCAGAGGAATAAGCACTTAGTAGGTATTAAGACAACAATTGTGGAATGAATTCATTTTCTCCCTTAAAGCATGATTCTAATCCTTGAAGGTATGCATTACATTATGGTAAATAGCATTTTTTTAAAAAAACATTGAGGTTTATATATACAGCTATACATTACATATGATCTGAAAAATGCATTGTTGGGCAATTTCATCCTTGTGGGAACATCATACGGTGTACTTACATAAACCTGGCTGGCTGAGTCTCTGCTGCTCCTAGTTACATACCTGTACAACATGTTCCTGTACAGAATACTATAGGCAATTATAATACAATGGCAAGTATTTGTGTATCTAAACACAGAAAACGTACCATGAAAATATGGTAAAAAGATTAAAAGTGCTACACCTTAATAGGGCGCTTATCATGAATGGAGCTTGCAAAACAAGTTACTCTGGCAAGTCAGTGAGTGAGGAGTGAATGAATGCGAAGGCCTAGGACATTACTGTCAACTCCCGTAGACCTTCAGACACTATATACTTAGCCTACACTAAATCCATTTCTTACATGTTTATTAATAAATTAATCTTAGCTTACTGTAATTTTTTTACTTTATAAACTTTTAAATTTTTTAAACTTTTTGACTCCTGTCAGAACAGCTTAAAGCAAACACACTGTATAGCTGTATAAAAGAATTTTCTTTCTTTATATCCATACCCTTTTAATTTATCTTTCAGTTTTTACCCTCTTTTGTTAAGAACTAAGACACATACGTACATCAGTCTGACCAATCCAGTGTCAGGATGATCAATATCACCGTCTTCCACCTCCACATCTCATCCCACTGCAAGGCCTGCAGGGGCAATAACACGCATAAAGCTACCCTCTCCTATGATAACAGTGCCTTCTTCTGGAACATCTCCTGAAGGACCTGCCTGAAGTTGTTTTACAGTTAACTTTTTTTTTTTTTAATAGGAAGGAGTATACTCCAAAATAATAATAAAAAGTTCAGTATAGTAAACACATAAACCAGTAAAACCCACTTTTTGTTAAATATTATTTACTGGATATACTTGCATGTGCTATACAGCTAGAGGCAAAGCAGGTTTGTTTACACCAGCATTATCACAGACGTGTCAAATACAATGTCTGCAACATCACTGTTAGGAAATTTTCAGCTCCATTATGGTCTTAGGGAACTGCCATTGTATATCATTGACTGAGACATCATTATGTGGCTTTTGATTGTGTATGTATACATCTGTGTATGTATTATGTATATATGTATTTGTATATACATACTATACATTTATATATATATATATCATGTGTGTGTCTGTATACATGGCAGCTGTATGTAGCTTACCTTAAACAGGCCTTCTGGTAAAATACATGTTAATACGTTGTTGACAGACCACAGTATAAATTACAGGAATTATGGTTCAAAGGAAAGGAATCTACCTGCACTTTTCTTTGTAGGAGATCTGCATGTTGCAAGGGTGTCGACAGCTCTTTGTCCCCACCTGGGCCTAACTTCAAATATGAGTTGGTGCTTTTCTTTCTGAATTGCATCCAGCTGAATAGATGGCAAGCCCTTGGTTCTCTCTAAAGTGAGTCAGGATTTAGTAAAGCAGTTGGGTTACCCTCTGGCACAAAGAACAACAACACAGCTGAGGAGGATTGATGTTATTTAACAGCAAGAAAATTTCCAAGCATTCCTTCCATGCGATACCTGGAGAACAAGCTAGCAAATAGTGAGTTAAGGTTTGTTTACTCTCGATATAATTTCACTTTTCTGTTTAAGCAAAAAACTTTAAAGACGTTCTTTAAAAGGCTCAAACTGCTTCTGGGACATCAAAACATTCTTACTAAAGAGGGATTGGGTGATTTAATTATACATTTTTCAGATAATTTTGGAAATTTTTTTTCGGGTAATATATTTCAGTGATGTGAATTCATTTCAATTTAATTTAATTTAATTTAATTAATTCACTGGACTGCTGGGACTTTAAATGCAATATGTGCCTATATTTGTACATGTTTTTATTTAATCTAATTGTCAGAGGCTATATCTGACTAGGCATGATGAAATGTGGAGTTCCTACAATTAGCTAAGATTCACCCTGACTATATCTCATGCATTTCTGCTTTAAGTAGGAAATTAAAAAGTTAATTAGATGCCTAATAGTCTGCCATTGGTGAGAAGTTGGGATCAGGAATATAGCATCACTAGGTATCTCCAGCCCTGTAACCAAAGATCCTAAGGATTTTACCAGAATGACATCTGTTTGCAGAGGAAACACCTTCATCTCACAGTTCATTTGTGCAGCTTCTAAAATCCTCTTGCTTAAATGGAGTACTGTAGGACACCAGCCACAGACATTTGCACTTCCAATTGCAGATTCTCAAATACTAAGTAGCAGAGAAACAGATTAGAAATTTAGAAATATTTCTAGGCTATAAAGTGCAGTGGTTAAGAGCGCAGGCTCTGGTGTCTGAACCAGGCTTGGATTCAGACAAGATCTCCCAGTCTCTAGCTGGACATTCTTAATGGTTTATTTCATCTGCATAAGCCTCAGTGTTTTTTATTTGTAAAATGGGGTAAAGCAGGGCCAGTAATACCCAATCTATAGCAGGTTGCAATCACTACATAATTTAGATAATTGATGATAAGCGCAGTGCCTGTGCTAAGTGCGCTATAAATGTGAGTAGTGTAATAGGTACGGGGGCCTGGATTTGGTGATATCATACAGCTGTGGGTCACAATGCTGCTTGCACATTAGAATCACCGGGGGGAACTTTTAAGACATGCCAATGCCCAGGGAGTGGTCCCGGATATTAATTCAATTTAAAGCTCCCCAGGTGATTCTAGCGTGCAGGCAAGGTTGAGCCCCCACTGCCATAGTCCCTCAGATTTTCAAATCTGTCAGGGCTTTTAGTAATCAGCTCAACCAATGCCCTCATTTCATAGCTGGGGATGACGCCCAGCACAGTGTAATGATTTGTCTAGGATTTTTAGTAAGTGGCAGAGATGGTGCTGGAACAGGAGCTTACTGATTCGTAGCCCAGAGCACTTTCTCCTCTGCTAAATAAATCAAAACCTGGCATATTTTCTACAATTGTTTTAGAGATTTGTAATTTATTAAGTTAACTAGTAATGAGATTTAGTGTCAAGGTGGTTAAAAGTCTGGTTAGTGTACCATGCTGCTTTGATATGATAGTATTCCTAGAGATTTATTTATTGTACTCCTCTTACTTGGCAGCCCTAAGATAAAAGAGGGTAAAAATGACTTTACTAGAAAAAGGGGCTGTGTACATGATCTTCAATGTTGAGTTATTATTTGGGGTTGATCCCAGCACAGAAAGGAAAGCTCATTTCTCTGTTGTGCCCAACTTTCTTGGGTACACGCTACAAGTAGCTGATGGGCATAAACTGATCTCCAAAAAGCTAGAGGACTGGAGAGCAGTTTCAAGGCTGCGTATTTCCAAGTGTGCCTCCTTCCCCCTCTTCTGTTGCCCTAGTTACACAGCTGCTGGAACAGTGCCACTAATTAGGTGATGCCCCTTGTTTCTCACCATCTGGATGTCATGGCCAGTCCCAGCCCAAGCCTCCCTTGTGACTCTTGTTCCTGGCATTGTGTACCATGCTCTCAGTCCCTGCAAAGTGCTCTGTGATCCTGCCCGCACTGGAGCTCATTGTGGGGTTCAGCAGTTAAGCAGGTGGCACAAGGGAAAGTGCCAGGGTCCCTGTCCAGGAGACTCTGAAGTGTTACATAACCAAGATAAGAACAGCGAAGCTGAAGTTGTCTTGTGTCATTACATTTAGATATCTTCTCAGAAAGCAGTAACAATTCAATTGTTTTACTAAATTCTCAAATCAAAATGTATGAAGCTTGCAAATATACTTGTGAAATCAGAGTGTTTACACAGTATTAGGATATGCCTTGCTGTATATATTGTAAAATATTAATTCTCTCTGTTTTCCTTACTTTTATAAGTTAGAATGTTATTTTCAAGCCTTTCTGTATCTCTCTTTTCTAAATCCAAATTTCTTAATTTTCTGATGGAGTCTTCACTACCACCATTCTAAATGTGTGTGTGTATTTAAGCAAACCAAGACAACATGTATTCTAATGTTTATATTTCAAGAAGATTCGTAGTCCTTTAAGAGGACTTGATAGGAATCGAAAACACATTGTATTTTTACATGTGATACAAAGTTAAGGTTTGCTTAATAATTTGTATAAACCATTACTCTTAAAGAAATTGAACTGTATCTAGGCTAAAATTCCCAGATTCATCCTCCTTCTGCCAAATGTTATTAGCAGCAAGTTAAAAGTGGGCCTGCTGTCACTGTGACCCCAGCTGACCTCTTAATTTCTTGAGTTCAAGTCCAATTAACCTCTACGAAGAGGCACAACTGTTCTAACCAGACAGGTCAATAGAATCCAATAGTAATCATTTCATCTTCTGCCTTGTCAAAGGGTAGCCCTCCCACCTAACCCATTTCACACAAAGGTGGTCATTTATCACCGTTTAGAGAACTGTACTGAGCTGTGTCCTAGCCTTGCCTGAAGTACATTCATCAATTGTGCAGACAGGCGCTGGGGCGTGCCTTGCTGTGGGCGGGCCCAGCAGAAGGTGCTACTAGAAAACCTTCCTTGTCTGGACAACCTGTTGGCACTTTTTGCAAAATGACACCCAAAGTTTAAACCCGGAAGGAAACCGAAACTGATTAATGGGTATTTCCTTCAAGGAAAGACCCCTCCCAACACCCCGCCTTTCTTTCAGGGGAACTTAGACATTGTTATGATAGTTTTTAAAAGACTTACTTTGAAAGTAATGGTGGAAAAAGACATTCAAAAGCCTTAGATATTTATAACCAAAGCTAGCTCCTAACTAAGCTGCTTCTGAAAAAGTGAGGGGTACAATTTCAACTGTGTAGTTAGCACAAAATAAAGTTTAATTTAAACCCATTTTCTAGACAATTCCTCACAAATTCTAGATGTTCATTGTGATATATGGATTTTTGCAAGTGGTTCTTTGAAATAATTTTTTTTTTTTTTTTGGTCTAGAGAGGGCTTAGTTTTATTCCAATCTTTCTAGGCTTTAAAAATTTGGCTTATTAGAAATTGAATTTTAGGAAGAATCTAAAAACCAAATTATGTTGACATATTTTTGGTGTTTCCAATTAAATATCTGTATGAAAACCTGATATCTTATTTATATTCCCATGGCAGGTTTATATACACAGGTATCCATTTATTTCCTTGTGCTTTATATTTTATCATTTAAATTAATGTGAAAATTAAGAAGAATTAACAAGAAACTAGTTATTGAGAGAATATGTAATGTCTGCCTTCGCAGCTGTTTAAAACTAACAAACACAATAATTCCATGTTTTTTTACTTTTAAGTTGGATCCTTTGGGGCTCAGTGAGTTTACTCTTTTCACTTAACAAAACTACTAAGGTTCAAAATCTGTCAGCATTGCTAATATATTGAATCCTTATATCTTGCTCTTCATTTTTCTTCTTCTCATTCTTTTTTACATTTCACTCTACTCTTACTCCCAAAGAGCATTAACTGCAAGGTACAGGCAGGGATATAAAATTGGTAGAATTAACAATTCTAGTCCCAGACTTAGTCACTTTCCAAAGTAAGACCACTAAAGATATCATGGACCCTAAGGTATAAGGAACTGATCCCTTGCTTCCTAGATCAGCACTGTCCACTAGAACTTTCTGTGAAGAAGAAAACGTTATATAACTCTGCTGTCTAATGCTGGAACGAATACACCCATATGTGCCTACTGAGCACTTGAAATGAGCGAGTGCTACTGAGGGATGGACACATGGTACCTAGAATATCCTCAGTCTTCTAGTTAGGACTTAGCAGGTTGGTTCTTTCCATGAAAATGGAAAAAAAAGGTCTTAGACTCTTAAATGTACAATTAACCTTATAGTCTGTTTCTGCCTTTCTTTACATTCTCATTGAGTCTGTGGCTTTAAGTTGTGTAGACAGTGACACATACATGGAGAGGTTACACTGATCTTCATGACCCATAAATAAGAACTTTGTCTCAGTAGGGGTAGTAACACAGCCATAGGGAAATTAGTGTTATCTGCAGTAGGAGTTAAAATAGAAAATTTTTTTTTTGAGACAGAGGTTCACTGTTGTTGCCCAGGCTGGAGTGCAACAGTGCAATTTTGGGTCGCTGCAACCTTTGCATTCTGAGTTCAAGTGATTCTCCTGCCTCAGCCTCCCTAGTAGCTGGGATTACAGGCATGCACCACCACACCCAGGTAATTTTGTATTTTTAGGAGAGGTGGGGTTTCTCCATGTTGGTCAGGCTGGTCTCGAACTCATGACCTCAGGTGATCTGGCCACCTCGGCCTCTCAAAGTGCTAGGATTACAGGCGTGAGCCACCAAGTCCAGCAGAAACTTTTATATTATCTTACCACCTTCCAGGTGGCTAGTCCCAAGGTGGTCTGAGGCTAGTGTTCCTTGATTAACTCGTAAATGTAAGGGAATTAAGTTATTTTTGACACACAAAAAATGATTGTTCCTCATATTTCATGCACATATTCCTTATGGTTAAACAAATGTCTTCTGCAAATAAGTTGACACTGGATATAAATATTTTAAGACATACAGAATTGACATAAGTAAAAATGTAGGCAGCTTTCAAATTACTGTTAGGGAGATTGGAAATATTGTTTCTGTGAATTAGCAAACTATCCTCCTATGATTGTTCAAATGCATGAGACACAAAACAGCAGTGAAAAAAATCCCTCTAATTTAGTTGTTCAGTTTCCTACTGTCTTGTATTAAAAGCTACCTAATAGAATTTATAGTTGGAGAAACCTTTTAGGCAGCACTCTCTGTATTTTTTATTAAGTCCAAACCCAGAGAATCTACTTAATGTCAATTTTGTACAATGGTTATACTGCACAGCATATTTTATTTTAAATCTGCAGGACATGATGATAAATTGATAATTGACCCCAAGGCCATTATAAATAAAGAGGCCCTGTTTTTCATTAGTACAGTAATACCTAGTCATAAGGGAAAGAAGACCAACGCTAATTTAGCCCTGAGAAGTGAGCAATCAAGAACTCGTGGTTTTAAAAACACACATTTAAAGCAGGCAAATTTCTAGTTGTGAACAGTAAAAGAAAATTCAATTATAGGAACATATGATTAGAAACATGCCAAGAGCAGTTTGTGTTGTGTGCTGATAAATAGAACATTCTTAACTGTGTTTACTTAAAAAAAAAGTCTAGCTGAGAAATAAACTAAATAATGTCAGATAATACAATTCCTGGTGGTATTGTTGTTTAGAGTATCTAAATGTAATTTTCTCCCCTCAATGTCCCCACCCTAGAAGCAGTTTTCATGAAAGTTCATTCATGTGGAGACATCCCTTTAAACATGCTCTCTAGACCTATATGCACTTTATATCCCATATGTAGGCTAGCTGTCTTAGCTCACTGGCTCTTGCTTCTTCAATAAATAAATAAAATTTGTTGTGAGACTCCTGTTATAAGCAAAGATACCATGAAGAGTGCAAAGTCTATAAAATATAGTCACTGATCTTAACAATACAAATACAGAGAAAATTAACAAACCTAGAAGTTAATATTTTATAAATATAATAGCAAGCACTAGCCAACTATTCTGCCCAATCAAAAATGTATAGAGAGAATTAATTTGTGAGAACTAAAAAGTCTATCAAGAAATATGTGATGTTTAGAAATAGTCTTGAAGGATAAGCAGAATTTTAATTAATAAGTTATAGGGGTTGTTTTGTTCTTCAAAGGACTCTATCAAGAAGATAAAAAGGCAACCCGAAGAATAAGGAAAACTATTTAGAAAATCTCTGTCTAAGAAGAGTTGGTATCTCTAAAAGAATGTATACAAATGACCAGCAAGCAAATGATAAGGTGCTTATTATCTTAGTAATTTGGTAAACGCAAATCAAAACCACAATGAGGTACCACATCATACCTACTAGGATGGCTGAAATAAAAAATGCAGAGAATAAAAAGCGGTTGGTGTGGATGTGAGGAATTTGCTTCCGGAATGCCAAATGGTGTAGGCACTTTAGAAAACAGCTTTCAGTTCCTTGAGAAGTTAAAACTAGAGTAACACAGGACCCAGCATTTCATTTCTAAGCATATGCTTATGCTTAGAAAACATTTGTCTATGCAAAAACTTGTACATAAAGGTTTATATTAGCATTGTTTAAAATATCTCCAAAGTAGAAATAACCCCGATGTCCATGAAGTGATGAATGAATAAACAACATGTGCAATATCCACACAGTGAAATATTATTCAGCCATAAATAAAAATGAAGTATTGATACATGCTATAAGTTGCATGAACCTTAAATACATTATGCTAAATCAAAGAAGCCAGACACAAAGGCCATATATTGTATGATCTCATTTATTTGAATGGTCTAGAGTTGAGAGATGCATAGAAACACAAAGGGCCTGGCATGGTGGCTCACGCCTGTAATCCCAGCACTTTGGGAGGCCAAGGTGGGCAGATCATGGGGTCAAGAGATAGAGACCATCCTGGCCAACATGGTGAAACCCCGTCTTTACTAAAAAATACAAAAATTAGCCAGGCGTGGTTGCACACACCTGTGGTCCCAGCTACTTGGGAGGCTGAGGCGGAGAATCACTTGAACCCAGGAGGCAGAGGTTTCAGTGAACCGAGATTGCTCCACTGCACTCCAGCCTGGCAACAGAGCAAGACTCCATCTCAAAATAAATAAATAAATAAATAAATAAATAAATAAAGACAAATAAAATTAATTAATTAAAAAAAAAGTAGATTTGTAGTTTCCAGAGACTAGGGGGAAGGAAAAGTCGGGAGTGGCTGCTAATGTGTGCAGGGTTTCTTTCTGAGGTGATAAATATATTCTGGAATTACATAGTGGTGATGGTTGCACAACTTAATGAATATGCTAATAACCATTTAAAAGGTTGAATTTTATGGCGTGTGAATTATATGGCAATTAAAAAAATAGGATATAAGAGGACACATAAGTAAAGTGAGTGGATAGTATAAACAAAGGTGGAAAACTGTGAATAGAAACGAGATACATTTACAACAGGGCAAGTAATCTTGTTGAGTGTAGTCTTGGATGGCTATGCAGATAGGTAGGTAGGTAGATAGATAGATAGATAGACATGTAGATAAAATGGTAATGTTAAAATGTCAAATAAAGGAAAGATCAAGGAGTACTTCACAGGACAGGCTAAAGAGTTTGGTATTTATGTGTTGATATTAAGCAGTCAAGTTAATTTGGTAGTAGTGCTATTTTAATCTAAATTGAAAGGAGAACACACAATAAACAGTAGTTGCTCTGAAAGATAAGAAAGTGTCACACCTGGTGGTTGAGGTAATGTGTGGAGAGGGTCATGGGAATGACTCAGAGAAACAGCTTCCCTGAGCCAAGAATTTCCCTCTGACCAGTAAAAAATATCTCCTGGTCTGTATCATGGATACCAAGTAAAATGAAGTCTATATCTTTTTAAAAGTATAAAAAGAGGAATTTGATCCTTTACTCTAGAAATGTTATTACATATCAATTATGATTCTTCTTGAGGCTTGGTTAATGATTTTACCAAAGCCTTAATTTTTTTTTAACAGAAAAACTAATGAACAGTGAGGAAGTTTAGTCTTAATGAGAGTTGGGAATTTAGTTAAAATTTTAAAGGAACTGGAGGCTGCAATAAATCTGAGAGTAAGTGGAAAGCATCCATGGACAGGACTGTTTCAACTCATGTGCTGAGTGGGCAATTTTCTCTTAATGATGAAAGAAAGTGCATTAATTTCATATGTAGAAGACTTTAGAGAGGATATAGACAGGGAACAACCAAGGATAACTGATCATAGGGCATCGTTGTCTTTGGCTGGGATCAGTGGCCAGCTGGCACAGGAAATTGTCCTCTGGGGTCTAAGGGTGTTCACTGCATATTGTAGAATTTCACTGATCCTAACTATATTATTATTTATAATAATTTACATATAAAACAATGGACAATTAAGTTATAAATTATTTGCACATATATTTCGGAAAAGAGGAAGGACAAGGATTGGAGCGTTTCCTGGGAATGTTTGCCTAGGAAGGCTAAGGTCGCATTAAAATATAGATAGGCAAATAGAAACAGAGAAAGTATTTTTGGTAAATAGATCCCATGACAGACAAAGGAATGCAATGACTGTATTTTAGCAGGATAATAATATATATAAAGTTTAAAAATATTTAACACGTTAAGGAAAGAAGTCAGTATGTTACTGGATGAACACTGGTGAGGATCCTGCTTAAGTGCCAGTGAAATTCCAGCATCTGTAGCAGGTTATTTGATATGGCAGGCTCATGAGTGATTCCAGCAAGAAGTAATAATGCCCTTTTATCAATTCAGGGGCAGTAAAAATGGAGAGGAAAGTTGAATTTAAGTGGAAGTTTGAGGAAATCATTAAATGTGGCTGATTCAGAAGTGTGGACAGCTTTGGATGTCAGAAAGAATATTTAAGATGATAAAGAGAGACATCAAAGAGGTGGGGCATGAAGGAAATGTTCATCCACAAAACAAACTGCATGATTCTCTGCTAGGCTGACTAATCATATGGTGGCGATATTAACAAAGAAAGACAACTTTAGAAAGGAGACACTGATATCATTTATCCATTGATTCAACAAACACTTTCAGATTTTCTTCTTTACTGTGTGCAGTTAGCCAAGCATCAAGAGTAAAGTGATGGAAACAGTATGATCTCTATGTTCAGGTGCTCAGGATCTCGGAGAGATTATCTGTCCTTGTAAACAATTGCAAATGCAATATTATAAGCACAAAGTTCTGAGTAAGCCAAAGTTGGTAAAGTACAAATCAGAGAAATTGTCACTGAAAAGGATCTGTTTGAGATGGGATTTAAAAATTAATAGGAGCTCACTGAGGCAGAAATTCTAAAAATCATTTGAAAGACCACACAGCAGTGTTTGCCACCATGAGGATACCAAAAGCAGGGAGTATTCTGAGTCAGGATGAAAAATTTGGTGATGTTGGATCCAAGGATACCAGCACCAAGAAGCTACTGGAGAGGAAAAAGATGAGAGAAAATGCTGAAGATAATATGACCTTCGGATTTCATTCCATAGGCAATGGGATGCAGCAGTGAAGGTTGTAGAGCAGGGGAATACAGGATTATGCTTACATTCTAGAAAGATTAATTTGTGGTAGGATTTGAGAGTGAAGGGGTGAGAAGGCTGCCTAGAATTTTGCTGTCTTCTGATGAGAGACTGTGAGATGATGAGGACCTCGTCTGGGGCTGGCTGAGGACATGGTGAAACAGAAACAGATTTGGAAGATGTTTAGGAGGTTAAATCACTAGTAATAAGTGATGTAATAGAGGGAGAAAGTGAGAGGGAATGGAAGCTATCAAGAAAGACTGGAAGGTTTCTGGTTTGTGTGACATGAAATGGATGTGTCATTTGGGAAGATATGAAAAACTCGAAGAGAAGCAGGTCTCAGGTGGAAGAGGGGCAGACAATAAATTCATGTTGGTGTATGTTAAAAGTGAGTTGCCAACAGCACTCTACTTTGAGCTCTATAGGACAATATTTCCAGAGATGTGGCTGCTCTGCATCTTCAACTTGATGAAGGAAAGGCAATTAGTCTACACTTTATTCTGCATCCAAAGAAGCAGTATGGGAATATAATTCCTTTAGTTTTTACCAGGGGCGGTAGTGCAATTCAATTGTTTTAGGGCCCTTTATCTTTTTTATTTACATAAGAAATATTTGGATTCCTGAGCTAGTCTTGTACATTTTTGTACCACTGATTGTTCTTTCGGTGGTGTTGTTAGAATTGAGCTAGGTATTTACTGTTCTCTGTTGAAAGAGCCCACAGGGAGGAGAGGTGAGCTGAGCATTTGAAATTCAGGATCTGGTTAATGTCAGCTCAGTGGATTTAAGAATATTCACAGATAAGAGACTCAGAAGGATGGTACTTGTATTGTAGTCCCTCAGATATTCAGGAAATAGATCTTCTCTTGTGATTCAGTAGCCATAATCCAAATTAAACATCCGATTTTCCAGTGTGTATTTGTGAATATATGTGTCATTTCTTCCTAGACATATCAAGTCATTACTATGTAGTATGATTTTATCCAGAATACTTTCTTCCTAAAACCTTTATGCATGACTCTGTTTAAAGCCTAGAATTGTTTTAGGAGTGAACTTTTATTATGCAATACAAAGATAGTCTTTAATTTTCTACCTTTAAGATATTGATTTAAATTTACATTATGATGTAATTGATTGAGAAGGTGGAGGGACAAAGTCCTTAGGCCATGGGTACCTGAGGGGACAATGAATCACGGGAGATAATTGGAGTTAGAGTAAGACTATAACCTCCCAAATCTGAACTTTGTTTCTGTCTCATCATTTCTATTATCTTTCTAAGTCTCCAGGTTTTGTGTGTGTTTGTGCGTAAAGAGTTTAGGAAATATAAAAAAGCAGCAAGGTTAATGCGAATAAGTCAAGAGCAGGAGTTTGAAAACCCTGTTTCTGAAACTGCAGACCCCTGAGACTGTCACAACCTGCATGTTCGCTCTTTGATGATTCTCTCACCGGACAGGATAGTGAACAGGTATCCAGAGGGAAACTCAAAGTGATGATTATGGGGATGATGTTAAGTATCAGTTGGATAGATGTATAAAATATAAGTTTATAGGTATGCTTTGTAATATGCACATATGTCTTTTGAGAAATCTAAAAGTAGAAAGAACAGGGTGGCTCTCTTAATATTAGATTTTTAAAAATAAATAATTTAATTGGATTTTACAATTAACTGTGAACACTGCAGACCCCAACACCTTTCAAATAATCTTTGGATTAAAAAGAAAGAAAAAGCAAGAAGGGAGAGAAGGAAAGAAAGAGGGAAGGGAGGAGAAAATCATAAAATAATGTATTATTGTATAAATAATAAATTTCTAAATAATTTATAAATATATGTATTTTATAAAATAAATATGTAAAAGCCTGCATTAAAAAATAATAAAAATTAAAAAGCCTGAACCCCCAAAATAATAAAAATTTAAAAGCCTGAACTCAAAAAAAATAACAATAATGAAAAAGCCTGCAATCAGCCTACTTGTTAGAGTATATCAAATAGTAATTGAATTAAATTTATTAATTTATATTAAGAATCTGTTTAGCAAGGCCATCTACCTATATTTATTTCTGTCTTGTCTCCACTAACCTGTTGTTACTGAAATAAGTGTGAAATAAGCAAACACACACACATTTACTATAGCAAACAGGCCGCCCAGAATCTAATTAGACAAAACTTTGCCCATCTGCTCTGCATTATCATGGGGCCTGCTCAAATGGTTGCTGTTTCATTACTAAAAGGCAGAGAGATGCAAATTGAATTGAGCTGGACTTCCTCTCAGACAGAGACCAGGGCACGAAGTCAAACCCTTGCTGTGATCTAACAAAGCACCACTGGGAAAAAGTGGGATGAGAGGGGATTTCTTTTTTTAAGGCCACATGTCTAGTACTTACTAGAGGCCATAAGGGAGTGTTCATCCTATTGTTTGGTACAAGGCTACATGAGTCACCACAATATAAACCTTGTTCACTATGCAAATTGTTGATTTTGGTACTTAGTCCCTTGTCACAGATGCCCTTTTATTAGCTATATGTCACGGCATGTTGAATCACATTCAACATGACTGAGACAATACGAACAGGACAGACATGAGAGTTTGTTTCACAGGGTAATTTGCACGTAGTACTAACGTACATACAGAGATTAAAATATTTTAATGAAACTATTGTTCAACGTAGGGTCTGTGGTATGCAACAGTATCCAAGATCCCTGTTTTGGTGACATTCCTGACCAGTTTTAGACTAGTTTTGACAATTTCTCTATTAATAGTGATAATTAATACTGATGTTTTCAAAGGATTTTAAAAACTCTTTGGCTTTAAAAAGTGGCACATTTAAAGCAACAAATAAGCTAATATAGTGTATTAAAAGTTCTGCATTTTGATCTTGGAAATAGGCTTTGAAATGACATTTTTTTCTCCATATGATGAATTCGTGCCATTTTCTTCAGTAAAAGCTATTTTCCTGCACAAATGGATGCATTTTATCTGGGATTCCATTCATGCTTATTTTTTAAAATGTTTATCTCTTTGTAGAAATGCACTCTAATAAGGATCCAGTCTTCTAAGTTTCAATAGGAGCAAAAAAATTAAATTTTATGTTAAATTTAAAGGTTTTTCCTGTAAGTATTTTTCCTGATAAAAGGTTACACTGTATCAAAAGAGAACTACATACAGCTGGTAAAATCTTAAAAACTGGAGGCATATGGTGACAGACTCAATGTTTCTTTTTGTACTTTCAGTGACAGGTTAAGCCTGAAGTAGGGAGAGCAGAAGTTCAATGTCCCAAGTCTTCCCTATTGTACACTATTCTCCACTCAAAGAGTTTATTCCCATGTTGCCTCCAGATATTCAGACTTTCTCGGCCAATAAAGCCAATCCCTAGACTCCTAGGGAAGAATCAGATGAACTGTTTTATCCTGCAGGAATAATTTTCAAGATTCAAAGTGTTGTTTTTTTACACTTCTCCTAAAGACTGTAATTCCATTTTCAACAGACTGGAGTCATCATTTCCAAATGGGGAAGAAATACCCTTTAGTGTTGAAACACCAGATATTTGTGTCTCATGAAACTGTCCTAAACTCATAATAGACATCAATGAGTGATCATAAAAGTCCTGTTAACCTTGTACTCAGTGTACCTGTTGCTATCATTACCCTCTGATAAAATAAAGACTCTGTGCTATCCTTGTTCTGGCATCTGGAAGACCCACCATGAACCTCAGATGAAGGTGGCTGTTTGAGTCCACAGGAATAAATCCATGGCATTGACCTAGAAGTTAAGAGGAGAAACATAAGGGCCGTTGTGGTAACTTTGCTATTTAGTTAGATTGAATGAAACGCATACCAGATCTAACAATCCCTTTTGCTTACACAGCTTCCTTGGACCCAACCCCACCTTTTGTGAATACCTGTATTGTGGTATTTGTGACCTAAATACCTGTAGCTACTCTTGCTTTTTGAGTATCCCATTTGGCTGTTCCTTCCATAAATTAAAAAATGATCAGCCTGGACTCTAACTCTAATTTTCCCTTCAGTTGTTAGTCTCACTATTCTTTGTTGTCGCAGATGTATAACACCCTCTTCACTTGTTCTGACATTCAGCTTTTTGTTTTTTTGTTGGTCATTATCATTTCTTTCTTTCTTTCTTTTCTTCCTTCCTTCTTTTTTTTTCCTTTGATATGGTGTCACTCTGTCCACGAAGCTATAGTGCAGTAGCACAATCATGGCTCTCTGCAGCCTCAACCTCCTGGGCTCAAGTGATCCTTCTACCTCAGCTTCCCAAGTAGCAGGGACTACAGGCATGTGCCACCACGTGTGGCTAATTTTTGTACTGACCTCTTGGACTCAAGTGATCAGCCCACCTTGGCCTCCCAGAGTGCTGGGATTACAGGCAGGAGCCACTGCACCTGGCTATGTTTTTACCTTTTTACTGAGCAAGTAAATCTTTATTCTATTACTTTGCTTACAGGTAGCTCTACCTACTCATCTAATTAGACTTGTTTGTATAATGACAAATATATATGGTTTTTAAAGTTTCTCTGTTAACTTTGTGTCCAGAACAGAGCCCACTTTCTGAGTCTTTCTTGCTGACTCTGTCTACTGTTGATCAATAGTCACTCTAACAACTTGTGATGCATTTAACTTTTGGCAAGACAAACAGCTGTACTTTTGGTCAGTTTTATACATGAAGTTATGTTTGTAAAGTTGAGGTGTAAACTAAGGTTGTGGATGGGCATTTAAGGAGAAATTGCAACCTTGCCAGTGCCCCTGATGTAGGATTTCCGTTGCAGCCTGTGCTTCTGGGATAAGATCTTGGCACAAGCAGGAAAAAGGCAGCAGTGATAAATGTTTAGATACTACAGCAAACAATTTAACTTGATCCAACTCTTAACTAACTATTAAATCTTTACACCAAAAGACTTATGGAGATAAAAATCATTAATAAAAAGTGATAAATAAATCAGTTTGAATTCTTGGAACTTTTAGATTATATTGAATTTTGTTTCTAGCATATATTCAACTAATTTGTAGATAATACCTCTAATTCATTTTAATTATAAAATAATGCATGAAGACTTTTGAATATATTGTTAACAGATATATGGCTTCATATCTAGAGAATATTTGAACAGGAATTGGGATAGGAGGAGAGAGAGAAAAACTTCCTTCAGAGATAGACACCTGAGAGGAAGACACACATATTTGGTACATAACTCATTTCATCTTTGTGAAAGAATCTATGTAAGACAAGGATGTGAAACTCAAGTATCTCAGAAGGCCAGGCCTGGGATATAAAGAAGTGAAAGCATTTGGCTGTTGGTAAGAAGTAGAGACTGGAAAACTGGAGAGCATGTGGCCTGCTATTCAGATCTACCTATTTGCGATCATCTCATGGTATTTCAAAGGAAGACAGAAAGCCAGATTTGTATGTGAAATCATTCATTATTCAAATTTTAGTTCAAATGTTCGGAAACCTTACAGGCCCCACCTCCCTACCAATATCTGTAGTCTACATTGTAGCCTGTGGGCTGCCGGTTTATAATCTCAAATATAAGTTTTATCAAACTTACTTTATGTCTATTTGAACTATTATTCTCTGCTTCCAATGAGGATTAGTCCATGTTAATTTAGGTCCCATTGAAGCTGGTATTTAATAAAGACTCAAAATACATTTGTTGAAACAGGCTGAGAATTGCCTGTTAAAATGTAATCACACCTTCCTCTTTACACTCTTATAGGATGTCGGGATAAGTAGCTGATTACTAAAATGGAGTTATAGACATACCCATTCTATAAGCCCTAGTGAAACTAGTATATTTTTGATTATTAAAAATAAGCAGAAACTAAATTTGCTATTGCAGCATATTGGTGATTAGAAATTCTTAATTACATGCCATTAATAATGTTTATTTTTAGCTATGTAAATGGTGATTAAATGTTCTGAGATCAGCAATTTTTACTTTGTTTACATTTCTCTTCTTTTGCAGATAAATCAGTTTATGCATTTATTTTCCACCAAAGCTTGTTATTTGGTTTTGCAGAATTGAGTAACAGAGAGGAATGCATGTTATAGCACATAAAATCCAGGTCTCTTACAGCAATATTAGAATTTCTGTTTTAGGGCCTGCAGTGCCCCCCAAAGCCATAGATTCTTGTGTTCAATCAGTTATTTGAATGGTTTTCAATTTCTTTGAATGAAGTGTTCAAATTTGTACTTATTAGCAAGAATTTATTTAAATATTTGGGTGTTGTTATGTGTTATAAAATTACTTTTTGGTTACCGTTCATTTTGTGGTTTGAAGAGAGTTTTTTTTTATTCATTATCAGTGTTATGTTTGCTGTGAAAGAATAAATCAGAGGGAATTATTTAAATATCAAGTTTTAAATTTGTATTTTTCATGCATGATTTTAATGTCTATATTAATCTCATTGGTTCTCTTTTCATAAGACTGCACACGAAATGGGCTGGCATCACTCTCCAGTGATTCATTAGGTACCACAAACACCTGTGTATCATCTGTAAAAATATTTATTGGTGCGAGCAAAACCTTCCAGCAACCTCAAATAGATCTTTAAGGTCTGGTTATAAGTACCTGCCCCTGGCAGGTTGAATCTTGTTGCATCTTCTCTGAAGCTAGATAAAGGCTGAATCTGGACTCCAGGAGCTCATTTATTGTTTAGGGAGTTCACTGTCACAGAGACAACACTTGAGAAATAGTTACCTCTTCCAACCTGAACTGGGCTGCTTTGGTAGTGTATGGATTATGTATGGGAAGGTGCTACTCCAACTGAACTATTGAATTCTATTATCACCTTGGCTATAATTATCTACATTATCACCTCGCTACCATATTTTATGGTGGAGGCAGTCAGTAGCCATAACTACTACTTGATTCTACCTTTTCTGTAGGCCGTTCTATCAGCCAATTGTATTACTTTATATTTGTACATATCATGAGATTTTGTTCAGTATGTGCAAGTTGTGGTTAGACTACTTTAGTGATGCATTAACCAAAGGTAAGACATTTCAGTGAAACAAGGATGGACACCCATGGCGAAAATTCAGGTGAATATGGGAAATGTGTTGCCTATAAGAGGTTTTAGAGCTTCAGGTTGGAATTGGAGACAGTGAATGAGAGTAGAAGAAAATTGGAATAAGACATGGAGAAGTCTATAAACGTAATACACCACGTAAACAGAACCAAAGACAAAAACCACATGATTATCTCAATTGATGCAGAGAAGGCCTTTGACAAAATTCAACAGCCCTTTATGCTAAGAACCCTCAATAAGCTAGGTATTGACGGAACGTATCTCAAAATAATAAAAGCTATTTATGACAAACCAACAGCCAATATCATACTGAATGGGCAAAAACTGGAAGCATTCCCTTTGAAATCAGGCACTAGACAAGGATGCCCTCTCTCATCACTCCTATTCAATATAGTACTGGAAGTTCTAACCAAAGCAATCAGTCAAGAAAAAGAAATAAAGCGTATTCAAATAGGAAAGGAGGAAGTCAAATTGTCTCTATTTGCAGACGACATGATTGTATATCTAGAAGACCCCATCATATCAGCCCAAAATCTCCTGAAACTGATAAGCAACTTCAGCAAAGTCTCAGGATACAAAATCAATGTGCAAAAATCACACGCATTCCTATACACCAATAACAGACTTAAAGAGAGCCAAATCAAGAACGAACTGCCATTCATAATCGCCACAAAGAGAATAAAATACCTGGGAATACAACTAACAAGGAACGTAAAGGACATTTTCAAGGAGAACTACAAACCATTGCTCCGAGAAATAAGAGAGGACACACAGATGGAGAAACATTCCATGTCCATGGTTAGGAAGAATCAATATAGTGAAAATGGCCATACTGCCCAAAGTAATTTACAGATTCAATGCTATTCCCATCAAGCTACCAATGACCTTCTTCACAGAACTGGAAAAAATCACCTTAAGCTTCATATGGAACCAAAAGAGAGCCCACATAGCCAAGTCAATTCTAAGCAAAAAGAACAAAGTGGGAGGCATCACACTACCGGACTTCAAACTATACTACAAGGCTACAGTAATCAAAACAGTACGGTACTGGTACCAAAACAGAGATATAGACCAATGGAACAGAACAGAGTCAACACAACATGTCTACAACCATCTGATCTTTGACAAACCCGACAAAAACAAGCAATGTGGAAAGGATTCCCTGTTTAATAAATGGTGTTGGGAAAACTGGCTAGCAGTGTGCAGAAAACAGAAACTGGACCCCTTCCTGACACCTTACATTAAAATTAACTACAGATGGATTAAAGACTTAAACATAAGACCTAACACCATAACAACCCTAGAAGAAAATCTAGGAAAAACCATTCAGGACGTAGGCGTAGGCAAGGACTTCATGACCAAAACACCAAAAGCATTGGCAACAAAAGCCAAAATAGACAAGTGGGACCTAATCAAACTCCACAGCTTCTGCACAGCAAAAGAAACAGTCATTAGAGTGAATCAGCATCCAACATAATGGGAAAAAATTTTTGCAGTTACCCATCTGACAAAGGGCTGATATCCAGAATTTACAAAGAACTAAAAAAGATTTACAAGAAAAAAACAAGCCCATTCAAAAGTGGGCAAAGGATATGAACAGATACTTTACAAAAGAAGACATACATGAGGCCAACAAACATATCAAAAAATGGTCATCATCACTGGTCATTAGAGAAATGCAAATCAAAACTACATTGAGATACCATCTCATGCCAGTTAGAATGGCGATCATTAAAAAATCTAGAGACAACAGATGTTGGAGAGGATGTGGAGAAATAGGAACACTTTTACACTGTTGGTGGGAGTGTAAATTAGTTCAACCATTGTGGAAGACAGTGTGGCGATTCCTCAAGGACCTAGAAATAGAAATTCCATTTGACCCAGCAATCCTGTTACTGGGTATATATCCAAAGGATTATAAATCATTCTACTATAAGGACATGTGCACACGAATGTTCATTGCAGCACTGTTTACAATAGCAAAGACCTGGAACCAACCCAAATGCCCATCGTTGATAGACTGGACAGGGAAAATATGGCACATATACACCATGGAATATTATGCAGCCATAAAAAACGATGAGTTCATGTCCTTTGTAGGGACATGGATGAACATGGAAACCATCATCCTCAGCAAACTGACACAAGAGCAGAAAATCAAACACCGCATATTCTCACTCATAGGCGGGTGTTGAACAATGAGAACACATCGACACAGGGAGGGGAGCACTACACACTGGGGTCTGTTGGAGGGAAATAGGGGAGGGACAGCAGTGGGGGGGGAGTTGGGGAGAGATATCATGGGGAGAAGTGCTAGATGTGGGTGATGGGGAGGAAGGCAGCAGATCACACTGCCATGTGTGTGCCTATGCAACAATCTTGCATGTTCTTCACATGTACCCCAAAACCTAAAATGCAATAAAATAAATTAAAAAAAAAGATTACTGACTTATGCTATCTTAATTAACTTGCAACGTAACTCATAAGTAAATCAAACCACTGAGTTGTGACTAAATTTATGGGTAATGATTTTATACTAAAGAATCACATGTGCAAACTCATAGTCTTATCTTAGAAATTGTATAATGAGGAAATTCATATATGCTATTGTAAATAAATTTCACTGTGAATTGTCAAAAAAAAAAAAAAAGACATGGAGTAGAAGTAATTAATCTACCAAGTTTAAAGTCTAAAAGCCTGATAGCTTAAAGGTCTTAGTCTGATATCTGAAAGGTTTATATCTATGTGTTTCTGCAAAACCTAAACAGAAGTTTGGGGTAGATATTTATTAGGGGACTATTTTTATATTGGATTAAAACATGTAAGATAGTTAACAGTAATTTCTTCTGCTTCAATGACTGTGATAACAAGACATATTAACTAGAAAAAAAATAGAATATACTAAAAAATAGAGTTGAGTGATTTTTATGGAAAAAAAATGAATCTTGGATTAAGGAGTATATTTAAGAAGGTGGTGGGGCTGATAACATGATACCCCAAAGTATGTTGTCTTGGCATGCTGAGTACTTTGAACTAAAAGAGATTAGAAGGCCTCAGAAGTAAGTTCTCTCTGACCTTCTCCTGCCCTCTTGTCTACGGTCCTTTTTCATCAGAAGAGAGTCATGGAAACCAGAATTTCTCTTCCCTGAGGGGGATTGTAGAAAATAGAACTCTTTTTCCCCAAAGCAATCCATAAAACATAGAAAGATCACTCCCTCCCTTCTTTCTTCTCCCTCAAAAACCCTTGTTCCAGAGGGACCCTCCTCGATAAAATATGTTGGGGGAAGGAATGCTACACAGAGAAGCCAAGAAGAATCTCAATAGCCATGCCTTGCCTGGTTCCCCGCTCAGTCTGCTACCATTAGATCGTTTTCTTTTGTCTAATCACATTTGTACTTGAGTGTCCATTTTTAATTGAACCTAAGCACAACAGAGAGCAGTTTTTCTTTGGTTCTTTGGGTCTTTCCTTTCTGAAGACTATCTTGTCATGTAAAACTGTGATAAATACATGCGTTGCACTCTTATTAATCTTTCATCACAGGAGTGTCAGTTGTGACCCTTATGATGAGTGATGAAAGGTATTACACCTTTCCACTTCTAAAAAGGTAACTGCTATTTCTGCCCTTTAAGAATTTGTTTAGGTTAATTTAAGGCAAGAAGGATTTCTTTGATATGGTTAACTAAATAAAACATAAATATGATATACATATATATATATATATCATTTTAATGAAAATATTTTATTTTCAAGAAAATATATGGGTGCTAACTTTTTTCATTGAAATTGTTCTATACCCCAGTTATATCAGATTATCACTGTGTAAGAATCCTAGGTTAAAACGATTATTTAACTACTATAAAGTTATAAAAATAGGGCTTTACTCATAGTTTAAGGAAAATAATTTTCTTTATTTTTGTGTCCAAGAGCTTTTATGAGTGTCCATGAAGTAAGAATTATAATGCCTACTTGACTGGCTGGTTGAGATAAGAAATGTGATGATATGTGAAAAACTCCACCAAAATGTCTAGAAAATTTAGGTAATCAATAAATGCTCATTTCCACTATGTCCCCTTTCTTCCACCTTACTTTTCTAATCTGCCTCTTATTTGGACCATTTGAGGTCAGTATTTTACAAGACATATTACTTGGTGAGTTTCAAATCAAATATCCTTATTTTCTACCTTTAATTGCTTAAAGTATTTCATCCTCAGCAGGATATACATTTGTCTATTTTACATAAATAAATATTGTTTTGTAAGTCCTGTATTCCAAATGCCCGAGGTCCTTTGAACTATACCAGATCACACATAGTTCTCCAGATATGACAGAAACTTTGACAATGTCCTTCTGATGATTCTGCTTATATGTCCTGGTAAGTCATTAATTGCTCTAAGTGCTTCGATATTCAAAGTATTTGAAAATATCTTATTTTTGACATCTATAGTCCAGTCAAATAACTTTTATTCTCTGATGATTAATGACCTTTTTCAGAACAGGGATCATGTTACTTTCAAGTTTGTATCGCGGGTGTATAACACAGAACCTGGTCTTTATCAGGAATGCAATAACGGATTGTTGAGTAAATGAGTAAATTAGACCACCAACTATTCACCAAATATAGAAATCAGTGAGAGCTGTGAAGCCATGCTCCAACAAAGTAGGTTTAAACTTTTGATTAATGTCCTGATGAATGAAGGATGGGATTTAGATACTCAACACACAGCAAGGGTGTAGCCAGGATGGTATGGTACTAAACCCAACTCCTCTCTTTTACCCATTCTAATCAGGAAGCATACCACAATGCAGGTGAGTAAGAGTTATGATCTTTAGAAATAACCATGAAAATATTTTTTTAAAAGAAAACAATTTATACATTTTTAAAATTCCTTTAGAGACATGCTTCTAAAAGGAAATGATTATGAAGGAAATTATCTCTATAATGGTTGAAGGCACTACTGTTTTTTAAATAAGGAAATATTTTTGTTTAAGCACAAGACAGAATGAGATTATGTTTCCTAGAAATTATTAGGCCTTTGGCTTTGCCAGTAAGTTATCTTTCATTCTTGGAAATTCACAATGAATATTGAAGTATCTGAAAAGTCTTGGAGTTGAGATATGGCTTCATAGGGATCTGAAAAGCATATGTATTACCTACATACCAATTATAATCATTTTTTACCTAAATAGGTCCTGAAGTTTAACTTATCTAGACTTTCAGTTAAACATTTGACTTTCTAATATTGATCTGAAATGTCATTTACTAGAAGATTCTCAATTATAGAGGAGTCCAGCTTTCATCCAGAGGAGGAGAATGTAGGAGAAATTGCTGGCTCCATATTAGGAAAACACTTGATTAGTTTGAGATAATTTTAGTGCCCAGATATATACTTCCACAGTATGTTTTGTCTATACATGCATTACGCTTATTAACTGTCCTAACAGAGGAGAGTTGAGTAGAATATATGACTTAATATTAGTTATCATGTATTTTATACTACTAAGTTTAATTCCTTTTTATAGTGTTAGGGTTGATTAAGTTATATTAAGCTATCAAACCAATCCAAAATCTCAGTGGCCTAAAACAATAAAGATCTATCCATGGACCATGTTACATATCTGTTGTGGCAAACGGGATTTTCTTCCACTTTGACTTCACCAAATGATTGAGGCTAGTGAAGGAGCCACAGTGTGGAAAGTATCATTTTGAGAATTCCATATTTCTGCTTGGAAGTTACATACATCACTCCCACACTCATCTCTTTGCTAAAGTAAGTCACACACACATATGACATCAAGGGAACAGAGAAGCACACATTTCTCTTTTACTCAGAAGTTGAGAAGAACTTAATATTACTGAACAGTAGGAATGCTACCATATTAGTCCATATTTATGAAACCATATGCTATTAGAATATAATTATTTAAAATAAAATAATGGAATTATTTAAAAACAAAACAAATAAAAAATTGTTAGAAGACTGAAGATTGCACCTAGCCTATGATGTGGTTGTTTGGAAGAGTGGAATGAAAATCCCAGAATGACAGCAGTAATCATTATATGACACATCACTAGAAGATTTTACAACAAAAATGTAGTATCATGGCATAGCAAATATTCCTATCAATTGTGATTGCTTTGCTTTTCCCCATAAAATCTATTTTTCAAACTTTCTACTGAGAAACAGTTGTTATTTTGCAAAAGCCTTTATAAAACCTTCAACTTCCAATTCCTTAATTGATGGGATAGATATTGTGGAGAGTCACATGTAGTCCACAAAATCATTTAAATTCTCTGTCTTAAAAATATTGCAAGGGTGATGACATTTTACAGGTTATCATTTACTGTCCTGATAGTGTAATAAATTGATATTTGGCAAAGAGTCGTTTCTTATATACAGTACATGAATAATTTGAGAAGGATGGTGGAGATGGTATACTATATGGCTATGCATATATAACTAATGAAAAGAAAAAATAAGATAAGGCCCAAAGAATACCTGATTTAGTTTGGTGATGCCACTAAGATTGAGCCTACTAAGAACGTGGAAAGTGTTTTAATATACAAGGAGCTTTGTTCTTTTGTTGACGTTTTGAACTTTTAGAGACAGGATCCTTGGCGTTAATTTAGGCAAGCAGCACATCCCAAACCTG
Source organism: Cebus imitator (assembly GCF_001604975.1). Classification (NCBI taxonomy): domain Eukaryota; kingdom Metazoa; phylum Chordata; class Mammalia; order Primates; family Cebidae; genus Cebus; species Cebus imitator. The sequence goes on from NW_016107395.1 coordinate 7,036,809, forward strand.
CACTAGGACCTTGGCTGGCTGCATATTCTGGGGGAAGATTGCCACCTACTGGAACACCAGCACCATTCCCTCAGATTTTATGGTCTATGTAAATACGGCTCCTTTAAAATAACATACCTTCCCACATTTATTTCAACAGAAACTCCTAGAAATGAAAGTAGTGTGTTTTTCCTCTGAAGTAAGCTCAGTATGACCTGCTCCAACAGTCAGCTGCTACTCCTTCCTGTTCCAGGCATCAGTCCTACAGTTCTTTGGGGTATGATAGACAAAGTTCTGGTTTTCTTAATTGCCAGGTAGGCATTAGTTGATATCCTGCTTCAATCAAACCCAGCTATTACCTAATAGATAACCATACTAAAAAGAAAAAAAAAAAGATGCCATGATATTTTTAAAAATTGACTACTGAAGCAGTTCTACTATCTGAAAAATGTTCACCTTCGAAATACATTTTGGACCACATATTACAAGTATGTGAACAAGAAGAATAACACTACAACTTAAGATGTTTCATATAAGCAGCAAAACTGTTGGTGATTTGTCTAGGCAAATAGCATACAGCCAGAATGATATTCTCCATTCCATTGTCACAGTGTGGACTTACGTAACATAAGCACGAGATTTCAATGCCATCTTTTGAGTATTGGAAGAAGGCTGGATTTGAGACCACTTGTAACTCTGTCATCAATTTTAAAGGTAAAATTGTTATAAATCCTATTGTGTTGATAAAACTTAATGGTTTGAGCAGATGAGCACAAGGAAAGATGAGGAGAGGATTTAAAGACACAGAGCAGCAGCGTGAGGAAGAGTGCCAACGGGAGGCGTAGATCTACAGTAAGAGAGGTGACTGAAAAGAGTAAATGGGTTAGGAGTAAGGGATTAAGGAGAGTTATTAGAAATGGAGGTAAAAAGCTGAGATGGTATCTACGGAGAAGACAATGTGATATAGGAAGGACAAAAGAGAAAAATCAAAACTTGGGATTTGCAGAGACCTGGGTCATCAGCAAGTCTGCTTCAACTACTACAAGTAGTTTCCCCATACTTGTTACTTGTATTAAGTTTAGAGAGTGTCTATGAACACTGAACATCTTGAAACAGAAACATTTCTCATTTCAAAAAAGAGTTTAAAAGAAAATGACAAAAGTAATAAAGATGAAGAGGAAAATCAATACAAAAGCACTTCGGAAAGTAGAGTGGAGATAAGAAGAATTAAAATGGCAATAGCAATAGGAAAAATCAGACCTTGATGAGAAAATTGATGGGTAATAAAAACAGTACTCATTCAACATGATGCCCATATTATCGAAAGCAAAATATGCAGGCAGACAACATTTGTGTTGACCAAACTACATCAAATAACCAATTTAGCTATTCTCATGACTTTCTAGCCACGTGAAATTAATTTCTATTTTTCACCTGTAAATTTTTAACTCACCTTTCTTTGAGCTACACTTTCACTTTTCAACAACTTTCTAGACATTTTGGTTTAAATACTTCAGCAAAATCTTCAAATTCAAATGTCAATAATGAAATTTTGTTATCTTCATTGTTGAATTTGACCCTGTCTCCCTGATTCTTTTACTTGATAATTAACCACCATTCTCCCAGGTCAGTGGGCACCTCATTCACTACTCCTGCTTTTCCTCTTTCCCTGTCTTCACCTTCCCCATGTGGTATAATGTTTGTGGTGGTAATAATGAAAACTAGAATGTATCTATTATTTTAGAATTTACACAACATTATTTAAACTTTTTATAAAAATTGATCTGCTAAATCCATTTCTCTATATCTGTTTGAAATAATTTTTTTCCTTAAAATAAATTAACATGCCAAGACCTTCTTAACATGTCAAGACCTTCCATAATCATATACAACTTGGTTTTTAGATTTATTTGCTTTATATTTTCCCAATATCCTGTTCCAACCTGTTTTTTCTCCAAGATAACTGGTTATGTCTTCCCTCTGTTTGTTGAAAGCCCATTCATATTTCAAGACCCTGACTTGATGCTATTTTCTCTATGATCACTTGCCCAGTAGCAGGCCAGCCTCCCAGAAGTTGCCAGATGCAAGTTACTTCTAAGTCTCAGAACATTACTAGAATTAATTGGAGTTGTTTCTGACCAAATGGATACATATAAACACACATATACATTCTCAATTACTCATAGTGATTTAAATTTAGTGTTATTAAGAAATTCATTACATTGCTACTTTGAGGCCAAATAATACATAGTGTAACTCTGCTTGTTTGAAATTAGTGATCTGTTTTATAATCAAAATGTTAAGTCTTCCCAAGTGAGTTATCTATTTAGAGCAGGAATTTAAAAAGAAAGGAAGGAAGGAAGGAAGGAAGGAAGGAAGGAAGGAAGGAAATTGGTTAACTGTTGTTTTGTTTTTAAATAAATTTATTTTAGAACAGTGATTCTTCATTGGCCAGTGGAAGAACTTGGTAAGTGAATTTATTTCTGCATATAGTATTTATTAATAGAAAAAAACAATTTCTGCTCCTATCCACTAAGTAAATACCGAACAAATAATATGTTTTGAAAGACCTTGACTGTATTAGGCTTCCTAATGTTTACATTCTTCTGAGTTTATGTTTCTTATCATATTTACTCTTTTTTGTTTGTTTGTTTGTTTGTTTTAGCGTAGGTTTGCCTTTTTTCATAAGTCCCAGGAGAACAGATTTTCTGTCTTAGACAACATGGTACTAGAACAAAAGTATGAACAGTTGAGAAGTGTAAGTCAAGAACAATACTCTCCATGTTAGTTCCTGGGCACAGAGCCTAGCAAAAATTGGTATTTTGTCTTATGGTTATCATTGGTGATATAGATGAAATGAGTTATGAAGATTTAACAATCAGCTTGAATTTTAGGTTATTACAATGTCACTAATGACATAAAACACTCAGGATTTCATACACAAACAAACAAAAAATATCAGATTTAAAGGTGGAAATAAACTCAGTTTACTCAGTAAAGACTATTGTGTTCATAAATGCAAGTGTTAAAAAACAAATGTACCCTTAAGGCAGCTGTATGAGATTTTTAGCATTTAGTATTTTTTTTGAATTTTGGATTTATAAAAACCATGTCTCAGCTGCTACCTTTCAACAATTTTACTCTGAGGCAATAAATAATTCAATGTGCTAATTTGACAGATGACTCTCCAGGAGCCTCCTACCATTACTAGCATCATTAGGCCATAATATGCATGACGAGGACGGGCCATTCAGCAAATGTCCTTCACTTGTTTACCCCTAAAGAGCTGTACTCTGCACAATTAACTAATGAAGCATTATGGGCCTTTTTTTTCTTCCCTGCTATTTCAATATATCACTGCAGAGTGTCGAGGGAAAATACATTCTGTTTCCTTTTGCTAGATCAGTATTTATGGAATGGTTAAGACTACACTGTAGCTCCCAGATGATAAGGTGAAAATAATAAGATGCTCAAAATGGGTCATTGTCATCATTATTATTATTTCCCTTTTCTTCCATGATTTGTGAAAAAAAAATGTAAAAGGAATTTGGTGTTGAATTGCAAAAACAAAAGCAAAACAAAAATACTCAAAACGGTGCTCAAATTTTCTGCTTAATATTTGCTGATTATCAAGAATTTGTACACTGTCTTCATCAAGTTAGGTAATTTTATGTTTACCTAAAACCTTGACCACAAGTGAATTTTCTCAGATTTCTATTCAAGTTTAAAATTAAATTCCATTAAAAAAAATACTGAAATAAGAGCATGAATATGGGTTTTGGTGCATATGAATCTCCTCTTACTGTCCAATTCAACAAAGCATGTGCCTACAAAGGTTCAAATGAAGACAGTAAGTCCATGTCTAAATAGTTTCATACTGCAAAATTAGGTTAAACAAAGAAACTTCAACTGAGTAGACTGATGTTATTGTTTCAATAAGACATTTGATTCCTAAGACATTTTGTTGCTCAGAAAAAAAAAATGGCTTAAGGTAGAAGTGAGTTTAGGGACCTCTTTCTTGCATTTACAGAGTGTATTATGTTTTTGGCTTAAAAATTATCACATTCTTTACCAGTCCTTGTATTGTTTCGTGCTTTAGAGTGATAAAAATAAACTCTGCTCGAATCATGTCAATTGACATAACAGTTGATGGGTTCTAGGGCAAGAGCTGTTACATGTTTCTCTTTTCAAACTTCGTCCAGATCCACAGTAATGCTGATGCCATTTCCAAAAGCTGGAAGTCAAAGCTTATTCTTCTTAGATGTAAAACTATTTTATCTGGCTAAAAATATAGTTTCAATGATATTATAATGGTTCTTTTTCCCCAAATAAACTAATAATAAATAATAATCATGGCGATATTAACAACAATAAAATAGCTATAATTTATTAAGTGCCAGTTTAGTGTAATCCCTCTGTTTGTTACATGCATGAGAAACATGAAAAAATGGTGTGAAGGGCTTATTGGTTCTTTTATGAACTTTGAGGTTATGAAACATTTTTCGCATTGAAAGAGAAAGAGAACCATTATATTTTAAGAGTTTTGTAGACAAATTCTGGTAAATTATCAATATCCTGTCACCTTTATGGGATTTCTCAAAATCACCACTACTGTATACTATAGACTTCCACATACTATTCCACTTGAACAATTATTCATTTCTTCTTTCAGTAGAATCAATTTTAAATGTGCTAACTCAATAGTAAGTGAATTTAGTGGAAAAATAATTTAAACCCTTATTAAATATAAATGTTCCCAGTGGCTTTACTATAACCTGGTAAATAATTATGTATACAGTGAAAATCTGATATTTCTGATATTTTATTTTCTAAAAATTGATTGCTGTTTAAGTTTTTAAATATTTGCTTTTCAATCCACATATAAATGTGGAATAAAATTAGTAGAGTGTGTAAAACTTATGTTTTCAAAATGTACTTAAAAATGGAAAAGACTACTTGAATGCCAAGGAAAGCAGGTTTTTTTTTTTTTTTTTTTTTTTTTATATTGAAGACAAGGCCATGCATCATCTTTATAAAACATCCTATCCATAAAAATCTGAGGAATTTGTAAAAAGTAGGAACACTTCCAAAAAACCATCCTGGAGGAATTTCAAAAGACTGAATATATTTAATGCAAAATTTCTTTAGAAAAACATAAAAATTACCTTTTTATACCCATTCTTTTCTTTTCCTTACTTTCCATGCCCATGTTTCCATGTGAAGCCTTCCATATGGTTTATTTAAATTCTTCAAATCTAATGAAAAATTATTATCATAAAGTCTTCAAATTACTATTACTATTTGAACTATGTATTGAACCTTTTGGTCTGGTATTTCTGACTCAGATACTTTATTAAGCAGAAAAGAGACCAAAATATGGAATACTTTGTAAAATAATTAAATGCTTTGTAAATACAGAATAGATAAACTTCATTTTAAATATTTGATTATTTATCCGCAAGAGCTATCTAGCAAAAATAATACCAGTCATAATATTATATAATGAATACAATTGCATCTACAATTTTAGGACTTTGGCATTTAAAATGTGCCAAGTATCACTAACAAGCACTGAAAATTACTCACAAATATTGTGTATTAAAGTTCATTTAAAAGTATAATTTCCATACCACAAAAGCTATAAATCAGTACTCAGTGAGATGCAAAAATTGCAAGTACTAAAACAAGTGCACGTTATTTCCATACAAATTTATGTATAATCAATATTCAGTGAAAATTATCTCAAATTTTGTATGACTTCTACAGAAATGTGTTCCTGCTTTTGGTTAGAAAAAATTAATATCTACATGTCATATTTTTCTAGAGCTTTGCTCATTCTTATGTAGTAATTTCTTCCTTTTTTAGTGTGACTTTGCTAAAAATTCAATAATGTACCATTTAAAAAATCGTACTTATACTAAATACATCCCAGAGAGGCAGACTCCCATACATATGCCACTTAACTGCAGGCTCACAGTTCATCGGAGACATTTCTGTTTATTTTGATATCTTTTGTTAAAGAAATCCACAGTAACAATGATGACCAGACAAAGAGAGGGAAAAAAAAGCCATTCATCCATTCATGGGTAATTGAATTCCCTCATATTTCATAAACAGACTGCCTATCTGTACGGTTGTGTTTTATTTCAATAACTTTCTTTAAAATGCTTTTCCTTATAAGATGGGAAATTACAATAATGTTTAAGAACTCAAGGTCAAAACATTTTTTAAGTTAGTTTATTTGATGGATGCATTGCTGTAAGAAGAGGCACCCCCTCCCTTTCCTCTCCCCTCTCTCCTACAAATTGCCTTTAGACTGGATGTTTATTGCCCAATGTAAAGAACAAAACAGGGAGGTAATTAAACCTAGAATTGCCTGCCGGTGCTTATGACAGTTAGGCCACAGGCCTGAGCCTAAGAGTCCACCCAAATCTGCAAAGAAGGGGCCTTGGTTCTGAAACAAAGCCAAGCAGCAAGACATCATTACTGTTAATTATCTGATAAACAAAAAAAGACTTGGTGTTGTGGCAAAACACCAAACTCGGTGTGGCAGCTGATGCTGTAAAAGACAGTTGGCCTTATTTTGTCTTGTTGAGCATTGTACTGTGAGATGATCCACCTTCATAAAGAGCTCAAGTAATTATACTCCAACAATTGTGTTTATACGCTCTGTACTCGCTATTGTGCTCTACTAACAACAAACAACCTGTCCTCTGGAAACAGGTGGCATCTGCTAAACATCAAATAGAAGAGAAAAAGACATGCTCTCAAATGGTAATTTATTAATTGATAAGCCAGAGGACAAAGTACATGAAAGCAGGTGAAAAATGTGGAAGTACATTGTTTAGGTCTCTTATTAAATAAATATGAACTAAATAAAATATGAGATATATTTCTCAAAATAATCATTGGCTTTTGTGACCTACATAGAAATATAATAGCACAGAACAGGCCGGGTATGGTGGCTCACACCTATAATTTTAGCACTTTGGGAGACCAAGGAGGGCAGATCAGAAGGTCAGGAGTTCAAGACCATCCTGGCCAACATGGTGAAACCCCAGCTCTGCTAAAAATACAAAAATTAGCTGGATGTGGTGGTATGCACCTGTAATCCCAGCTACTCAGGAGGCTGAGGCAAGAGAATCGCTTGAATGGAGATTGCAGTAAGCCGAGATAGCGCCACTGCACTCCAGCCTGGTCACAGAGTGAGACTACATCTCAAAAAAAAGAAAAAGCACAAAAGAAATATTCTAATAAGAATGTTATTTATATATTCATATTCCATATATTATATGTATATATGTATTTTCATTTTATCTTTTTTATTCTTATTTCATTGATTATGAATGAAAATCAACCAAGAAAAAAAGCTAAATGGAGTGGAGTGGCAGACACGATTATGTCAAGCTCAGATGAGATTGTGTCATAGAATCCTGTGTCCGTACAATTGCAGGACATGGAATTAATCAAGTGGATTTGGGTGTCTTTGGGAGGGTCATGCAGCTTTAATGGTATCATCAGATAGATCTGGTGTGCTTCTTGTCACCTGGGGGTTGTCCTTAGGGGAGTTAGACTTCTAGGATCAATTTCTTCATTCGCTCAGCATTGGTGTGAGGAGTCACAGATGTAATGTATACATTCATTTAACATAGTACCCAATACATACTAGGCTTTCAGTAAATAGTGGTTTTGGTAGCCAATTGAAATAAATTACTCATGTTTGAAGGAACCAGCTATTTAAGACAACTAAGAAACATGGAGTAGGCTGAATCACAGCTGATTTGGTAAGTGTGGCAGCTCAAGTCGTATTCTCCATCAATAGATACCCAATCAGCTAAGGTAAGAGTACTCAAAAGCTCCCAGGCTCAGAATCTTCACCGCTTCAGGCATTCCTCACATGCTTTACAGGATAATGGGGTGATTAAAAGTACTGAATTTTGATTTCAGAATGACCTACATTCGAAGTCAATGCTTTGTGGGTTGCTGGTTCCGTGTGCCTTGAAAAGCGACTTAAACTTCTTAATTCATGTGCTTCACCTAAAAAGTGAGAGGTACAGGTCTAAACTCTTTAGAACATGAACTACTTAAATATGAATCACAGCTTCACAATTTACTTAGTTACTTATCGTATCTCTGATTTAGTATCTTCACCTTACACTGGGAACAAATATTATAACTACTTTGTAGGATTGTTAGGAAAACTGAGTCACTCCCTATATAGCCCTTAGAATGGTGCTTGAAACATAAAAAATGTATGCTATGATGTGCTTTTATTACCAGCTATTTAGGGACTTTTGAGCTCCTTTTGAGACCTTACCTACTTGTCATAGTAAATTTTATTATTAGTAATCCCCATCCGTGCATGGATGCCATGCCATGCCCTCAATCCTCCACATGCTTTTCTGAGAGACTTTGCAGGTTACCTTCACATTTACTTACAAGACAGTGTCACCAGCATGCTCCCTGCAATGACCACTTGACACTCTCCATGTATTTTCCCTCCTACTTTGGCTCTCTCTATTTTATATAAAGTCTTGGCAAAGGAACTTGCAAGGGCTTCTTTGTGGCCACTGCTATTATAAGATCTCAAGTTTTTGTCATTCAAGGCCATTAAAGCTTCCTGTTCTTGTAGTGGGTTCCTAGCAGACATGGAGAAAAGGATAACTCCTTAATTCTCTGTCACCTTTCATCATCTGCACCTAGAACACTCCTCATGCCTGTAACTCCTCGGGTTCATAGAGCTCTTGCGAAGTCAGCTCCTAACTTCCCCTTCCCTAGGCCTCCAGCTCAGTCCATTCGCAGAAGGAAATAAAGCCCAAGATCATCCTGTTCACTACCACAGGCTCCCCTCCACATGCTTCAGGCTTGTAGTGACATCATGCTTAGTGAGTGAAAAATGAAAATACATATTATTGCTACTTCTGTGTCTTCCCGTGTAAACCAACAGAATTATTATTTAATTTTGGAATTCATGGAAGTTAATCAAACTGAATTTGCATATTTGAAGCCTCAGAGACTGATTATTTCTGAAGAACCATACACCAGTGGCTGTAAAATTCTGCTCCTTTGTTATACAGTCAAATTTCTTGCTTGCCTTTCATGATAAAAGAATTAGTCTGACACAGCACTCTATTCACTACTATACTGTTGAATAGTAAACTTTTCTGAGCTTTTTATGACTGCCGGTAATTTACATAAATAACAAGAGCATTGAAGTGCAGACATTGCAGCTTTAGGGTAATGCAAGAACCATTATATTTAGCTTAGTAAGTAAGCATCCTGAATAAAATCCACCAAGAAATAATAAAAATAACAACACAGAGATTGTGCTTTATATTTCTGTGTACCTTAGCTCATGAAATTCTTAATTCAGAAGTAATAATTCAAATTCAAATTCTAAAAGGTATGTGTTCTGAAGTTGCCATCATCACTTGCTTAAGGATAATCATATGCTTTAAATAAGTTGTTTAAAATGTCTAAATTTCTTAGCGGTAACTGCTATCCACATTCAAAAAGAGGCTTTTCTTGTTTTATTTTATTTTTTTATAGTTTAAGTTTTGGGGTACATGTGCAGAATGTGCAGGTTTGTTACATAGGTATCCATGTGCCACGGTTGTTTGCTGCGCCCATCAACCCGTCACCTACGTTAGATATTTCCCCTTATGCTATCCCTCCTCTAGTCCCCAAACCCCCAACAAGCCCCAGTGTGTGATGTTTTCCTCCCTGTGTCCATATGAGAACATGTGGTGTTTGTTTTTCTGTTTTTGTGTTAGTTTGCTGAGAATGATGGTTTCCAACTTCATCCATGTCCCTGCAAAGGACATGAATTCATCAAAAAAGGGGCTTTTTCTATATACTCTCTATCATCTTTTTTTGTTGTCTTGTTGATTAAAACCTTTATCATAAAACTTTTTGCTACAGTATGTTTGTATACATATTACAATAAAACATATGCCAAACAATGTGAAAAATAACTAGAAATTTAGATTTAGAATGGTCATTATATTAGCATTTATGTATACTCATATGTTATACAGAGGACCTAAATAACTTGTCTTAAAATGGTAAAAGTAAAGGTGTTATTCAGGTAATATAAGTGAATTTACAAGTGTTCATGCAAAGTTGAAAATGTTACTGTGGTACAAAGATGCTAAGGATGTGTGTTTGGAATAGAACAACGGAACCTTGTAGTTCTTGTGAAGCCAGTCTATAAAATTGGGGTAGATGACACTGAGTGATTATAGCCAGCACACCAACCTTGAGTGATACTTCAGAGAGGCATAGATTATGAGGGCATATTCTTTGCTTCCTAATGTCACCTCCACAATATTTTCGTCAGTGAATGCAAAGCCATTGCCATTTTCTTTTTTGTTTACCTCATTATGTAGTTTACTCATCTTCTCCAAAATACATTGTCTCCTTAAGAAAGTTTTATAGTATTTATGATAATAAAGCACTTGGAAATTATAGAATAAAAGCTACTTTCTTTATAAATATTGATATTATTTACATCCTAAGCAGAAACTCAGGATCTATGTATTCAAAAATCAAACCAAAATTGTGATTTAAAATTAACCATTTTTAAAGATTATCATCTAAAATATAGTTGCTCTAAATTTCAAGAATTTAAATATTTTTATTAACCTAATATATATAAATTGAAGAGGGTAGGCATTTAGTAGGTTTACACTAACCAAGTATTTATGCTGAGTTATCAAATATTTATTGCTGTTTTTGTTATGTGCCTCATTCTATTTGTGTTAAATGACCTTTAGTCTCTAGCCTAAAGCAATAAAGTGAATGCTTCCTGTTCTATTGATTAGGAAAGACCTATTTTCACACTAATAAAATGGGAAGCCTTGTTTAATAAAATACTTTTTTCTACCAGTGGCCATAGGTGGACTGGAGACTTGACAATGCTGGCAAAGTTCAACTGAGAGGACAGAGGTCAACTCTGTGGTAAATCAACGTCCAGAAACAAATCACTGGACACTATAAAAATCAAAAGTGGTTCTTTAAGAGACCAACTTGACCCTCCTTAACCAGAAAATAACATCTGACCTGGCAGTGAAATTTATCACAACATTTCAATTAAAACTTGGCAGGCACACTAGCAGCTTACTGTTCTTCTACAGTTGACCTTGTTATAGAAAAAACAGAGACAGGAGGGAAAAAATGGATATTCTTGGTTCACATTGCACAACAAAGATAATCTGTACAGTAAGATTTTATCAGTTACATGAAGTTTTCTAGAAACTAGATTAATATGTTATGGGTGAATAAAATACAAATTTGCATGAATTATTTGCTGTTCCATTGTTTCAGAGATCTGATTTTTTATATTAAAACACACCCTGTCAATATTATCAGTTAAGCAATAACCTGAAGGTTTTATATTTTACATAAAAGTACATATCTGGAATTTGGCAGGGCAAACAAACATTCTTAGGTATCTTCCTTTTTAATGTATTTTTGCAGTCATCTATGTATTGGCATTCTAGATTTCAACTAACTTAATAATGTGCTTTTCCTACCACTTACACGAAACAGAAATATGACAAAAATAGAGAAAAAAAAATGTATCTTATATATGCCAGTCCTTTTGGGTATGGTAATTATGATCTTAAAACCCAGTATAAAGTACAATATTTAAAAATGAGTTTTGAATCTAAATGACATATATTGTCTCAGCAGTTCTAATCACAATGGAAGCACTAAGAAAATGTGAATAGATTAACTCAAATGGCATCACATTTTTGACAACAAAGGGTCTTTAAAAAAATTTTAAAATCTGAAGTTATCTGGGTGCAGTGGCTCATACCTGTAATCCCAGCACTTTGAGAAGCTGAGGCAGGAGAATTCCTTGTGCCCAGGAGATTGAGGCTGCAGTGAGTAGTAATGACACCACTGCACTCCAAACTGGACAACAGACTGAGACCCTGTTTCAAAAAAAAAAATCTGAAATTATATAAGAAGTTTGCTATTTATCTAGAATTATTTCTCTGCCCATTCTGGCTCACATGTATAATAAAAGAATCACAGGAAACAGGGACACTGGCCTCTCCTTTGCCGATAGTTAACTGTGTGACTCTTCAAAGGCGTATCATCCAACCTTTCTCACTGGTAGAACAAGATGGCAGAAATAGATAATTTTAAAGATTTTCCTTTTATCACTAAACGGCTATAATCTCTAAACTTTTAAAATATAAAAATGTAATCCAAACTAGTTGCAGAATCAAGATAATGTTTAGGATTTTATGACTTTTAGGAAATAGAAACATTTAAATTTATAGGTTTTGGTAATTCTTTGGAAAAAAAAGCTACCATGCACAAGTTGCCTGCTCTATGCAGGCAACAAATTCTAAAATCAAAGAGATGGTAGAGCCACTACTGTTAAGTTAACAGGGGCAAAACATGAGGAAGGTAGGTAAGATAATGGTATCATTATGATTAGATAGCTACAAATTTTTATTTTCACATATATTTATAATCATTGTATCTATTTAATGTTAATGATAATATTAAAATATGTAAACATATTCTAGATCATTCAGTTAGTGATCTTCTAACAGAGGTCAGTATTTGTGTTAACATTTTCATTTTCAATCAAACTGGAATCTATCAGTACTCTTTAGTAACCACAGGCTCTTAAGTAAAGACCTGAGATGAGTGGTATACATGAGGGATTAAGGCCAAACAACAAGCCAACACTGCAAATGAAAGTGTCACCAAAAATCAAATAGGGCAAAGGCAGAGGTGGGAGTAATCAGAGCAGTGTAGGGCACACTGTAAAACAGTGATGAAAGGAAACTCCAGTGACAATATCTTGCAAAGTGTTTATGTAATTGGTTTCATATTTATGTTTGAATTGTATTAGAATTTTGACTTTGTTTTTCATTTGTAGCAACTTTTTGCATAATGAAAGCTAACTCAAAGGAGGAGAGAGTGATACAACCCTAGGGGGACATGTCAGCGAGGAATGGCTGGAAAATTGTGTTTTCAAGGTACACGGAATAGGTAGATGAAGATTTGAGGAAAGATAGAATAGTCTTTAAAGAAGGACTGGTAGCTGGGCAGAGAGAAAAACTGTTCTCTGACCCGAGATGAAATTGGAGATGTTGGCATGGTTAAATGTTCTTTGCAATTCTTGTGTCATGCCTTTATTATGGTTTTAAATTACTCCAATATTTAAAGTAGAATTTTAAAGGAGCTATTTACAACTTACATGTTAATCAATGAATATGTTTATATTCTCAATCCAGGATATTGCCAGTCAATATATTTCTGAAAGGATTCTCCTAGGATGGAGCAACCATGAATGTTGTGTGCTCAGATTTCCCCTCTGAAGAACCTTCTGCAGGAAGCAAAGTTAGCTGACAGCTTTCAGCGGCCACCATTTTTGATGCATCAAGGTAGTCTTCCAGGGCCAGTTTACCTTGCATTGCTCTCATCTGCTGATTGAATATACTTTGCATATTTTATACCTGCAGTAATCTGAAAGATTAAAGCTATTTATTTAAATGTTTCATATTATATGCTGTGCACATTTATGAAGAAAGAAATTTGGTGACAGAAGACAGAGGGCTTACGAAAACAATGTATAATTTACCATAAAATGTTACAAAACACAAGAAATCACAACCTTTAAGCTAGATGATCCCAATAGCTTTTTAAAAACTTCAAAATTACTAGCAAAAAAATTGTCTTTTGATTTTTCTATAGCATTTTTCTCTGAGTGTGTCATTTAAAAAGATGGCTCACAAACACTGTAACAGAAACCATAAATAATAATATTTATCTCTGAAAAGTAAAGATGGGGAATGAGAAACAGTTTCACTTTTTATATTCAGTAAATATTTTTTATAGCAAACTACATTACTTTTGCCTTTAGAAACAAAAAAAATTATAAAAGTCAGGCCCTGAAATTTCTGAGTTCTCAATATGTTTACTTTTATACTATAGGCTTTATGAAATAAGTGCAGTAGTTATGTATTATAATTATATAATTACCTGATAAATATATCACATTTATGCATAAAATATAAGTAAAAATTAGTATGTTCAACATTTCAAATCTCTATAATTTTCCTGACCAGAAAACTGGCTCAGAAAAATCAATTCTATGTCCTAAGTTCATATATGTAATTTTTGACAGAGCCAGCACTAGAAATCCTGTTTTTTGACTCAGTCAATCTATTAGACAAAAGGCTTTTAATGAGTGTATTCTATATGTCATTCTATAGCAGATACCGAGGATACAACTGTAAGCAAGGCAAATGCTATCTCTACCTCCATGGGACTTACATTCTATCACAGAAGGTAAGTATAATCAAATAATTAGAAGTTCGGAGAAATAGGCTTAATAGGTACCAGATGATTTAGAAATATGTAACAGGGGTTTCTCACCTAGTTGAAGGGATTGGGAAAGGCTTTACTGCGGAGGTGTCATTTAGGTTAAAACATGGATGGTTTATTTTTATATTTACTTTTTTTTTTTTTTGAACTTGACTATCTTATCCTATGCCATGTAGCAGGTTGTACTAAAGTGGCAATTTCATGCATGTTTCAAACCATGATTCTTGGCACCTACTTACCAGGCACTGGAAATTCCCTTTACATCTAGTATTGACTAGATAATCTTGCATTATGCAGGGAGTCGTGTCTACCAATGTGATCAGCAATATTTCAGCCACAATACTTCCTAACCAAGGAAACACTTTCTCCTGAATGTCCTGTGCTTTCACCTGAATTATTTCTGAAGAGAACTGGGTCCTTTTTATGTAGTATCTCTTTTATCTGCTTAAAAGAGATTAAAATATTTGTATTAAAATATTTTAACATATGGCAATATTAGTGATATAAACTATGCAATTATTAAATAAATGTGATAAACTTTCTATTGATAGTGATGTATTTAGTTTTCATTGCTGCTGTAACAAATTACCCCAAACTTAGTGGCTTAAGCACTATAAGTTTACTATTTTATAAGTTTTCCAGGTCATAAGTCCAACATAGGTTTCACTAAGCTAAATTCAAGTTTTGCACAGGACTGCCTTCCTTTCTGGAAATTCTGGAGGAGAATTCATTTTATTTCTACTGCAAATTTATATGAGCTCCCCACATTCTTTGGCTCATGTTCTGCATCCTCTATCTGCAAAGCCAGCGACATTATTGTGTCTCTCCATCCACTCTTTCATTGCCACATTTTCCTTTGACCACAGCTGGGAAAGGTTCTTTCCTTTTAAAGACTTAAATTCATTATACTGAGCCCACCAGATAATCGAGGATAATCCTCCCTTTTTAAGTCTTCAATTTAATTACATTAGCAAAATCTTTCTGACATGTAAGGTAACATATTGTCAGGTTCCATGGATTACAATGTGGATATCTTTTGTGGAGAGAGGGCAGGCATTATTTCATCTACTCAGGTTGAATATGCTTAATCTTTCGTGTTCAGCTACTTGTAAAAATAAATGAAAATGTGATTTGTAGGGAAGATAAAAAGTAGATTAAATAATACACCAAAAGTATTTAAAATCCTCCTTTTAGAAATATCTTCATTCAAAATTTGTAAAACTCATCATGAACCTCAAACAGTAAACCTTCAATAGGCTCCATAAAACATGGTTTGCAAATGGCCAGCACCAGCCTATTATATTTGAAATTACAATGCTATGATACAAAACTGATAGAAATAACTTCTTTTCTTCCAGTAGCAGAAATAAGACTAATAAAAGCAACTGTGTCACATAGTTTTGTATATATCACAAATCTATAAACATTGCCAATATAAAATAAAAATGTGATTCTAAATCACATTTTTTAATGCTCTAGAGGAGGACTCACAATAATGGGCTGGCCCTACCTTGAAAATTGTCAAAACTCACTAGGTTTCTTGTTAAGATATTTTCCCTTTGGTTTGTGATCAAGTCATGTCAAAGTGATGCAGGTAAAATACACCAGGCATGGAGACCAGGGAGCAGATGCAGTTTTCTGATTCTTCCTTTGTTCCTCATGAAGCTAAGCCTAAAGTTAAATCGGGAAAACAACCTGAATGGAGAAAAAAAATGCTTCAAGTCAGAAAGAAAAGATCAAAGGGATTTTTGTCCTTTGTACCTTTAGATTGAAAAATGAACAATGTCATCACTCAAGGGGTTCCTAATATCTGTATATTCCTCTTTTTTTTAGGCTCCCTAAAATTTATGTAAGACTAATGTACGTTCCTCTTATATCATTGTTAGTTTTTTTCATGTTTGATTTTTCACTGGGCTCATTAAGGGCCTGTCATTATCTATCATAGTTTTAACATACATTAAAAAAAAATTTGGTCCTTAAGACAGTCTTTTGGTACCAAGAGGGCATAAATTATTTTTAGAGTGTTTTACTAAATTCTAACAATACTGCTCTTACTGGGAATAGTAAATATGACTTCCAAACATAATATACTCCTTATTCAAAAGGAACAAGTCCCCACTTGTGGACACCCAACAAAATTAATTATGTAGTATATTGTTCATCTATGCTGGTTTTATTAGTCAGAATTATCTAGGGAGGTAGAACCAATAGGATATACATAGAGAAATAGATCTATGAGGAGGCATTTATTAGGGGAATTGGCTCATGCTATTACAAAGTCTGAGAAGTTCCGTGACAGGTTGTCCGCAGACTGAAGAACCAGGGAAGCCAGAAGTGTGATTCAGTCCAAATTGAAAGGGCTCAGGGTCAGGAAATCTGATGGCGTAACTTTCAGGCTGAGATTGAAAGCCTGAGAACCTCAGGCTGCTGGTGCAAGTCCCAGAGTCTAAAGGCCAGAGAGCCTAGAGTTCTAATGTCCAAGAGCAGGGAGGAAGAGTGTCAATTCCAGAAGACAGAGAAGAAGTGTGACTTTATCTTTCCTCTGTTCTTTTGTTTTATTTAAGTCCTCTGCCAATTTCATTATGGCCGCCCACACTGGGTGAGAGCAGATCTTTTTTATTCAGTCATTTATTCAAATGTCAGTCTCTTCTGGACCCTCTTACAGACATAACCAGAAGTACTGCTTTCTAATTAACTAGGTATCACTGAATCTAGTCAAGTTAACACAAAATTAATCAACACAGTGGTGCATGTCTAAGTCAATATCCTTAATGAACGTAGAAAAGGAAAACCCTCAACAAAATACTAGTAAACCAAATCCAGCAGCACATGAAAAAGCTAACCTACCACAATCAAGTAGGCTTTATCCCTGGGATACAAGACTGGTTTATACATGCAAGTTAATAAATGTGATTCAACACATAAACAGAACTAAAACCAAAATGCACATGAGCATCTAAATAGATGCAGAAAAATCTTTCACTAAAATTCAACATCCCTTTATGTTAAAAACCCTCAACATACTAGGCATTGAAGAAGCATCTCAAAATAACAAGAGCTGTCTATGACAAACTCACAGCCAGCATCGTACTGAATGGGTAAAAACTGAAAACATTCCCCTTGAGAACTGCAATAAGACAGCTGCTCGCTCTTACCACTCGTATTCAGCAAAGTACTCAAAGTCCTAGACACAACAATTAGGCAAGAGAAAGAAATAAAAGTTATCCACATAGGAAGAGAATAAGTCAAAATAGCTCTGTTTTCATATGATATGACTATACCTAGGAAACCCCGTAGTTTCTGCCCAAAAGCTCCTAGATCTGATAAGCAACTTCTGCAAAGTGTTAGGATACAAAATAACTATACAAAAATCAGCAGCATTTCTAAACACCAACATCTAAGCAGAGAGCCAAATCAAGAATGCAACCCCATTCACAATAGCCATAAAAATAGTAAAATCCCTAGGAATGCAGTTAAATAGGGAAATGAAAGATCTGTACAATGAGAATCACAAAACATTGCTCAAAGAAACCAGAGGTGACACAAACAAATGGAAAAAACATTTCATGCCCATGGATATGACGAATCAATATTACTAAAATGGTCACACTGTCCAAAGCAACTTACAGACTCAATGCTATTCCTATCAAACGATCAATGACATTCTTCACAGAATTAGAAAAAAAATCTTAAAATACGTAAGGAACAACAACAACAAAAAATGTTCAGATAGCCAAGGAAATCCTAGGCAAAAAGAGAAAAGCTGGAAGCATCACATTACCCAACTTTGAAATATACTACAAGACTACAGTAAGCCAGACAACATGGTACTGGTGTAGAAACAGACACACAGACCAGTGGAACAGAAAAGAGAGCCCAGACATAAAGCCACACATCTCTGACCATTTGCTCTTCAACAAAGCAGACAAAAATAAGCAATGGGGAAAGAACTCGCTGTTCAGTGAGTGGCCCTGGGATAAATGGCTAGCCAAATGCAGAAGATTAAAGGCTGGACCTTTTCCTTATACCATATTCAAAAATTCAACTCGGTATGGGTTGATTAGACTAAAATCTAAAACCAAAAATATAAAAACCCTGGAGGATAACTTAGGAAATATTATAGTGGACGTAGACCCTGGCAAAGATTTCATGATGAAGATACCAAAAGCAATTGCAACAACAGCAAAACATTGACAAGTGGGGCCTATGTGAGCTAAAGAGTTTCTGCACAGTCGAAGAAATTCTCAGCAGAGTCACAGGCAACCTACAGAATAGGAAAAACTATTTGCAAACTCTGCAGCTGACAAAGGTCTAATATCTATAAAGAACTTAAACAAAATAACAAGCAAAAACCAAAGAACCTCATACAAAATTGTGCAAAGGACATGAAAAGATACTTTTCAAAAGAAGACATTCACATGACCAACAGCATATGAAAAAATGCTCAACATCACCAATCATTAGAGAAATGCAAATCAAAACCATAATGGGATCCCATCTCACACCTGTCAGAATGGCTATCATTAAAAAGTCAAAAAATGACAGATGCTGGTGAGGTTGCAGAGAAAAGGGAATGCTTATGCATTGCTGATGAAAATGTAAACTACTAGTTCAGCCATTGTGGAAAGCAATTTGGAAACTTCTCAAAAAACTTAGAACTACTGTTCACCCCAGCTATCCCATTACTGGTTATATAACCAATGGAATATAATTTTTGCTTTCTTTTTTGAGACTGATTTTTGCTCTTGTTGCCCAGGCTGGAGTGTAATGGCGCGATCTCGGCTCACCACAAACTCTATCCCCCCGGGTTCAAGTGATTCTCCTACCGCAGCCTCCTGAGTAGCTGGGATTACAGGCATGCGTCAGCCACCTCACTTGGCTAGTTTTGTATTTTTAGTAGAGACGTGGTTTCTCCATGTTGGTCAGGCTAGTCTCGAACTCCCAACCTCAGGCGATCTGCCTGCCTCCGCCTCCCAAAGTGCTGGGATTATAGGTGTGAGCCACTGCGCCTGACCAGGAATAAAAATTTTTCCACCATAAAAACACATCCATGCTTATGTTACTCACAGCACTGCTCGTAACTGCAAAGTTCTGGAATCAATCAAGATGCCCATTGATGGTAGACTGGATAAAGAAAATCTGATACATATACACTGTGGAATACTACACAGCAATTCAACAAAAAGAGCTCTTGTTCTTTGCAGCAACATGGTTGGAGCTGGAGGCCATAATCCTAAGCAAACTAATACAAAAACAGGAAACCAAATATGGCATGTTCTCACTTATAAGTGGGAGATAAGCACTGAGTACACATGGATACAAGGAGGGAAACAATGGACACAGAGGCCTAGTTGAGGGTGGAGGCTGGCAGGAGGGACGGGATCAAAAACCTACATATCAGATCCTAGGCTTAATACCTACGTGATGAAACAATCTGTACACCAAATCCCTGCTCACACAATTTACCTATATAACAACATGCACAGGTACCTACCCTTGAACCTAAAAGTTAAGTAACAAAAAAAAGAAAATGGTAAATTTCTTCTTTGTACTCCTCAATATGTTGCATAAACAGTGAGATCAACTTTGACTTAGAGGGATTTGCTGCATTGGGAATTCCATGCTATTGTGATCATCTCTGAGTAGAGCAACAAACGCAGGGCTTTCCTTTAGGGTCAGGAAATTCAAATGTCTCCATAGTGTGAAAAACACATTAAAGTGCAAGAATCATCTATTATTCGAATGTATAAATCAATTACAACTTAAAATAGCACAGATCAGAGGATTGCAAATTTCAGTCTTCTGCAAACTGAAAATTCATAATCTGAAAAGCTTACTCTTAGAAAAATATCGTTTCCATGTGAAGATAACATTTTGCACTATTCGAGTACAAAAAGCTATCCTACCCACACAGCCTTCCTAAATAATCTAGCAGCAAAGTATAGAAAACAAAAGAAAAAAATTCATGAAGAAAATAGTAGAAACACAGTAATAATTTAATACTTTATTAGAGCTCTCAGTTATTGACAGATCAAAAAGTAAAACAATAAATAAAATTATAATAGATTTAATTAACTTAATTATCATGCTGATATTTCAGGTGTATAACTTGAGTTAAGTGCCCTTTGAGTAGAAAGTATAACTTAGCTGCTAACACTCATTGTACATTTATAGAAATTCAGCATGTAAGAAACCACAAAAATCAAATAGCAAGATTTACAAGATACTTATGTGGGCATTAGTGACATAAAATTAAGAATTGATAGAAGATGAACAAAAATGGTAATTACATAAATTTTAGAGAAAACTTCCCATAGTTAGCTCTACTTTCAACTATTTTTCATCAAATAAAAAATTTATATGAAAACTATTAAGGCCACATAAAATCTATGAGCTAGATAAAAAGTTATTGTAAGACACAAATGTGATTTTTTATCAAGTAATAATACATGGAATACAATAATAATTAAACATCCATCTAAAGAACTTTGAGAGGGAGCAAAATAAACCTAAATGAAGCAGGAGAAAAAATATTTAAATTAAAAAGCAGATTAAGGATAACACTACAAAATAGATAAATGCATTTTGATAAAATTTTTGATAAAAGATAAAACATGAAAAACAAAACAACTAATATAATAAAAACACATTAAAAAAGAAAATGTAAATGACAAAGAGTAACAGAATATGCTTACAACATAGAGTGATAGAGTATACTTAAAATATTAAGGGAATTTTTTCAACAGGTAATTTTGTAATATTTCATTATATTACACTCATTAGTTTAATAAAAATAAAATCATTTTATTTTTGTTTAAAACTTTTGGATATTTTAAGCTTTAATATTTACATTGGGAGTGCACAACATATGTTTTAATAAAATTAATCATACCATAAAATCAAAGATATCAATTTATAAGACCATCCAAATAGATGCAAAAATGCATTTGAGTAAATTTCATGCATCAATATGATAGAAACTAGATATAGACACAAATATTTTTAACATGGTAAACACTATGTTTAAAACTATAGCCAATATTATCTTTATAAATATGACTTTACCAATATGCTTACTAAAATCAAATACAGTCATGCATTGCTTAATGACAAGGATACATTCTGAGAAATATGCCATCATGGGATTTTGCTATTGTGTGAATAACACAGAGTGTATTACATAGGCCTAGACGATGGAACCTACTACATGCCTAAGCTACATGGTACAGCCTATTGATCCTAGGTTACAAACCTGTACCGCATGTTACTGTACTGAATACTATAGGCAGTTGTAATACAGTGGTATTTTAAACATAGAAAAGGTACAATAAAAATATAGTTCAAAACATTTTTCAAGGCCAGGCCTAGTGGCTCATGCCTGTAATTCCAGCACTTTGGAGGCTAAGGCAGGTGGATCACCTGAGGTCAGGAGTTCGAGACCAGACTAGCCAACATGGCTAAACCCCATCTTTACTAAAAAAAAATACAAAAAATTAGTGGGGTATGGTGGCATGGTCCTATAGTCCCAGCTACTTGGGAGGCTGATGAAGGAAAATTGCTTGAACCTGGGAGGTGAAGAAGGTTGCAGTGAGACGAGATTGCACAACTGCACTCCAGCCTGGGCTACAGAGCGAGATGCCACCTCAAAAAAAAAAAAAATCTTTAAAAATGGTATGTCTGTGTAGCTTACAGGACTGTGAATTTCTCTGGGTGAGTAAGTAAGTGGTGAGTGACTGTGAAGGCCTAGGACATTACTGTGTAGTACTGTAGACTGTAAACGTTACATACGTAGGCTACACTAAATTTATAAAAAGTTTTCTTTCTTCTATAATAAATTAATCAGCTTACTATAACTTTTTATATTATAAACTTTTTAGTTTTTTAACTTTTTTTGTAATAATACTTACCTTAAAAAACAAACTTTGGCCAGCTGTACAAATATAATATTTTTCTTTATATCCTCATTCTAAAAGTTTAAACTGCTTTAAAAATATTTTTTGTTTTACTTTTTAAATGTAAAACAAATGAAGACATAAACACACAAATTAACCTAGGCCTACACAGAGTTAGAGTCATCAAGACATAAATAGACACTAGGAATTTTTGGGTTCAATATAATCTTAAGGGATCACTACAGTATATGGGATCTGTTCTTGACTGAAATGATGTCATGTGACACATGACTGTATCAGACAATCATGCCTTCTACCACAACTGTAAATAAACACATTTCTAAGTTTTAGATGCTACATATTTGTAAGAAAAAAAGCATCTGCTAAAAATACATTTATAAATACAATCTGTTTTAAGAATATTATATATTTTATTACATCCAAGGCAATTAACTTAAAATTTAAAAGAAAAATTGAGTCCTTAGTAAGATGACTAGTATATCACTAAAACCCTAAATGAAATAACTTTTCAACTTATTAGTTATCTGTCAAAAGTGAAAATGAAGAAAATCACATTCATTATAGCTATCAAAAATATAAACTGGGGAATAACCTAAACAAAAAATGGCNATAAATAAAATTTAAAACATATTTAATAATGTATATGAAGAAATGCATGTTTTCTCATCTGAGAAGTTAAAAGGCTAATTATTTTGCAAGAAATGTAAATGTGAAATACAACATAAAGAAATGCCCAAACATACATACAGACACCTTGACAAACTTATCCTCAGATTTAAATGAAATGTGGAAAAGACAAAAATAATCAAAGATTTTGACAAAAACTACTGAAAAGGGATATTCACTTTCAGATATTAAGTTGTATTAATACAAATGAAATAATTTTAAAATATACTACTGTACACTAAAGAATTAACGTAGTCAGATCAATCACACAAAAAAGAAAGCTTAGAAACATACCTACAATATTTAGATGGTTTACAACTGTAATTGTTATCACATTAAATCAATGATATTATGTTTAGCCATACATTCCCGGTATGAGAAACTAAAAATTTGGGGTGGGGGAAGAAAGATTAAAAGTTAAATCAATCAATCAATCAAACAAAAATACCCCAAAATCAGTTGGTGAGTGTTTATGTAATTTCACAATATGATCATTTTTTTCACCAAAAGCAAAGATGGCATACAAGCAAAGAAGAAATGGTTGGAAGGTGAATATTTTACACATGAAGAACTCATAGAAAAAATAAAATATGAACATCCCAGGGAACATTTAGCAAATAAGATAAACATCCAGGTCATAAAAATTGAAACACTTATGCCCGGTTAAGCTATAAAAAATTTTAAAGATCTTATTAATAAATTATTAACTAAATGTGAGAGATTATTTCCATCTACCAAAAGGATTCTTGAGCTTAGTAGTTAAGCATATAAGAGTTAAATTGCATATTATAATTGAGCTCAAATCTTATCTTCACTTTACTAGTTTTATGATTTTGAGTAAATTATTTTGATTCTCCATGCTTTTGTTTTCTCATCTGGAATGTTAAGAATGTTGTTACACTTCTACTTCACACGTTTGTTGATGATTACATGCTTATGTGTCTGTAAAACACTTGCTTCAATGGATGGCACTTAGAAAACACTCTAAATTTCTAGATTTAGCCTAAATACCCAAACATAGAGGAAATATTACATAAATGAGTTCACCTTTGTAATAGAATAGTATGCAAACTTTAAAAAATCATGTTGTCATGGATAAAATAGTCATTATCTGTTGACAAGTAGAACATGTTCAAATAGTAAATACAGACTTTTATTTTGAGCTATGACAGTAACTAGTATGGAAGTAGCTCTCCTACTGAAAAGTATAAAATTGATTAACTACATGAGGCATCTGCTTCAATACATTGGACAAAAAAGAACAAAACTATGATCCTGAAGATTCCTCCAGGGAACAATTTCCTGGCCATGTCACAACAAACTAGGATCAAAACACAGCTCAACAGTTTGAAGTATCTTAAGAGGTTGGGCAAGGCTCTAGATGGCAGAGATCTGTGCAGAGAGAAGCATCAGAAAATTACAAGATTTTTCTGTGAGTCCCTGGCGAAAAGCAGAGCAAAGCTACATAAGACGCAACAGAAAGTGGCTCCTATGGGCTTGGGAACAGAATAGCACAGAGGTAGCACAGGTTAAATAATGCTGGGAAACTTTGCACGTCAGGCACATGCAGAGTGTACAGACATTGTTAGATTGACACGCTGTAGAAAATCTAGGCATTTATAGTTAGGAACCGGAAAGGCTATGAATTAAACAGTAAAGACAGTGTCTTCAAGTAAGGCCTATTCTACCTCTTCTCTAAAATCAAACCCTGGAAAGATCTTTGGGGAGACAGATTTTGAACATCTAGGGCCTCAAGTGAGAGGGACTTGAGAAAACATAGATGTCTATAAAGCTGTCCTTAAAAATCATAATTAGGCTGCAACAAGCTCATAATGATCAACCAGTTGTAGAAATGCTGACAATTGCAACAAAAAAAAATCCTTAAGATGAACAAAATAGAACCAGAATTACTAAACATGTCATTAGCAAAGTATAATGAGCAGTAAGTAACACATGGAAAAAAAAAACCAGGAAAATGTGACCTACAGTCAAGAAAAAAAAAATCTTCATAGCAATATTCAGTAGCAGTCAACACTGGGAAAGCCCAGGCGTTGGATTTAGCAACAGAAGTCTTTAAAGAGGCTATTATAAATATGTTTAAACAAATAAGGGATAAAATGTTCAAAAAAATTAAAGGAAAATGTGGTCTTAGCGAGGAAAGAGGGAATATCAGCAAAAATGTTGTGAAATATCTTTCCTCCGAAGGAAATTTCAGACTTGAAAATTGTAGGAACAGAAATGAAAAAACAAATCACTGAAAGTGCTTAATAGGAGATTAAAGAAAGCAGATGGAAGTGTTACTAAACTTTACAAAAGACCAATAGAAATACTCCAATCTGAAAAACGGAAAAAAGAAATTGAAGAAAAACGAACAGACAGTTAAAGCACACAAACAGTCAAAATATATGTTTTTAAATGTCTCAATAGAGAAAAGAAGAAAAACAAATTGAACCAAACATTTTGAATAAATCATGGCCCAATTTTTTCCCAAATTTAATGAAAATATTTACCGATTGACTCAAGATCTCAGCAAAACCCAAAAACATACAGCACAAAGAAAACCATATTTAGCCAGTTCTTAGTCTTTAACTGGTTTTAGCAGTTAGACTAAGAACTGGCTAAATGCTAAATGCTTAGTCTAAATGCTAAAAATGTAATCTAAAATCTTCTAAGTAGAGAAAATATCTTTCAAAAATGAGGATGAAATAAAAACATTTTTTGATGAACAAATGTTGAGAAAAAAAGTGTTGTCATTATTAGATTGATACTAAATTTGTGACATTTGGAGAATGGGCAATGTCAGGTCGGCAGTGAGAACTAAGAAGCATGAAGCAGGCAGGTAGACGGGTCAGAAGTGAAGAGTGAAGGAAGACAAGATTTACTCTGTATAAATTTTAGGAAGTTAGGAATGCATATAATTAGCTCTGGAGAAAAAATTGAAAATAATAATAATAATTATTATTATTATTTGAGACAGGGTCTCGCTTCGTTGCCAGGCGCCAGGCTGGAGTGCAGTGGCGCAATCTTGGCTCACTGCAACCTCCGCCTGCAGGGTTCAAGCAGTTCTCCTGCCTCAGCCTCCCGAGTAGCTGTGATTACTGTTGCGTACGACCACGTCCAGCTAATTTTTGTACTTTTAGTAGAGATAGGGTTTTACCATGTTGGTCAGGATGGTCTTGATCTCTTGACCTTGTGATCCGCCCACCTCGGCCTCCCAAAGTGCTGGGATTACAGGCGTGAATCACTGTGCCCGGCCAAAAATTATTTTTAAAAAAGAAGGAAAGATACGAAACAGTCACAAAAAGGAAAATTAAAATTAAACCCAGTGTAAGTAGAAGGAAAGAAATAATAATAAGGCAGAAAGCAATGAAATAGAAAATGGGTAATAAATAAAATCAACAAAGCAAAAGCTGATAAAGACCCTAGAAAGACCAATTAAGAAAAAAACAAGAAAAAATACAAATGACTTATATCAAAAACAAATGAGAAAATATCATTAGAGATCTGACAGGCACAAAAAGAGTAATGAGAAAATGCTTTGAACAATCTTTGAGAACAAAGGTGAAAAGGTCACAATCCTTAAAAAGTGTAATTTTTCAAAGCTGACTGGAGAAAAACCAGGAAATTTAGCTAAACTTTTAACATTTATTAAAGCAATACAATTAATAATGCAAAATCTTTCTATAAAACAACTCTAGATTAAGCGAACTTCATCAGAGATTTCTATTAAGAAAACCAAAAGCAAAAGTAATTTTATGATTCTGCCATATCCTTGATACGAAAATCTGGCGAAGCCAAAACAGGAAAAAAAATTAGATACCAATATTTCTAATAATCCTACAAACAAAGTCCTTAAGAGAATGTTAGCAAATGGAATCCAGCAATTGATAGAAAAGTGTGATGGATCATAAGCAACACTTATTCTACAAAAGTTTGTTTAGCATTTAAGATTAATCAATATATTCCATCACATTTATTAAAGAACAATCATGTGGTCATTTCAAAAGATGTATAAAAATTACTTGACAAATTTGAACACATTTATTACCCAGCAAATCAAAAACAGAAGGGATTTTTTTCAAACTGATAAGAGGTATCTATGAAAACTACATCATTAACATTGAAATGACAAATCTTGCCTCGGTAGTGGAGAAAAAGGCAAGGATGTTTGTTCACATTTCCATTACATTAAACCGAAGGTTTAAACTATTGCAAAAAAGGAAAATAAGGAAGTAAATATAGACCTGCCATATATTCCTGCAATCTCCTTACTGGGTATATATCCAAAGGAAAGGAGATCAGTATGTCAAAGCAGTATCTGCACTCCCATGTTTCTTGCAGCACTATTCACAATAGTCAAGATGTGGAATCAACCCTAGTGTCTATCAACAGATGAATGGATAAAGAAAACATGGTAATGTACACAATGGAACACTATTCATCCATATAAGAATAAAATTATATCTTTCTTGGCAACATGCATGAGCTTGGTGGGCAGTATGCTAAGTGAAATAAACCAGGCACAGAAAGGTAAATATCACATGTTCTCATCCATATGTAGAAGCTAAAAAAGTTGACCTCATGGAAGTAGAGAGTAGACTAGTGGTTACTAGAGGCAGGGAAAGCTATAGAGGAGAGAAAGATACAATTTGGTTAACATATAATTAAGTACAATAAGATAGGAGAAATAAGTTCTAATGTTTAATGATTTACTGTATATTTTCAAATAGAAGAGCAGATTTTGAATGTTCCCAACACAAAGAAATGATAGATGTTTGAGGTGATGTATATGCTAATCAGCCTGATTTGATTATTGCATATTTTATATATATGTTTCTAAATATCACACTATACTCTATAAAGATGTATAAATATTGTGTATCAATGAAAAATAATGTTAAAAACAAAAAATTAATGTTTGAAAAACTAGCATTCTAATTTGTCCCTATTTGCAGGTAACATGATTGTCTATGTCGAAAATCTTAAGGAATCTGTTAAAAAATCTACTAAAACTAATAAGGGTATTTGGCAAAGTCAGAGGATACAAGCTTAATATACAAAATGTAATTGCATTTCTATATCTTGAAAAGAAAACTTTGAAGATGAATTTTTAAATTTTATAATAGCTTTAAGAATGTTAAGTAGGAATTAATATAATAATTTATGTGCAAACATCTATACTGAAAAACAGAAAATATCTGTGAGAGAAGTAAAGAAAATCTAAATAAATAGAGGAATACATTGTGTTCATGGATTAGAAAAAATATATAAATTTTCTGGAAATTGACGTGAAATAAAATCAATTTCAACCAAATTCCCCTGTTGCTTTTTAAAATTTTCTAAATTGAGATGCTGATTCCGAAACACATATAGACATTCCAAAGACCTCAAATAACCAACTATTTAAAAAAAATACCAACAGACAGATCAATGGAACAGAGTAGAGAATTCAAGGGATATGACATGTTGTCAATTAATTTTTGTTGAAGGGACAGATCAAAATCAATGAGGAAAGTCTTCTTCACAATTTATACTGGAACAACTAGATATTAATATGCAAGAAAATGATGAACCTTAGCCCCTCCCACATACCACATGCAAAAGTAAACTGTTTTGAAATAAATTATAACTATACAGCAGAAAGTACAAAAGTTTTTATAGGAAAGCATAGGAGAAAATCTGCACAACCAGGAAGCAGAACATTTCTTAGCTAGAAAACAAAAAGGACTAATAATAAAAAAAAGAAAATTTTTGTATATCATCAAAATTAAACACTTTTTCTCTTCAATAGACACTATTAAGAAAATGAAATGTGAAGCCACAAATTGAAAAAAGTATATATTCTGAAAAAATAACTTCCTTCTAGAATATATGTATACTACTTAAATTTAATAAGACAAACAATGCCATAAAAATTGGCAAAAGACTAAAAAGTGCTTCATAAAAGAACTAATGTCCAATAAATGTATAAAAAATATCCCACTGGTTCCCAGCAAAATGCATGTTAACAACATACATACGCAAGAATAGCTAAAATTTAGAAGATAAAATATACCAAGTCTTGGCTCAATGCAAATGCTTTTCAACAGGTGAATGGATGAACAACTGTGTTCTATTCATATAATAGCATACTACTTAACAATAAAAAGAATAAACTATTGATAAACATATCAATATGAATAAGCCTCAAAATACATTATGATAAGCTAAAATAACCAGACTTAGAAGAGTATATATTGTATGATTTCATTTGTATAAAGCTCTAGAAAAGTCAAACATACTTCCTAGTGACAGAAATCAGTGGTTGTCTTGGGTAGAACCTAGGAGTGGGTGTTAACATAAAAGTGACAGAAGAGGGCTTCCTGAAATTATATAAATGTTTTAGATATTGGTTGGAATGATGGTTATATAAGGGTATACAATTTTCAGTATTTACCAATCTACTTACTTAACTGGATGCATTTTAAACATATGTAATAATCCCTGTTTTTGTAAGTATAAAATTAATCTGAGAATTCATTCACTAAAAAATTGACATTAATTATAATTCACAGTATTCTTATAGATCATTTTGATTTTGAGAGTTTCTGCTAGTTTTAAGGGGACTTTCCCCAATATTCTCC
The DNA here is from genome assembly GCF_001604975.1 of Cebus imitator. Lineage (NCBI taxonomy): Eukaryota > Metazoa > Chordata > Mammalia > Primates > Cebidae > Cebus > Cebus imitator. The sequence goes on from NW_016107395.1 coordinate 7,066,345, forward strand.
ATTGAATCTGTATATCAGTTACATAAAAATAACTTTTATCAATAAATTCAAAACAGAATATATGCATTTTTTTAAAGAGGACATGTTACAGAAAATTTAGCTGAGTACAGAGAACAGGCAAATCTCAATTTCTAGGTAGATTTTGCTTAGTATGAAAGAAAACTTTCTTGGAAAATCATTTGAAATTTCTAAAGACACTAATTCAAGGCTTTTGGAGAAGATATTAATGGTGTTTGAAAAGGATATGTGCTATAAAAATGGAATATGAAAATAATTTTACGGAAATAAATAGTTCCTGATCACTGATGAACTTCTGCATATTGAAAATGGAGAGCGGCTTCCTATAATTTGGTATTTTCAAGTGTGATTACAGAAGAGTACTAATACCATAACAACAACCTGAAAAGTGGTCTGATTTATGCCAAAGTGGTGAATTCTGGCTACTGACTACCAGGGTCAGAATTATATTAACATATAATAAATACTTAGTGAATTCTTATTTAAATAATATGTGCTGAAGTAGAGCAGAAAAAATACTTCACATATCATAGAGTCTAAAACGGAGACTAAGAGACATACTGACTTGCTCATGGTCATTGAACAGTGTGTTTTTGTTAATAATGACAATACGCTTTCTCACAATAAATTTCTACAAGGTAAGATTTATGAGGGTGGAGACTGTGATATTTTTCTAGTACCTGGAAGAGTATCTGCAGTTTGGGAATGCCATAAGTATATATTAAATGAATGAATACATAATGCTAGTGAACTCCTATCAAATATTTCACCAAATCATCACACATATTAAACATTATAATTATATTAAAACAATAAGATATAATAAAGTACTAGAAAATATAAGTTGTTGAGGTTTCTAAGGCAGCATGATGGCCCTTCAGAAGTAAGAGAACATAGGGAATTTCACTTTACCCTAGTATCATACCGCCCTGCTCTGTCCCTGTGCACTATTCCTGCACTTTGCACTTTTTCTTGATCCCTAGAGAACCAAGGAAGAATAGATCTTGTGGGGATTTAAGCCTAGATAGCAGTCACTTTCCCTGCTGGAAGCAGAGTTGGCTTTTCTTTTTCATTTCTAAAAGGCATTTATTTTTATTCCATATTTTTAAAAAAATTTCGTCTTTACATATCACACCAACCTTCTAGTGTAGATAGTAGCAAATCCCTAAAATAATAGATGATTTTTCATGAAAGGCAGGATGAATTTTAATCATCAATTATTCTATTACATCTCTCAATGACAGTTTTCCAGGAGCTGTTTGCTCCATTTTCAACACATACATGGCATCAACATAGTGTCAAAAAGTGTCTTTGTCACAGCTTGTATCCCAATGGAGCTATTAGTTTCATTTGAAATCACACTCCCTTTGTGATATAAGCAGATGATAAAGAAATTTATTGGAAAAATTATTTTTATTATTTTAATATTTTGCCTATGTTCATTTAAGGTCCACAATTCAACATGTTCTCTTTTGATACACCGGCTAGACAAATGATTTATAATTCTTTTGGATGCAAAAATCTAGGAAATATTTAAAAATCATGAACACTCACTTCAGGATTGATACTGCATAAGGTTACTCTAATTTTCATGTAAAGTCCAAGTCTTGTAACAATTATGGCTCATTATGTTGTCAAAGAGAGACCTGTATTCAGTAACTATTTCCAACTCAAGACAGACTGTGTTATTGCCAACAGGCTTTTCAATAACCTGTGACAATCCAACTTGCAGAGGTTAGAATTTAGCCATGACACTGTCATCATTTTGTCTCAGTTCTTAAATTATCCAGCTTTTTTTTTTTTTTGAGAGATCGAATATAAAACTCTTATTCTTGTTTATTCTTTAAGCGTTCTTCGTCTTAGTTCTCAGCATAATAAACACGTTTTTCTAATGATTATGTAACCAGGTCACGGGACAGGACAGGGCTCAGCTCCCTCCCCAATTTGATGTGCCCCAGGTTCTTGGTCTCTCTTTGCCCCAAGAATGGGGAAAGGGGCCCTGGCAGTGCGGTGAGCTTACAGTTCAAGTAACTATTGAACCCAAAGAGTTTAGCAGAAAGTGATTTATTAGGCAGAGAGAGAGAGAGAGAGAGAAAGAGAAAGCTCCCACGCTGCCATGGGAGGGGAATCCAAAGGGGATATCCGCACAGGTAGAGAGGAAAAGACAACTCCCACGTTGTTGTGGGAGGGGATCCCAGAGAGGGAAACTCCGCACAGGTAAGGGTAAGTGGGGTTTTAACCCTGAAGTTATTCCCTCCTGATTCATGTTCCTGTCCAATGAGAGGAGTTCTTTCAGACTTCCTCTGGAGTGATTGATCTTCGACCCTGATCCGAGATTGGTTGCTTGGGCCGGCAACAGAGCCCCTCCTCCCAGGGCTTTTGGCGGGCTTTCTGAACAAAGAAGCTCACCTGGAATTTCTACCTAGCCCGAGCTGAGGAAAGTTAGACAAAGAACTTTACATTTGAAACTCCTCTGGTCCCCGGATTGGGGACTGGGTGGAGGTATGGCACTGGGAAACTCCTGCCTTTGAAACAGAGGCAATTTTCCTTAACACAGTCCCTCAATTGTATCCTTCAAATTACTTATGGCTTTTATCTAGCAAAGAATATGAAGGGAGGAAACAGAAGAAGGGGAAAGACAATCCAAATGGAATATACTGTTTTTAATTTAGCTTCTGTGGAGGAGCAATAGGTCTTTCATTTAAGGTATCCCATTCATCTCCTTGGCTGTGCACCTTGTCCATTTACAGCCACCTCCTCTGACCTTGTTTATGCAGGGTTACTCTGAGCCTACTCTTTTATAAGATTAGGGTCAGGCAGGCACTAGTGAATAACTGCATAAGAGTTACCAATATGCTTCTGATAAAAGAATAAGCATCCTGTTTTAGAAATACAAATAAAATGGCTGAGTTGTAAATAGTGTTTCTGATCTGACACACAAGACTTGAAATAGAAGACTTCAGTTTAAGCTTCCAGGTAAATTGCTTAGTTTAACACTGTATTTCCTCTTCTCTAATGTGAAAATGCAATTCTATAAAAGTTTAAGGGTGACGATTCATTTTTGTATGTAGAGAAGTTTTAAAAAAGCAAGGAAAATTGTATCAGTTACTTGGATTACAATGCAGTATACTTGTTTCCAATCCTAAAAAGGGCACTCAAAGAAGGAAAAAATAACAAGGATGAGTGTTTTCCTTATTTGCCCCTGCTCTCTGATACAAATATTTTATGTTTTGGGATCTAAAGAGGTCTCTTGAGTTGGGTTAATTGAGATGTGGGAAAATGTATAAAAAAGATAACTACAGCCCTTCAAATGAAATAAGCCACAAAATCACCATCCTTATCATTAAAACTATAATCACACTGAATTTATAACAATAATTATGAGAGTGGTGAAGTTAATGGAGTAGGGGTAGGAGATCGAGTAGTGGCTGTATTGTGAACATTAATTTATAACTCTATAATATCATTTTTGTGTTTGCTATGAGCTCGTCAGTAGAAATGTAGGGAGAATGGACTTTTCATTAAAAATTTGTCTTGTCTAAATAGTCATGACAACTACTGTATGAAAATATGTATGTACATGTGCATACATCCAGTTAGTGAAATATGTATCTATATATATACATATACATAAATATAAATATACGTATACATACATACAATGCATTCACATATATGTTTAATCCATTTAGATTTAGGCTTAAAAGGAGTGTTTTTATTTGTATAGGGCTCCCATCAATCTGGGGATCAAAGAGGAATGAGTTTGATTCATTGAATACTGCATGAGCATATGAAAGAAATAGGGAAGGTCCAGCCAAAAGCTTCTAATGGCAAAGACTGATAGTTGGGTCTGGCAGAATTTGCTTTTTCTTTGCTTCAGGAGACCACCTAGTTGTTGACTGATCAAAATGAGGAGGACTGTTGGGGTAATTAAAGTTAATTTACTGGGTCATAAACTTTAACACATTTGATGATGTGTAAGGCCCTGACTAGCACAATAACCAAGTCAGAAATCATTTCAGACAAAAGCACTTCACACATTCGTAAGTGGCTATGATCAATAAAACAACAATCTCATATATATAACCCATTAAAAATGGGCATATTTTAGTTTTCTGTATATTTATTTCTATTATGTTTGGTTGTAACCTGAATATAGTTATACCGTGTTCTTACTTTAAAAATGCCATGAAAACTTAACAGATTGCATATCAAATGAGTCTAAAAAAATACCAAGCCCTCTTTGAGTAATCTAAACTTTCAGTATTAATGATTCAACTTTTAGCATTATTTGGATTCCTATTAAATCTTACTGTGCTTAGAAGAGATGACATTTATCAGTCATTCATACTTACCATGAATTAGTTTATCATGCTCTATCCCAAGAATCTAGAAAAAGGGAAACAGGAGAGCAAAAACACACCATAATGCACAATGTCAGAAGAATTAAAAACAACCGTAGGACAGGGGAAAGGAATTTGGAAATTAACTGCTTTTTTTCCCACCCACAATTTTTGCTGTTATTTAGCCCATGCTGCACTGCAAGGAAGGACCCTGATTTACTTTTTAAACTAGAAAAATCAGCTTTATTTTCTGAGGCATTTAGAAGATACTGACAATGTCTGGTTGACACTTTGGTGCTTTTCTTTGACATTTGTCTCTGTTAAGCTTGAGAAAGGTATCATTATCGTCGATGCTCTCCCCCACCCTCAACACTTATCCCCCATTCTATAAATCCTGATCAAATAAAAAAATTTTTACTTGATCTTTTCTTGACTCTGGATTCTTTCAGAATAATATGTATGAGTGAAAGTCCTATTCTTGTAACAGTGTTTGTTTATGGTGTTATTTATTTATTTAATTAATTATTCATATGCCAGCTAATGGAGGATCGACTGGAAGAGCTGAGGTCAAATAGAAATATACCATAAATGTGCGATTTTAGAGCAGGAGACAGCTCCACAGATATGGGTTGACTGTCACTGACTGTGGAACTGTCATTCCCATCATGGTTAGGCCTATTAAATGGCATGACTCTTTAGCAGGGCATGTCAAGTCAGTGAAGAATGATAAAGACTAAGCCACATGCATGCTAATCTGGAAAGTATTATGAAACTGCTTTGCAGCCAAGGATTGTAATTTGAGATATGACAATGTCCAGTTTGTTATTATGACAAAAGAAGAAGGAGAATTGTTTACGAAATTGCAGGCCTTATATAGAAATGTCCGCCTTTTTACTCTTTGATTTACTATTAAATATGAATAAAAACCAATAGGATTTAAGAATAGACATGAAAATTTTATCCAGAGGAGAAATAAAAATGAATACTAAGAATATACCTGAAAGATATATCCAGACTAGAATTCAAGATGTCAAGAAAAATGAGATTCCAAAATCAGGGTTATACAAAACTAAGCAACAAACAATAGACATCAGCAATTGCAAAGCAAATGTGTAGAAACAAATATAACAAGGTAGTGATCCTCCTTGCCTGTTAGAAGTAAAGACCATTTATTTGTCTTGGGAGGGAAATTGACCATTTTTAAAGCATTAATTAATATTTATGTCTTTTAATTTGTGAAGTTTTTACCTAATAGTATTCAGAGATGGAATTCAAATTCCACCCAGATTCTGTGATGTCAGACCAGTTGGAAAACACCTGTGTTTCTACCATGTTGCAGCACTGTTGCTTACTGAGATTATATGAATGTAAAGAATTTGACAAGTCAACCACATAGATATTTTTTCTTAAAGTTATACATTTTGTTAATTTTCAGAAATTAACACAGTTGACTGTATTGTGTACAATGACTTGATAGGTCACATTTTCCCTAGCAAGTTTATCATTTACCCTTAATAATTTTGACTTACCTCATTGTGTAAGGAAATAGTCCATTAAAAACTTGTATTTTATTTTTTAAATTAGCATCTTTTGATACTTAGATTGTGAGCCAAGTCTTGGACAACTAATCAAGTGACTTTGATCAAAATCTTCGGAAAATGTAATGTTTTAAGGACAAGTTTAATTGAATCACAGTTTGAAGTGGTAGCAAAGTGAGTTTGCCCTTTGTCATAACGTACCTAGGAATCCTGATCTATATTCCTGATTGCTATTGATTTTTCTAGATTTCATTATAAAATCAATAACTGTTGCACAGGGTAAAATAGTTTACAAGGGTTGCAACATACTGTGGACTTCTGAAAACATACTGAGCTCTGTGAAGCCACCCAGGCAGCCAATTAGGAGAAAACATCTATTAGGTAAAAACAGGGCAGTCCCATTGACTGCTATTGATTTTCTTAGCCCTGTGAAAAGACAATCAATTAGATAAAGAAGGCTAATGTTACAGCTGCAATTTAATAACCCCTAAAAAAAGAAGGAGGGCTATTGATTCCTGACATGGAATGTTGAGGCTTATTGAAATATACTGAACTTCACCTGTCTTTTAATCAGGCCTGTGGAGAAGAGAGGAAGCCTGCCATTGTAGCCTTGCGGTATAGAATCCCAATTATTAAAGAGCTTTGGTGATGCCAGACCTAAGAGATGCAAATGAAACAGAACTTTAGAGGAAACACAGGCCCAGATTGAATACGAAATCATGGAAGCTATTGACAGAAACTGTCTTGGTGAAGGTTGTTTCTTTCTCCATACAGAGCTCACCAGAGTACCACCTGTCATTTTCAAAAGCAAAGTCAGTTTTGCCAACCAGCCGTGAATGACAAATAAAGCTTTATATGAAACACAAGGGCATATTATGTGCTATTGTGAGTTCTGCTAAGTGCTAATTTATCTGGCTTGTTCTCTTCAGCAAACACAGGCACAGACACATGAAATAATCTACCTAATTATGCAGCTATTTAGGAGAAAAACAAAGCAAGGTGTTTTGTGTGTTGCAGAAGGTACATGATACAAGAAGGTTTTTCACAAACCCTAACATAGCTAATGAAAATAAATGAAATGCTGTAAGCTGCAACAATTTTAGAACAAATAAACTTTTGCTAGTTTGGATTTAGGGAGTCCCAGCTGCTTTTCATAAATAGATGAGTACTTTCATTCATTTTCTTATAGTCCCTAATTGGAAATGGCTAATAGGCCTTGTCCCTTTCAAATATAAAATCTGGACTAAAATACCTCATATAGATATTTTCTTTATGCTTTTCTTTTCTATTGCATGTATTTGATCCTTTCTCCCTTATTATATATATGCCTTTTTACCAGCAGACAGCTGCTATTCACAATAATTGCTAGGGCAGTCAATTATACTTTAAATAGACCTACTTGAGGACAAATGGTGGTCTAAATTGTACTAAAGACACACCATACACAAAGACTATGCCATTTCTAGTATCTGAAATATTCTAAATATTCCTGAGCAGCAGTATAGTTTATACACCTTACTGCAGTACATCAAAGCTTTTCTCTAAAATATTTCCAGAATACAAGTGAACTAGTCTGTGAGCCATTACATAATTACTTAAATTTCTATTTATAAACAGAAGAATATATTGTGCTAATTCCCCCACATGTATTTAGGTAGCATAAATCAGCATTGCACAAAACATATTTTTCATGAGAGTGCTTTCCTTTTTATTTAAAACCACACATGTTCAATTTGCATGTGTTTCTACTTATTAACATGAATATCTAAAATGTGTTCTTTAAAGAGTATATTTTTCCTTAGGAATTATACATTTATAAAAATTACCATTGATTTGGACAAATAATTAGATTTTGGAACTTAAGCTCCAAATCAAAAGTGGGTAATATGTCCCTTGTTACAATATACAGTGCCTTGTTTTAATGCACAGTATGCATGTTATAAATGATATTAGATACAGTGACATAAGTGAGTAGAGCACATTTCTGTTTATAACAGTATGACATTGGCAGAATGGTCAACACAATACTGATTGGCAAGAGAAGTGCACTCCATACAAATCTGAAATGTGATATTTATAAATAAATCACAATAATATGTTTTAAATCCAAATTTGGGGATGTAAAAATGTTTAATTTAAGTATTAGAAGTTACAATTTTTTTCAGACTCTTGGAACATTATACCAACATGTCAAGTATCCTCTTTATTTTTCAATGTATTGCACATAGGTCATTTTATTCTGAAACTTATGCTTTGCTATTAAGTATATAAAAACATACCTGTATCTGGGGTAAAATACCATGTTTCTTAGGCAGCGTGGATGAAGGCGTTTGGAACTGTATTTTGACCTTAAAGAATTAAGATAGCCCTCCCACTGTTAGATTAGCATAAGTGAAAATATATATAGCAGAAATAAAAACCAGCTTATAAAGGATAAGAATCTGTCAAAAAAAAAGAGTAATGAAAGTGCGTATTTAAACATCAAGGAATGAGTTTTTCGACATTTACTCCTCTATTAGAGATACTGAAGCAGCATCTAGCTGCACAACATGCAATAGAAGAGCCCTTCACTAAGACATCTTCCCTCAATTTTCCAAACCTGCAAAAATAAAAACTTCACTTTAAAGCATATGACAGGTGGAGAAATGAGGTCAAGCTCCATTTTTGAAACCTTAAAAATGATTTGTGAATAAGTGAGGACAAATAAATCAACTGAAAACATTTTTACTGAGGGTTTTGTGGAACTCTCATTAATAATATCATCTCTAAAGCCAGATTCACTTGGTTTAAACTCTGCCTCCCCCACTTTGTAAGTGTGCAATTTCTGGTAAATATTGTCTTGGGGATGTGGTAATTCCTTTTGGGGATGGAACCTCTCCTTAGTTCTCAGTGGCCCTTGTGTGAGAATACAGAAGTTTTCAGGAAATGATTGTGTATCTTAATTTTTCTTCTTCCGTATCACATTAGTTAAAGAGCATGAGAGAAGATGCTGGCAAGTGAAATTGTCAACATGTGGCCAATAATTATTCTGTAAGAGTTTTGTTGTGGATAGAAGACATATATGAGGTCAACAAACATATGAAAAAATGCATCATCACTGGCCATTAGAGAAATGCAAATCAAAACCACAGTTAGATACAACCTCACACTAGTAAGAATGGCAATCATCAAAAAATCTGGAGACAACAGATGCTGGAGAGGATGTGGAGAAATAGGAATACTTTTACGCTGTTGGTAGGAGTGTAAATTAGTTCAGCTATTGTGGAAGGCAATGTGGTGATCCCTAAAGGATCTAGAAATAGAAATTCCATTTGACCCAGCAATCCCATTACTGGTTATATACCCAAAGGATTATAAATCATTTGTTTATAAAGACACGTGCACACATATGTTCATTAAGGCACTGTTTACAATAGCAAAGACCTGGAACCAACCCAAATGCTCATCAATGCTAGAATGGACAAAGAAAATTTGACACATATATACAATGGAATACTGCGCAGCCATAAAAAACGATGAGTTTGTGTCCTTTGTAGGGACATGGATGAATCTGGAAACCATCATTCTCAGCAAACTGACACAAGAACAGAAAATTAAACACTGCATATTCTCAGTCATAGGCAGGAGTTGAACAATGAGAACACATGGTCATGGGGAGGGGAGCATCACACACTGGGGTAAGTTGGGAGGTGGGGGCCTAGGGGAGGGACAGCAGGGGACAGGGAGGTTGGGGAGGGATAACACTGGGAGAAATGCCTGATGTAGGTGATGGGAGGGTGGAGACAGCAAACCACCATGGCTTGTGTGATTTTATGCAGCAATCCTGCAAGATCTGCACATGTACCCCAGAACTTAAAGTACAATTTAAAAAAATTGTGGAAATTGAAATTCTGTTAAAATATCTTTGATATTCACAGAAATTACATCATATCCAAAATTTAAGATCAAGCCCAAAGCATGATCTTTTCTTTGACATAACAAACAATACATTGTATAATAAGGAACCACAAAATTAGGTTTATGGATCTAAGTCTAAAACCATTTTACAGTTATGAAAAAGAAAACACATTCTGAAAAAATTCTTATTCCTCTCATTCTCAGAATGTTAAACATCCTCTTCTTTAGTTGTTAATTTGGTAAGTACTGTTCTTCTAGACCAAAAGGCTGACAGGTTAGTAAGTCCTATGAAAAGTCTTAGCTAACTAAGCTCTAAGACATGAGAACTTTACCAGCCACTTCAATGGTAAAGTTCCAAGCAACTAACCATGTTAGTGAGAGTAGTTTTAAAAAATTCAATCTCATTTTTTCTTGTAAATCTGTTTTAGTTCTTTGTAGATTCTGGATATTAGCCGTTTGTCAGATGGGTAGATTGCAGAAATTTTTTTCTCATTCTGTTGGTTGCCGGTTCACTCTAATGATTGTTTCTTTGGAGGTACAGAAGCTCTGGAGTTTAATTAGGTCCCATTTGTTCATTTTGGTTTTTGTTGCCAATGCTTTTGGTGTTTTTCTAGATTTTTTAAAAAATTTACTTCATCACATTTTGTGATTTTCAGGATCCACCTTTACATGTTTTCTTAGATATTCTCCTGATTTCATTTTCTGTGGAGACATTGTCAATGACATTCAAGTTTTTATTTTATTTTCCCATGTTTGTTAATATATAGAAATGTGATTGAATTTTTTGTGCTGATCCTTTGACCTTGATAAAGTCACTCTTTAGCTCTAGAAGTATATTTAGTAGATTACTTAGAATTTCCTATGTAGATAATTATGGCATCTGTAAATATGAATTGCTATTTTTTTCTTTTTGTTATCTTTATGCTTTTTCTTTTTCTTGCCTTTTTGCACTAGCTAAAACATTCAGTTCTATGTTAAATAAGAATAGTAAGAATGGATACCCTTTCTTTGTTCATGATCTTAGAAAGAAAGATTTGGCCTTTCACCATTACCCATCAGGTAAACTGTAGGTTTTTCTAGGTGCCTTTCATCAAACTGAGGAAATTATCTTCTATTCCTAGTTTTTAAGAGATGTTATTGCATATGGGCATTGACAGTTAATGTTTTTTTCTGTTTCCTTTTTAACATGATTATGTTGTATTTTTCTTTTTTTAATCAATATGGTAAAGTTTGTTGACGTAAATTTTGTTGATCAGTATGGTAAATTTTATTTTTCTATGTAAAATAAATATTAATTCCTGCAATAAACCCTATGTGGTCATGATGTAAATGATTGTCTTATTTTGCTGGACTTATGGACGTTAGTATATATTTTCAAGAGACATGTATCTCCTGTTTCCTGATTTTTATAGTGCTTTTATCTGGTCATGGTATGAGGATGGTGCAGCCTTATAACATTATTTAAGAAGTCTTCAATACCTTCTATTTTCTGAAAGAGTTCAAGTTGGACTAATTTCATTTCTTGCTAAACAATGCAATAAAATTCACCACTGAATATAGTCCAACATCTGGAACAAAAATTTATTTTGTTGGAAGATTTTAGTTACAGGAACTATAGTGATTTTTTTTTTTAACTCTGAACATTGGTAATCGATGTGATTTTTTTTCTTGATAAATCTGGCTAATGTTTGATTATTGTATGGATCATTTTAAATAAATGGCTTTTGGTTTATTGTGTATTCTGTAATGTTTGTTTATTTTCTATTTTATTAATACTATTATCTGAATGTGTCCTCCCAGATTCATGTGTTAGAAACTTAATTCCCCATGCAAAAGTGTTAGAAAATGTTTAGGTCATGAGTACTTCATCTTCATAAATGGATTAATGTCATTAAAAAAAGGGGCTGTAGGAGTGGGTTGGTTCTCTCTTGCCCTCCCTCCATGTGAGAACACAGCAAAAACAAATGATCATCAGATTTTGGACTACACAGCCTTCAGAACTGTGAGAAAACTGGGACACAGGGAGGGGAACATCACACACTGGGGTCTGTTGGAGGGGCAACGGAGAAACAGCGGGGGTAAGGAGGTCAGGGAGGGATAACATGGGGAGAAATGCTAGATGTAGTGGGGGGGATGGAGGCAGCAAACCACATTGCCATGTGTGTACCTATGCAACAATCCTGCATGATCTGCACATGTACCCCAGAACCTAAAGTACAAAAAAAAAGAAAAAAATGTCTGAAAAAATGGAGACACATATCATGTTTATTGATTGGAAGGCTCAACATAGAAAAATAATAATCTGCATTTTTTCTAGTTTTAATGCAATGTCTATCAAAATGTCAGTCTTTTTTGGAGACTATACAAACTTATTCTATAATAATTTGGAAAGCCATACCCCATAAAATAAAATAATTTTTAAAAGCAGAACAAAATAGAAGTTGCTTTCCCTGATGTTAACAATTGCTACATAGCGTAATTAAGACAGTGTACTATTGGTGAAGGAATAGACACATAGGTCCATAGAACAGAATAGAGATCTTAATATAGAACCACAAAAATATGTCCAATTGATTTTTAAAATGGTGCAAAAGCAATTCAGTGGAGGAAAAAATAGCCTTTCCAGTAAATGGTGCTGGGACAGAGTGGCATACATAGGCCAAAAATATGAGCATTGATCTAAACCTTACACCTTATACAAAAATTAATTCCCATGGATCAATGACTTAATGTATAATTATAAAACTTTTAAGAAATACAGGAGGCAATATTCATAACCTGGGGTTAGATGTACTGTTTGGGCCAAACACTAAAAATACAATTTAAAAAAGTAAAACTTGGTAAGTTGGACCTAAGACTAGTTAAAAACTTTTGCTTTGTAAAATAGTCTGCCTATAGATTAAAAAGACAAGCTTTAACATGGAAGCAAAGATTTACAAAAGCCTATATCCAACAAAAGACTTGTATCTAGGGTATACAAAGTAAAAACAAATTTTTATTTGTTTGACAAAATTTTTTACTTATTTGACAAAATTTGTCAAAAGATATGAGCAGAAATTTCATGGAGGAGAATATACAGATAAGAAACAAAGACATGAAAAGACTTTAACATAATTAAAATCACAATGAGATATTAATGCACTTCTATATGGATAACTTTAAAAATAATGACAAAACCAAATGCTAGAAATAATGAAGGAAAAACAGATCACTTAAACAATTCTGGTGGGAATGTAAAATGGTACAACCATTCTGGGAAGTAATATGTGACTTCTTTCAATATAAACACTTCCTTATACTATCCAGCAATTGCCCTCTTGAACATTTATCCTGGAGATAAGAAAACACAATAATCTGTACATGCATTTTCATGACAGTATCCTGGAGATAAGAAAACACAATGATCTTTACATGCATTTTCATTCATAATAGCCAAAACTATGCACAACTAATGCTCTTCAAATTGTGAATGGTTAAACAAAATGTAATACTTGACAATGTAAAAAAAATGAACACAACAATTTGAATGCATTTTTACGGGAATTATGCTGAATGAGACATAAAGCTGATTCAAAAGTACAGGCTATATGGTGTTACTTATATAAATCTTGAAGTAAGCAAATAATACAGATAACAGCTTAATGGCAGCCAAAGACTGGTTAAAACGTGACAGAGCAATAGAGGAGTCTGTACTTGTGATGGAACTGCTCTGTATCTTGACTGTAGTGGTGGCCTAAGAGAAACTTTCCAAGTCTGATTAAGATGTTGAAAAGGAATCGTAAAGGCATTTAAATGATACCTATTTCAATGTATGAAAGAATATTATATACAACATTACACCAATGAATCTTGTTATTAGGTTTATGTTTCTCATAGGTGCAATTCTGAGTATGTTTTTGTTTGCATAAGGCTGTTCAATATATTGTATCATGTTTACTGGGTCTTCTATACATTACTGGTATCCAGTGTGTCTACCCAGTTATTGTAAAAGTCAAAAATACCCTCACACACTTCCAAACATCCTCTGTGGGTTGCCCAAGTTGACAACCATCAACCTGGATTAATCATCTATTGTTCAAAAAATGAAATGATCAAAATTCCCTCAAAAGATGAAAAAAGCAAATGGCTTAATTTTTTTGAAGATATTGAAAGAATAGTTGAGTATATGCCTCTTAAAATGATGCCAGAACAAGGATATTTTACAGATGAGTTTTAGCAAACTTTGAAGAAAGAGATAATTCCTTTGTTATTGAAGTCGTATCTATCGGTCTTTGTCTACACAGGCTGCTAAGATGAAATGCCTTAACCTGTGTAATTTATAACCAGCAGAAATTTATTGCTCACAGTTCTGGAATCTGGGAAGTTTAAGATGAAGGTGCCAGCTGACATAGTGTCTGATGAGGATTCATTCTTCCTGAATGGCACCTTCTTTGTATCCTGACATATCAGAAGGAGAAAGGAGGCTCTTTAAACCTCCTTTATGAACATCTAATTCCATTCATCAGTGTTCCCTGCTCAAGACTTAATCACTCCTAAAGGCCACATCTCTTAATACTATCACATTGAGAATTAAGTTCCAACATGTAACTTTTAGGGCTACACAAACATTTGGACTATATTACTATCCTAGGAAAAAGATGGCAATATTTTTTGACTGGTTATCAATCCAAAAATGTAAGTATGAAATTAAAAAAATTAATACAAATTATGAATATTAATAACTAATAATAAATACAACCATATGCAGCTTATCTCAGAAATACTGGAATACTTAAATATTCAAAAACATATCAATATTTTTTATTAAAATTTGAATAAAATAAAATGTATTTATTATTATTATTATTATTATTATTATTTGAGGCAGAATCTTACTCTGTCACCCAGGCTGAAGTGCAGTAGTGGAATTATATTTCACTGTAGCCTCAAAATTTTGGGCTCAAGCAATCTTCTGGCATCAAGTTATCCTCTCTCATTGACCTTCCAAAGTGCTGGGATTATAGGTGTGAGCCACTGTGCCCAGCTTAATATTATTTTAATTGATATTGAAATGTAATTGAAATAAAATGAAATATCTATTTAAAATTCTAAATGAAAAAATAACAAGCAGAATAAAACAAGCTTGTTTTTTTTCTTTAATTTCATTTTAGGTTCAGAGGTACATGTACAGGTTTTCTATATATGTAAATTGCATGCAACAGGGTTTTGGTGTACAAATTTCTTTGCCATCTAGGTAATACGCACAGTACCTGATAAGGTAGTTTCTTGATCCTGTCTCTCCTCCCAACCTCTACCCTCAACTAGGCCTGGGTATTTGTTCCTTTCTTTGTGTCCATATGTACTCAATATTTAGCTTCCACTTCTAAGTGACAGCATGTGGTACTTGTTTTTCTGTTCCTGCGTTAGTTTGCTTAGGATAATGGCCTTCAGCTCCATCCATGTTGCTGGAAAAGACATGATATCATTCTATTTTACGCCTTCATAGTATTGTATGGTATATACGCACCATCTTTTCTTTATCCAGTCTATCATTGATAGACAATTTAGGTTGATTCTTTGTCTTTGCTATTATGAATAGTGCTTCAATAAATATAATCATGCCTATGTCTTTATGGTAGAATGATTTATAGTCCTTTGAGTATATACCTATTAATGGGATTGCTGGGGTGAATAGTAGCCCTATTTTAAGTTCCTTGAGAAATTGCCAAACTACTTTCTATAACGACTAAACTAGTTTACATTCCCACCAGCAGTGCATTAGCAGTCCTTTTTCTCCATAACTTCTCTAGCATCTATTATTTTTTGACTTTTTGATAACAGTCATTCTGATTGGTGTGGGATGGTATGTCATTGCCATTTTAAATTGCATTCCTCTAATGATTAGTGATGTTTGGTATTTTGGCATGTGCTTCTTGATCTCATGTATGTCTTCTTTTGAGGGTCTGTTCATGTCCTTTGCTCACTTTTCAATGGGGTTGTTCATTCTTTGCTTGTAAATTTGTTTAAATTCTTTACAGATTCCAGATATAATACTTTTGTCAGATGCATAGTTAGCAAATATTTTCTCTCATTCTGTAGGTTGTCTCTTTACTCTGTTGGTAATTTCTTTCACTGTGCAGAAGCGTTTTAGTTTAACTAGGTCTCATTTGTCAGTTTTTGTTTTTGCTGGAATTGCTTTGGCATCCTTGTCATAAAGTATATGCTGGGTCCTATGTCCAGAATGGCATTTCCTAGGTTATCTTCTAGGGTTTTTATAGCTTTTGGTTTTAGATTTAAGTCTAATGAACTCATCTTGAATTGGTATCTATATATGGTGTAAGAAATGGGTCCAGCTTCCATCTTCTGCATATGGCTAGCCAGTTATCCCAGGTCCACCTATTGAATAAAGACTTAATTCCCCTTTGCTTGTTTTTGTCAATTCTATCAGAGATCAGATGATTGTAGGTATATGGCATTATTTCTGCACTTTCTATTCTGTTCCATTGGTCTATATGTGTGTTTTTATACCAGTAACATGCTTTGAAGTTGGGTAGTGTGATGCCTCTAGCTTTGTTCTTTTTGCTTAGGATTACCTTGGCTATTTGAGCTCTTTTTTGGTTCCTTATGAATTTTAAAATAGTTTTTTTCTAATTCAGTGAAAAATGTCATTGGTAGTTTGTTAGGAACAGCATTGAATCTATAAATTTCTTTGGGCAATATGGCTATTTGACAATATAAAATAATTATTCATTAATTAACATTGAGTATAATATTATAAGATAGTTTTAGGGTCCTGAATTGTACAAAATATTCTAATTATAATTATTTTTAAAATTTAAACAATGAATAGGAAAGTTAAAATCACCTAAAATTTCACTACCCAAAAATAAATTATAATAAACATTGGTAAAATCCACACATTTCTTTATATATAGATTAAAAAATACACTTAACAAGTAGACTCTTAATAAATATGTTTTTATTTAAAGATCAACAAATTGTATAGTCTTTTTTTTTTCTTGAACTTTTTTCTATTCTGTATCTTTTACTCAATACTGAAATTGATGGTATTGATAAGTTTCTTTTTCTCAATCCTTACTGTAAATACATAAACAATTGCATAAAGATAATATGAATTTGTTACTAGATGGAAAGATTCAACATTAAAAAACTATTTTTCCTAAGTGTATCTATAATGCAGTACTATCTGAATCAAAATCATAACAGATTTTCTTAAAATTTAACAAGGCTTTCATAGAAGAATAAAAGAAAAAAATTGAAGAAGGATTTTTTTAAATAAATAGGACAGCTATCACTTCTCAAGCTATTTTATAAAGTATAGACATTATAGAAAGTGGTATTGGCCTGAGAATAGATAAACCCAGTAGGGAAATTGGTCAATAAATTATACTAGTAATATTATGGAGTGCTGGGCAACAGTAACATTTTAAAACATAAAACCTTATAGATTGAATAAAATTTTCTAAGCCTTTGTAAAACTACAAAGTTTCAAGATAAAGCAGTGTAAAAATCATATAATGGCATACTTATAATTAATGCCAAACTCTCCTCAAAGACTACTGGAAAATCTGTAGGGATCAAACATCAAATTGAATTCTTTTGAAACTTGCTACTGACCAGATAAATTTATTCACATGAAATTCTGGAGTATCTTGAGTGCTTGGGTTTTAGAAAGTTTTATCGTGTAGGATTAAGCCATGAGGTACTTAATTTCAGGGAAAGATTATTAAGGAAGATCCTGCCCGGACAGGGCTTATATAGAGTTGGTAATCAGGAGAATTTCATTGGTTCAAAAGGGATGTGAGGTTGGACAAATAGCCCATATTTACACATTTTACACAGTTTTTCAAGAATCTTGTTTTTCTGCAGTACATGGAACACACACGAAATATTCACCTGGTTATATGGCCAAATACATATTGTTTTCCATTAAATTAATAATCCCATATCGTACACATAAAGAAAAGTAATCCTAAATTTTTTAAATATTTTAAATATATTTCAAACATAATTACCGGCATCAAGGAAAATAACTCATATCTGACCTGTTTTCCTAGTCAATGTAATAATATCTTTGAAATGTTTAGCAATAAACACATCATTCACAAGCAGAGCTGACATGAAATAGATTTCTAATCCAACCCACAAAACATTATGAACATTGCCTTTTTCAAAAGTTATTTATCACCTACTTGAAATAGAAAATTTATGTCTGTGTAAGAGTAAAATGATTATCTACCTTCATATACTCTTGTTTTGTTTTATATTATTTTATTTTATTGGGGATATTGCTGATGGTCTCTATTGATTTTTGTTGTTGTTCTTGAGGTTTATTTATTTTTTGGTCTAAATTTATGAATCTCTTAATGAGGAAACTCATAAAATGTTTCTCCATTGTTAATTTTATGGCACAGTGCAGAATGGTGATTATTACTAAGCTTGCAGGAGTGTACTTAGAATGTAACTAACAACCCACACACAGATGCCAGAGATCTTTCACTGTCAAGTTTACCCTTTCACACTTCCTCCCTTTCTCCTTGTCTCATTCACCGTAGGAAAGCCTGTTAATGTGAGGAGCAAGTGAATTCATCAGACTGTCGAGAAAACTATGAATGTGAAGAATTTTAACACGATCAATGACCTGATGAATCTCAAAGTGCAGTCAAGTGAAGGGTTCAGAGGAAGTATGATCTTCAGGCTACAAAGTGGAGTAGAAAGGGTTAGTGCAATCGTTTCTCTCCCTGTTATATCACTGATACATGTAAGAATTAAATCAAAATAAAATTTCAGTCTATATCCTAGTCATGGAACCAGAAGCCTGAGCTAAATTTAGAATGTCCAGGGTGACAGATTCCTGCTGTTGGCATGAATAATACATAGCCAACAAAGTGAAGGAGCTGCAAAAGTGTTTTCAAAAGGCTACTTTAAAATCAAAGAAGATTTATTGTAAATAAATAGCCAATATTTCATGTTTAAAAATAGGACAGTGCTAAATATGGTTAAAATGTCAGTTCTTCTAAAGTTCATCTGTAGGTTCAACGCAATCCCAATAAAAATTCCAGTAATTTATTTTGTGAATATCAACAAACTGATTTCAAATTTCATACGGAAAAACAGAAGACCCAAAATAGCCAACATGATATTGAAGGGGAAAATTTAAATTAGAGAACTGGTACTCCCTTACTTCAAGACTCCTAGAAGAAAACATCCTGGAGAGTATATGAGAACCTACCAAGGAAAACAGTTTCATTGTTCAAACACAGTGAACAAAGAGCTAGAAAAGTAGCTCAAAAACAGTTTAGACAAAGGGGGTGGCATAGATGTCTAGAGCTGTCCTACCATTGTCCAGGAGTGCCCTATATGTAAGTTCTGATAAACTCATCTACTCATCAAACCGAACCTGTCCAAGTCATTCTTTGATCTCTCAGCACCTTCACAGTTTGGGGATGGAGAGGATAATACAATCTTAAGTTCTTCTCGTAACAAACATGATCCATGAAAGAAAAAAAGGTGAGTTAGAATTCATTAGAATTAAAACTTGTTCTATAAAAGAAGA
This sequence comes from Cebus imitator, assembly GCF_001604975.1. Classification (NCBI taxonomy): domain Eukaryota; kingdom Metazoa; phylum Chordata; class Mammalia; order Primates; family Cebidae; genus Cebus; species Cebus imitator. The sequence continues at coordinate 7,085,697 of NW_016107395.1, forward strand.
TGGAAAGTTTTGGCAAAATATACATCTGCTAAAGGACTTATACGCAAAGAACAATTAAAATTCAATAATAAGAGAATGAATAGCAAATTAAAATATTAGTAAATATAAGAACAAACACCTTATATACATAATATATCTTATGTATGAGGAGAAATACCAGATATAGGTGATGGGGAGGAAGGCAGCAAATCACACTGCCATGTGTGTACCTTTACAATAATCTTGCATGTTCTTCACATGTACCCCAAAACCTAACATGCAACAAAAAAAAAGAAAGAAAATGAGGTCCACCAAAAGATGTGACCACAAATGTTCATAGCTTTTCTCATAATAGCCCAAACCTGAAAACAACCCAAATGTCCATTAATGGTAGAATGGATAAACAGATTTTGGTACAGTCATAAAATAGACTATGACTCAGCAATAAAAAGTACCACGCTGCTAATACACAGCAACATGAATAAATCTCAGAAACATTGTTTTGAATAAAGCCCGACACAAATGAATAGATACTATATGATTTGTATGAATTTCTAGAAAAGGCACTATATATGGGGATAGAAATGAGAATGGTGGTTGTGGATGGCCTGAGGGAAAGAGGGTATACCTAGAATGAGCAACAGGAAACTTTTTGGGGCATAGAAGATGTTCTATATCTTAATAGGGGTGTGGATTATACAGGTGGATACATTTGTAAAAAGTTATCCCTGGAGATTTATACAGGACACTGTATGTAAATTCTACCTCGATAAAACTTTATTTAGATTAAAAAAAAGATATGTATATTCTGTATCATGTATGTATGCAAAATAAGCATATGAAAAGATATTTATCTTATGTCACCAGGAAATAGCAAGTTAAAAGAACAATGAGATACCACTACATTCCTATTTGAATGACTAAAATCCAAAATACTGACAATATTAAATGTTGGTGAGGATGTTACGCAACAGGTACTCTCATTCATTGCTGGTGGGAATGCAAAATGGTACAATCACATTGTAAGATAGTTTGAAAGTTTCTTATAAAACTAAACATACCCTTGGCATACAGTCTAGCAGTTGTGTTTCTTGATATTTACCCAAATGAGCTGAAAACTTATATTTATACAAAAACTTTGATGTCAATGTTTATAGCAATTTTATGCATAGCTGCCAAATGTGGAAGCAACCAAGATACCAATCAATAACTGAATGGATAAACTTCGTTACATATATACAATGGAATGTTATTCAGTAATAAAAAGAAATGAGTCATCAAGCCACACAAAAGACACGAGGGAACCTTAAATTCATATTACATAGCCCCAAAAACCAATGTACTATGTAATTTCCATTATATGACATTCTTGGAAAGGCAAGACCATGGAGATACCAAACACATCAGTGGTTTCAAAGGGATCAGGAAAAGAGAGTGAAGGTGTGACAAATAAGTGGAACACTTTTTTTTCAGTCCCTGAAATTATTCTGGGTGATCCTGTAATGGTGAACACATGCCATGCATTTGTCAAAACACATAGAATGCATAACACAAAGAGGGAGTCTTAGTGTAAACAATGAAGCAGAGGAGAAAAGAAGAGTATATGGGAATTCTTTATACTTGCCACTTAATTTTTCTGTAAACCTAAAAGTAGTCTAAAAAATAAAGTCTCTTAATTAAAAAATTTAAACAATCTTACTCGAAGAAATAACAAAAGGGGAATTCTTTACTTATGTCCATGGCTCAAGAACAGGATATTTTCCTAGAAGCTTCTGGGCTGATGTGCTCTTATCTTCTATTGGTAAAATTTGTGAAAAATACCAAATTATATGCCTGGCAAGGTGATATGGTTCAGCCCTGTTTCCCCACCCAAATCTCATCTCTAATTGTAATCCCCACATGTTGGAGGAGGGGCCTGGTGGGAGATGATTGGATCATGGGGGCAGATTTCCCCCTTGCCTTTCTCATGATACTGAGTGAACTCTCACGAGATCTGATAGTTTAAAAGTATGTGGCACCTCCCCCTTCTCTCCCTCTCCTGCTTCACCATGGTAAGACATGCTGACTTCCCTTTTGCTTTCCGCCATCATGGTCAGTGTCCTGAGGCTTCCCAGTCATGATTCCTTTTGAGCTTGTAGAATTGTGAGTCAATCAAATCTCTTTTCTCCATAAATTACCCAGTCTTAGGTAGTTCTTTATGGCAGTGTTAGAACAGACTAATACACAAAGGTAATGCAAATGCCATTATTGATTTAGGCTAAGCAGAATTTTCCCTCTGGATTTCAGAAAGGGCCTTGGGATGTATCTGTTTTGTGGGTAACCGACAGTATCTCCTACCAATTGGAGTGTCTAAATACAGTTCAACCCTGTAGGCTTCCAAGATACTGGCCAGTTAAGGTGATAAAAATAGAGAGTTTATAAAAGTACATATGAATAGAATATTTTCTCTTTAGATAATCATGTAAAGACATATCAACAACATAAAAGACTGCTTTTAAAAAGCCTATAACTTTTAAAAATCAGTTTGATTGATCAAGGAACAATTAGAAACATGCATTTGTCTATACTTACATGCATACACACTGATACAAAAAATTATTCAAATAAACAAAGCTACGTGTTCAGGAATATTTAGTGTACTACAATGGAAAAATGAAATGCTATCAGGAAGTCTGTAATGTAATTTATTTTGTTCAAATCATGTGGGTGCAAAGAATCTGAGCAGACAGATGTTTAGCAGCTTTGTCTTCCCACCTCAAATACTATGATTGAAATACATAAAATAATGGCAATTTAAAAATGTCAGTTAATATAATAAAAATGAAATTACTCTGTATTCCCTAAAGAAAGAAACCAGTGCCGAAAGGAGGCATGGCAAAGAGCCATTGCTCATTTTCCACTTCCTTAGCTGAAATTAGACTCTGAAAGTAGGGGGTTCCTAAAGGTTGTTTATTTTGGTCAGTGATTTCAGAGATCTGGACTAGGTAACTGATAATGAATCAATAAAAGGATACATTGTTGAGTGGTCACAAGTCTGTGCAACGAGACCTTCCTGTAGGGACCTTTCAGTAAGCCACATGGAATGTCATAGATTAATAACTAGATAATAAAAGTCTAAGAACATTTTACTTCTGCCTTCTGCCCCAATAGTCAAGGGTGCCTTATAAGTCCTTTTTACCTTCAGGTTGCACATAAATGACTACAAGCCTATTCCCATAAGCATGCAACACCACAGTTTCAGAGGTAGCCTGATTCTGAAAGTGAGATGCAAGTAGTTGAGACAAGGAGCTGTGAGGTTATACCTCTGCAGATCTGATTGCCACAACAATGAAAGGACTAAGCATTGGCTAAGAATAGGGCATAAGAAAAAACCAATATACCCACCAAGGTTATACATTCTGTGTTTATTATTTATTGTTATATAACACATGACTATAAATGCAGTGAATTAAAACATCACCTATTTATTAGTTCATAGTTCTGTAGGTAAGAAGTATATGTGGACTTAAACCAGTTTCTTTGCTTAGGGTATTACAGTGCCAATATCAAGCTGTCAGCTCAGCCGGGCTCTTATCTACAACTTCTGGGGAAGAATTGCCTTCTAAGATTATTCAAGTTTTTGGTAGAATTAAATTTATTATCCTTGTAGGATTGAAGTCCACTCTTGGTTGGGGACTGATTTAGCTCCTGGCAGCCACTCTCAGGTACTTGCCACTCGCCAGTGCAGCAAGAGAGAACCTCCATTGTCAAATATCTCTCATGCTTTAGATCTCTAGCTTTCAGTTCTGCTAACATATAAGTCTTTTCTTCCTCCTAGGTTATTTCCTTATTTGAAAATCGCTTGATTCATAACTTCAATTACATCTGCAAAATCTCTTGCCATGAAAGGATCACAATGGAAACCATCTTAAAATCCAGCCTACCACAGTGGGCCAGAAGTGTTCAATACTCACACACTGAAACATTTTATAGTGAGGTTTCAGAGCATCACAATAAAAATAGAAAACTAAAAGTTTCTCCAGAGAATAAACTAGATTACTGACAGAGGAATAAGGATCAGTTTAACATCAAACTTCCCAAAGCAGGATTGAATACTATAAGATGGAGAAGAAATGGTTGCACATTTGTGAAGAAAAATAATTTTGAATATAGGCATCTCTATGCCTTATTATATGAAAACCAAGTAAACATTTTAAACATTAAAAAACTCAGAATATTTTAAAATTACTGAACTTTTTCTGAAAAATTTACCAGAGAATATATTACGCAGACAAAATGTAATTAGAGTGAGAAGTCAGATTCAAGGAGAAATGGAAAGGGAGAAAATAGTAAAACATTCTTATTTCCCAATAGACTAATTATATAAAGGAATTACAGCATTACACTCAGAAACAGTAAGTATGGAATAGTTTCAAAATTAGGTGACTCAAGAAAAGTTAGTTTACATGGAGAATGTATACAAGAAACAATAATTGGGAAAGCAAATGTGTTAAGCAAAGAACTTGTAAGTAGGCAGTGCATGCATACAGGCAGCTTCTATCTGTAATTACAAAAAGAGATTTTAGCTTCTGAAGTATGAAACAAATTATTGTTTATTCAATCCTCTTATGTGTTTTAACCCACAAAAATCATCAGATGTGAAAAAGATAAACAGCATTTCTATAAAAACAAGAAAGTATTGGTGATGCTAAGTATAATTTATAGACTATAGAAACAATTATTAGCAATGAGGGATTTCTAAACAACTGAATATATTTTTTGACTTTTAAAAATAATGAGCATAGACACAAAAATTCCCAAGAAAATGCCAGAAAATTAAATTCATTAGCACATTAAAGAGATCATTCACTATGATCATGTGGATTCATTTCAGGAATGCAAGGATGGTTCAACATACACAAATCAATACATGTAACACATCACATTAACAGAATCAAAGAAAAGAACCATATGATCATTTTAATACGTGCTAAAAAAGCATTTAAAAATTCAGTATTCTTTATTATAAAAATCTTTAACAAATTGGGTATGGAAGGAACATATCTCAACACAATAAAGGCCATATATGACAAATATACAGCTAACACAATACCAAATGGGGAAATATTGAGACCTTTTTTTCTAAGATATGGAACATGAAAAAGATGCCCACTTTCACCATTTTTACTCAATATAGTACTGAAACATCTAACCAGAGGAACAAATGAAAGATATCCAAACTGAGAAGGAACAAGTCAGTTGTTCATGTTTTCAGATGACATAATCTTATATATATAGAGAAAAACCCTTAAAACTCCAACAAAAAATGAATTCAGTAAAGTTGCAGGATAGAAAATCAATATACAAGAATCTATAGTGTTTTTTATATTGTAATAGTGAAGCCTTTGATAAAGAAATCAAGAATACAATTCCATTTACAATAGCTACAAAAAGTAATAAAATATCTGGAAATAAAGTCAACCATGAAGGTAAAAGATCTCTACAATAAAAACAATAAAATATTGATAAAGCAGTGGAAGAGGGCACAAATAAATGGAAAAAATCCTATGTAAATGAATTAGAAGAATTAATTGATTCGAAGTGATCTGCAGAGTCAGTGCAATTCCTATCAAAATACCAGTGACATTTTTCACAGAAATATTAAAAAAATTAATATTCATATAAAATGTAAAAGACCACAGATAGCCAAACCTATCTTAAGCAAAAAAAGAACAAAGCTGGAGGTATCACACTACCTAACTTCAAAAATATACTACCAAGCTATAGTTATCAAGACAGCATGGTACTGGCATAAGAAAAGACATACAGATTAATGGACCAGAAGAGATAACTCAAAAATAAATGCATATATTACAGACAACTGATTTTTAATGAAAATACCAAGATCACAGGCTGGGGAAACAATAGTCTCTTCAATAAATAATACTGGCAAAACTTAGTATCCACATGCAGAAGAACGAAATTAGACCCTTTTCTTTCACTATAAATGAAAATCAACTCAAAATGAATTAAAAATTTATATCTAAGGCCCAAAGCTATAAAATCACAAAAAAAAGTCATAGAGGAAATTATTTATAAAATTGGCCTGGCCAGTAATTTTTTGAATAAGACCACGAAAGCACAGGAAACAAAAGTTAAGTAGAAAAAATGGGATTTCACAACACTTGAAAGCTGCACAGCAAAGGAAACAATTAATAGAGTGGAGTGATAACTTACAGAATGGAAAAAGATATTTGTATCCTATCCATTTGACAAAAGGACAATATCCAGAATATGTAAGGAACTCAAACAACTCAATAGAATGAAACCAAAAAATCCAATTGAAAAATGGACAAAAGACTTGAATAGACATTTCTCAAAAGAAGACATACCAATGGCCAACATTCGTAAAATGCTTAACATCACTAATCATCAAGAAATTGCAAATTGAAAGTAAAACAAGATATCACCTCACAACAACTAGAATGGCTACCGTAAAGAAAATAGCAAATGCTGATGAGGATGTGAGAAAAGGAAACTCTTCTGCATTGTTTGTGAGAATGTAAATTAGTGCAGCTGTTATGGAAAACAATAGGGCGTTTCCTCAAAAATTCAAAATAGAACTACTACATAGTCCATCAATTTCATGTATGAATATATATCCAAAAGTTTGAAATCACTATGTCAAAGAGACACTGTTTTGAGGTGGGCAGGTCTATGTAAACCTATCCCAAAGTCCCATGTTTCCTGCAGCACTACTCACAATAGCCATATATGGAATCATCCTAAATGCTCAACTACCTATGAATAGATATAGCAAATATGGTATACATATACAATGGAATACCATTCAGTCATAAAACAATTAAATCCTGTCATTTGAAGCAATATGGATGAACCTGGAGGATATTATGTTATGTGGAATAAGCTAGGCATGAGAAGATAAGCACTACATGATCACACTCACATGGAGCATCTGAAAAGTTGATTTCATAGAAGAAGAGAATAGAATGGTGGTTAACAGAAGTTTAAGAGAGTTAGAAGGGAGGGAGAGTAGAAGGAAGTACCTGGAGAGGCTGGTCAATGGGTACAAAGTTATAGTTAAACAGGATGAACAAGTTCTAGTATCCTGTGACTCATAGGGTGACTATAGCTAATAACAATGTAGTGCATATTTCAAGATAGCTAGAAGAGAAGATCTTTAATGTTATTACCATAAAGAAATGATAAACGTTTAATGGGATGGATATGGTAATTATCCTGACTTGACATTAAATAATGTATACATGCATTGAAACACTGAAACTTTATATGGAACCCCATAAATATGTATGATTATTATGTATCAATTATAAATAAAACAGATTAATAAAAATGATGGTTTGCAGGTGACGTGAATAAACTGTATTTTATTTATGTAGTAATAATAGTGTAATAATATTCTCAAAATTATGTTAATATATAAGTAGATTCTGATTCAAATCTGTGTATTTGTATTTTTTCAATTTTTAATTCTCTACTATTCTGTATTTCTGTTTACATCAGGCATTATTATTATCAGTAATTCTTTTCATTTAATCCTTTGAACTAATGGAGAATTTTTTTTCTTTCTTGATATGCAGGACATATGTAAGAGTTTTTTTTGTTTTGTTTTATTTTGTTTTTTGTAATGCTTGCTGATATTGGATGTGGGAGGAAACTTGAAGAAGTGCACAATATATGTTCAAGGTGGCCAGAGTGTCTTGATGGATTCATGTACATGCACCATTTCATAACATCTGAAGCGTCCATCAGAAGAGCTTATTGAAAATAAATTTCAAGGAGAAACATCTCCTGTTCAAAAGGTTTCAATCTTACTTTTCTGGTATCTCTTACAATGCTCCCTTTATGGGACACTATTTCATAAGACACAGGTAAGAGAGGAAAAATTTATAATTTTCCAAGAGAAAGCCCCATGAAACTAAAAGTTTATTCCTCCAGTTGGCCACATGACACCTTGAGCTGCGTATTCTATAATGTCAGATATCATTAGGAAGACATATTTTCTCAATTTTTTGAGAACCAGACTAGTCTCTATAGTATATAGCAGCAGGAAGGAAAAGGCTATCAAGCCTGGGTCCCAGAACTGATAACACCTCTATAAATAATAAGGTCAAAAAGGACAAGAACATGTTTTGATACATGTTGATTGAATCAGGGAGGACTAGCTGGCAAGCCTCAAGGTGGCCGTTGATACAGGTGGATCACCTGCAGAAAGGACAGTCTGTGGTCTGTCATTAAATTAGTTCAGTTTCTGCATCATTTTACTGAAAAGCAGCTCAGTTTCCAATGGATGGGAAATAATCAAGTGGCAAAAAGAAGTTTGGGAAAATGCACATTTGTACATAGTTATTTGTTCACAGAGTCCATTAGAGAGCAACCTTTGAACACTGGAGAGATGATTTCCCAGCACTTCCCTGGTTGTGCTTTAATAAAAGATAGATCAAACATCCTCCAAGAGAAAGTCTGAGGATATGAGGAAGCTATTGAAAGGCTGTTCATCCAATAAAAATATAGAATTTGATTAGTTTGGGGAAATTCTGGATTACGGAGATGTGCCTCTCAATATAACCTAATTACAGCTGGGAGCAACAGTGACAGGGCTTGTTCTTGGCCAGCTCAGAAACAGTAGTGAGGAAAGCCAAATTTTTATTCTAATTTAGGTCTTTTTATGAACACAGAAGGTAACTTGTGGAATTAGAATTTCTACAAATAAGAATTAAGAATAATGTATTTAAAGAAGAAAGCAAGTGATGAAAAGCTTGAAAAGAAAAATTGATGTCCAACTGAGACTTGGAGTGTCCACCAGAATGGGAAAAATATTCTATTATAGTGAGTAGAGTTTTGGTTGCAACACAGAAACTTCAAGTTCTCATTGTTACTGATTTTCAAGAGTCTGTAATCAGTTTATTTTTGGCTGTGATACAAGTTATCTGATATTTTAAAATTACTAAGCAATTCATGTTTAGAAAAATTAATTTCTGTACTATTTCTCTTATGGGCATAAAATACACCCATAATTTATCTCTTTATAATTTATTTATGGTTCGGGGAGCTATTTTTAAATAAGTATTTAGATTTAATGAACACTGAGAAAAGAATATAATATTTGCATGCATTTGAGCAAACGTATAAATATGCAAATAGGCAGGGTAAAATTTTGAAATTTAAACGGTATTTTTCTCTTTCCAATTTCTTTCCATTAACCCTGTGTTCATCAGTTGGGCAGTAGCAGGGGATTGCATAGTCTCTTTTGGTAGGGATGTATAGCAAAAACACATGGGAAATAGAGAAGGTTCAACTTTTGCATTTCATACACCTAATGTTAGTCTGTAGACTGAAATGAGATCTGGTGGTCCACAGAGGTAGGGAAGGTGAGATGGGGCTAAAGTCTACACAGGGAACTGCATGGTTTAGAGGTATAAAAAAAAATCAGTGACTGGGAGCCTGCTTTATTTAAGGGATGTTAGCACAAAGAAACCTTCCTTGTTCTTTGCCCTGTATGTTGACTCTGAGATGACTTCACAGAGTTACTTTTAGTTATTGATATCCCTTCATGCTGGATTTAGTAAGGTTTTTTGCTGCTGTTTTCCCACTGTTTTATTTTCTCCCATCAGTCTAAATAAGCTGCACCATGCTTTGGCAAGAAGCACCCTATATCTTACTTTTTAAACCATTGCAATATATCCAAAGAATGAAGGCTTGTTTCTGGCTAAAGCTACTAATCAGTTGGCCAGAGGAGTCTGTTCATCACCATCATTCAAAAATGTGGGCTTTGGGTTCACCTCAATAATTCTGTTTCATGGGAAACTGATACAGAGAGTCAAAGCCAGACATTAAATACTTCTTTCTGAAAGTAGCATATGTCACTTTCATTCATAATTAATTGGCAAAAGCAAGTCACATTCTTATACCTAACTTTAAAAGGTGATGGGGGCCTAAGTTTTCCAAAGAAAGGGAAAGCCAGAAATTAGTGAACAAACAGTCATTATGCCTATCAGATCACTCTCAGTAGGAATTCATTCACAGATTCACCAGCATTCTGGATCTATAGGCCTGTTACGTACTTACTTTGTATTCTGCCTTCTTAGAACCTGGATAGAGAGGACACTCCTTATTTGTCTCACCCATCTCTGTTTCTCTTCCTCCTCCTGAGCCCATTGTAATAGCAAACACTGGTGCATTAATGTGAGCATAGCTGAGATACAGTTAAATTAGCAAATGAATTATATCCCAAGTACTTTTTCTGGAAAAATCAATCAAGTCAAAGATGACCGCCTTTGAGCCCTCCTATCTTCATCTGTTTGGGCTGCTATAAAAATACTACACGCTAGGTAATTTATAATGAAGAAAAAAATTATTTCTCACATTTCTGGAGGCTAAAAAGTACAAAATCAGAGCTACACTAGATTTGGTGTCTGATGAAGGCATATTTTCACAGTGGCATCACTTCTGAATTATTTCCTAAAGTCCTCACTTCTTGATATTATTGCATTTAGAATTAAGTTTCATCATGAATTTTGGAGAGACGCAAACATTCAAACCATAGCCCCTCTTTTCCTTATGTGACTAGGCCACTGACAGTAACTGCGAAGGTCACTTGTTTCCTAGACTTATCCCTAATTTCTACAGATTCCCATTGCTATCTCAAAACAGGTCTGACTTTGGGATCATTTCTTTGAAGCAGGGAAGAAGGTACAATTTGATTACAAATTAGCAAAGTACATCAGTCCTTTTTGATGGCAGAGAAAGCTTTTATTTTATTATGGGTACATTTTTACCTTGAGGTAAATACACTTTTCAAAACATAACTTAAATATGTCTAGATCTATTCACTGAACAAAAACTAATTGCACACTCTGATATGACTTAGAGGAGTTTCAAAAATGAAAGAAATATGAGTAATTCCTACATGTATCACATTCAAGAAGTACAGGAGACAGGCAAGCATTGAGAACAAATAATACATTTCAGGGAAAAAAATATGCTGTCAGCATAGATGTCAGAAGAGTCACTTTAACTGGGGAAATAAGAAAAGCCTATGTAAATATGTCATTTCATAAATCTTGTTACATCCATCAGAATTCTCAGATTCCCATCACTGAACTTTCTTTGCAACCCGAAGGCAAGGAAGAGCTTTATTAAGATTCAGGATTAATTTCCAGAATCCTACTTCAAACTCATCTGTAAATTTAGGTAACATTTCCCCCAATCCTAAAACCATGTAGAATCTGAAAGGACCGAGAAGCTGGCACTACCTCCAGCACCAAAACCAATCTGCCTTTGGCAGTGTCTATAACCTTCCTTCCCACTCTGTCTCCTCCCACCAAAACACATGTATACATTGCAAGTGCCACAAGATGGATATTACATTCCCAACTTGATTGCCCAATAGATTTGTATCACTCTGACTCGGATTCATCTGGTAAGTGAAACCTATATTGTGCAGCAAATAATTACGTATGGCAATTCTCTTAACTCTATGTGAATTGTGAGGGAATTGCAATGCAGAAAAATTTTTCCAAATACTGAAGGAATGTTCCAAAATGTTGGAGCATATAGAAATGACAGGTACCTATTAAAGTCGATCCCTTGACTGCTAATATCAAAACCCTTCTGTTTCTTTAATATTGAAAAAAAGAGCATAGAAATGAAGATATTCTTCCATAAAACAAGAATCAATTGCATTACAAATAAACAAAAACATATCAATTTTCTCCCAAAATAGGAAGATATAATTTATTATCAAACTTGCTTAATTCAGTTATTTCTACTAGATGATTTTATTAAATGTTTTAGCATTTCCAACATACACAATCATATTATCTATTAATACAAGCAAATTTACTTCTACCTTTCAAATTTGCATGCCTTTTATTTTCTTTTCTTGCCTTATTAAACTGAGTAGAAAAGTTTAATAAGAAGTGGGTTAAAAGTCAAATAGAAGTAGGGAGAATAAAAATATTTTCCTTGCTCTCAATCTTCAGAGCAAAGCATTCCTTGTTTTGCCATTGAATATACTGTTTTTGTAAGTTTTTATTGATGTATTTTCAGGTTCTCTTCTATTTTTAATTTTTGAGAGTTATATTATGAATGGATGCTGAATTCTTTTGCTACATTTATAAATACGACCATTTGTTTTTCATTTATTCTGTAAATGCATTGAATTTTGCTGATTGCTTTTTCAATGTCAATTTTGCTTTCCTGGAATATATTCCACTTGGATGTGAAGTGGCATCTTTTATATATATTTCTACTTTCTAATATAATCTTATTGTTTGCATCCACGCAATGATGCTGATCTGTAATTTTTTAAATTGTATCTTTGGTGTTAGAATAATTTTGGTTCCTTTAAGAAATGTTTCCATTTCCTCTTTTTTAAAAGCATTTGTGTATTATTGGTAATATTTCTGTATTAAACGTTTCAGAGAATTCACAAGTGATGCTGTGTGGGCTTGTACTTTTCTTTGTTGAAAGCTTTTGATTATAAAGTTAATTTATTTAGCAGATGTAGGACTGTTCAGATTTTCAGTATTCTAGAGTCAGTTTTGATAACTTGGGCTTCTCAGGAATTTGTTCATTTCACCTACCTTGTTAAACATGTTGATATAAAGTAAATTGTAATAGTTTCTTAATTTATTTTAATACCTTTAGGATCTGTGGTGGTGCCTCTTTGTTAAATAGTGGCAATGGTAGTATGTGCCATTCTTTACTTCTTTCCCCACCTTAATTAGTACAGCTGTAGATTTGTTAATTTTATTAACCTTAAAAAACAGCATTAACTCCTCATTAAACACTATCTCCCATGAATTTTATTTTTAGTGTCATTTTGTTCACACTGTTGCAGTTGCTGACGTCTGTTCTGCAATTGCTCAGGTACTGATTAACTCTTAGTTTTCCCCGGAAAATTTATTATACACTCTTGATTAGACATAATTTCAATAGAGCTGAGTCACAGAGAAATCAGCAACAGATATGGTTTTAATTTCTAAACAATATAAAATTTTAGAAATTAGATAATGGAACATTGTCCCTAAGCCCAATTTCAGCCCTATTTTTATGACAAATGATTGCTCAGAAACATTCGTAATTAATTATAAAATAGAGTTTTAGTGAACATAACACAGCATCCTTCAGACTGAACTACATATGCCTGAATTCTAGATTCAGTATCAGACTTCTATTGCTGAATGTTTTGAAGACAGCAGATTTAGATGGATATTAGAACTTTCATAAATTTAACAAGAATTTTGATAAAAGTGTTTTATAATAAATTGAGTAAATCTTTAATTTTATTAGATATTGTTATATTTATCTGTGTAAGTGACCATACTCTGTTATATGGCTATCATAAAGATTAACTTATTTTAAATGTTTTAAAATACATTTATCTATTTATTTGATCTTGTACCTAAGACCATTTTTTTTTTCTGCTTAGCATATATAAAGGCTTATAGAATTGTACAGAACAGGCATGTGACTTAGCGCATTACTGAGAGACGTAAATGTTCTCTGTCTTTAAACCTTTCACTGAAATTCATGTATGAAGGATAGCAGCCAGCTTTATTTCAAATCCATTTTAAAATTATAAAGAATTTTGATTAAAATCCTAAAAAATGTCACAGGTTAGGCATACTTGGGAGTAAATCATAATATGTTGTAATGTGTTCACATTAACTTTATGTGCAAGAATTTACAGTTCTAATTCAATGTTAAAGAGAATATATGTGAAATATTTGTTGGAAGATGTTCAATATGTTAACACATCATGTTTAATCCAAAATGTATTTGTTAAAACCTATTCTGTATCTTAATCCTTACGTAAGTACATTCTCTGGAGAACTCATAGGTGTTGAGTCATACATTCGCGCCAACTCAGTGCTGAGTGGAGATAGCGTTAGGGGGGTACACAGCTCTCTGCATGGAGGCAGAGGGTTCGATTTCTACAAGCCACAGTAGTGGGGAGTCAAGGTAAACTATGTAGGTATCATGAATCCAGATACCCTAAGTGATAACAGGTATAAGGAGAAAAATGCCTTCTGAATATTTCTGACAAGTAGAAAAACCTGAGGAGTGGGAAAACTGATTAAAGCAGTTAGAAGAAGAGGAACGCTGAGAGCATGCGAAACTCAAATGCTAAAAGGCAAATTGACAAGAAGCATGGGACAGTAGATGGTTCCAGTCTATGTCAGTTGCATAATCTTGCATGTGTTCTCTCTGCTTAGTTAGAGGCTAAAAACATAAAGACATAAAGATGTTTTCTCTAAGTGGAACAAGGCGTATTGAGATCTGTTTAATTAAAATATAAAATACAATTCTTCGGTTCACCTGAAGCACCTAAAAAGAGTTGTTGTGCTTTCCCCAATAGTTTTCAATTAGAGGGACTGATAAGGAACATTTAAGACATTAGCTCTACCTATAGCTGCCTGTGACTTGGTTTCCTGTTTACAAACGTTGTTACAGGGCGATATTTGAGTCTCTTAGCTGAAAAGCTGTAACAGTAAATGACAACCCCCTCTCATGATCTAACCATGTCTTAGTAGTCCCTCCATAGGTAACTAAATCTGGAATAAATTCTCTCTCTGTCTGCCTAACCAACTAAATGTTACCAGTACATACAGAGAAAAATAAATAGGACCTTAGAGTTTTTAAGCTGCCCCTTTGCTTACGCATTAAAAGTTTTTATTCTACAAAAGATTCATCTAAAATTGACTTTAAAAAATTGTTATTAAAACTACAAGCTGCATATCAAATAATATATATGTAATGTGCATAGGTGATGTCTTCATCTTAATTTTGCCACATCATTCACAAAAGCTTATCTCTTTATTTCTAATATAAAGAAATGATAACATTTTTAAAAGATGGTTAAAAAAAAGGCAACATTTTTAAAAGATGGTAAAAAAATATCATTCTCTGTAGCCAACATATCATAGGATCCTTTCATTATTTGACAGTTTTGACAGATATTATTGATTTGGCCAGCAACTGCAGCTAACTAGAAGGGGACAATGTGACAGTTTTATGTAACAAAAGGCACAGTGTCATGTCAACTGAACTAAATGTTGTACAAAGTGACAGCAGGACAAAAAGTCCTTTCAGACTTAATTTTCTGCTTCATTTTTTTTTCCACCGTCAATACATAAGGCAGTGCAGTAGGTGACACAAATTAGCAGGATGGAGCAAAAGGTCTATCCCTGCCTCTGTGGCTATACTTGACTTCTCCCACCACAGAGTGGCAATTATTTTTAAGGTGAATGAACAAGAAGAGCAGCTTATAGTAATCAACTTACCCCATAGGAGAAAATATATCCCTTATCAAGATGCTTTATATATTTCACCTAGGTGGCTTTTGGGAAAAGATGAAAGGAAAAAGTCCCCATCTGCTAGGTCATGCCTACAAGACACATTCTGTCAAGTCTTAAAAGCAACAACAGCTTTGCCTGTGGGATACCTATAATTATTATGCGGAGCAGCCCAATGCCTGCTGCAGTTCATTGTTCTGCTAACACAAGATGGAATGAGAACAGTGGCTCCAGGCTGTGAGTGGATAAAGTGCAACTTTTTTCGATTTTGCTCTTCTAAGGATTCTGCATTGTGTGGAGTCCATGAATGACATCTTTGGCCTTCCTTGGGGCTCAGCAGATTGAATCAGTCATGCTGAGTTAAACAATGAGTAGAGGACATAACCTTAGCAGTGCCTGTCATTTTTTCCTCCTAATTCAATCTACATTTAATCAATGAAAGTAATTTCTTGTTTGTTTAAGTCTCATATCCAATGGATCTTGAGGATTTTGAAGTGGTACACCTTCACCTTGACCTTACCTACCTTTTGACTCTAACTACTACATCAAAATTGAGATCTGCAAAGTAGGTGGGCAGAAAAGGTATACTGCTGGTTATTTTTTCTGATATTTCTCTGATTTGTACTTCAAATGGAGCGTTGGGAATAAAGTTATCTAGATGATAAGCTGGAGAAAAACTGTTCTAGCCAAACCAGTAGTAATAGTAAGAATAGTACAATCTGGATTTCTAGAATACTGACACAGAATACAAACCTGAAATAAAAAGGCTACTTTATCAAGTTGTCATTGGCCATTTTGTGCTAATGGCTTAAAGGTTGACTTTTAGGTTATCACTGTTATTTGAAATAGCCAGTAGTAACTTAAGTTCAAGGCCTTTATTGATTGGTTCAGCTAGTGTTAATCAAAATCCATTTTCCTTTCCAATCATACTGATTAAATAATTCTGAGAGAGCTTGACATCAAGTCTGACTTTTTGTAAGTGTGTAGAAAAGTGCTAAACATTTTATTATCTGTCAATTGTCAGACTGGAAAGCAAATTGAAAGATAAAGTTTAAAGAAAATTAACTTACCTGAACATATACAATTAATTCAATGCCGCAATAAAGAAAAGCAGTTACCATGATATTAAAAATAGTGAAAAAGATTTCATTATTTTTTGTGTTTTACTCAAGATTATTATTGCCAAAATGTCAAATAAAAAAAACCTGAACAGAAAAATATAAGAAAGTCAACTAGATGGAGTGATATAGTAAAGTCAAGAAAGATTGAAATAGATCAGGAAAGCTTCGGTACTTAGAACGTCCTAAAAGAAGGAAAAGTTGTAAGAAAATGTAAAACCTGTGATAAAAATGTGACATTGGTACATGTTTATAAAATTTGAAATAAACTAAAGTTTAATTTAAAAATAGCTTTAAAAGTTTTTGAATGTTACAAACTTGAATTTAAAATTTAAAAGCAATTTCTATATAGGATTTCTATTCATTGCTGCTGCTTGAGTCTAAGGGAAAAATAATCAAAAAAACTTTGGTAATAGATGAAGTTTTTAAAGTTGCATAAAAACTGACTAAACGTTTCATCAGTTTGATACTACATAGTTTGGAAGAATAAATTTATTTCTTAAGCTGATTTAAGAAATAAGATGTAGAGGTTTTTTTTGTTGTTTGTTTTTACCTTTTTTTTTCATTCTTAAATTCTTCCATTTGGTATTCATTGACCTCTTCTAATATATTGAGCATTGTGATAAAAGATGAGACAAGGTGCTTAATGTAAAGAGTTCACAGAACTTGAACTATGTTTTGTGTGCTTTATAATTTAAAGAATTAAAATTTCACCGTCATAGAAATGCTTCAAAAATGTTGGCTAAATTTTGCTTAATGTCAAAAGCTGAATAAACTTTTTCAGGGACCCAGGCTCACAGAGGGAGCTCTCTGTAAAAGTATCTGCCATCTTACACCCAAACTTTTTTGCTACATCCTTGGGCCTCTTCCCCTTCTGAGACCCTACGACTATACTGAAGTGTAGGCAGAAAGATGTACTTCTAATAAAATAACAAAAGTCCAGGGCCACGCATGAAGCCTAAAGGAAAAGTCAGGGGAATGATCTAGAAGTAGGCTGAAGCAAGGTCTCTGGAGATGGGAATTCTAAAATTGAGATATAAGAAACTGAGAGTAGGTGAGAGTGTTTGGGATGGGATCTGAGGGTGATTGCTGAGGCCACACACTATGTGTTACATGCTTTCATGTGCCAGCCTGGTAAAGGTAACTATCAAATTCCATCTAAACCCTCACATGATTTTATACTCCATGTTTAGGCTGTTTTCTTTCCACCTCTTCTTTCCTTCAAGTAGATTCCTGCCTTTTCTCAGAGAATCTCTCTGTTCTTGGCTGTGATCCTGTTCACAGAATAATCTGTGTCAAAGTTGAGGAAACAAATGTTTCATTTATTTCGAACTGATCATAAATGAACACATTTTGGATTCCTGTTTTAGCTCAGCTCTCTGGTAACAGAATGGACATTTTAAAAGTCTGTGAACATCATCAAGCTTTCTGCTACTTTTCAGTGAATTAAATACCTGCAGTCTTTTCTTTGCAGGTATGTGAGGCACATGCATGATGTGTGTGTAGGTAGGTGAGTCTCCTGTGGTCAATGTTAAATATGACTGCACGATAAATGTGTGAATTGTTAGAAATAGGTTTGACTAAACCTTCACACTAATATTTAACCTGAATTAATCAAATTCATCAAAATAGTGTTTATTTGGGTATATTATTTGGGGGTTTGAAATTATCTTTTAGAAATGACTCCTCTATTATCCAGATATTTAAATTAAAAAGAAAAACTAGGCAATTGATTCTGATTGCATCTTATTTTATGCTCTGGATTAAAAAAAATTATCTATGAATATCTGGTTCTGATAGGTTGAGCTATTCTGGAGGCAGAGAGGCAGGATGCTACGGCATAGATTACCAATCAGTTCACTCAGACGGATCATGAGCAAGTTGGAGCCTTCATTCGCCTCAGCAGGATGCTTTACAGACTTCTCTCAGTGAATCTAATTGAAAAGTGAACCCCTTCTGTGACCTTGGTTACCTGAATCAATCAGTGTTGCCATTTTCGCCGATCCAGAGCACTTCAGTGTGGAAATGAGATGGCTTCATGAAATGGAGTGTGTCATTGACCCAGGTGGATGGTTTCGCCTTATTTTTAGACAGATTGTTGGTTGGCCCTGGTTTCTTCTACCTTCCATCTAGCAACAGGGAGTTTCTGGACTACTCAGGGAGTATTCTAAGCATAGAGAATCAAAATCTTGAGACTGTGTTCAACAGTG
This sequence comes from Cebus imitator, assembly GCF_001604975.1. Lineage (NCBI taxonomy): Eukaryota > Metazoa > Chordata > Mammalia > Primates > Cebidae > Cebus > Cebus imitator. Next base: position 7,104,327 of record NW_016107395.1, read on the forward strand.
AAGAAAAAATACATTAAAAATCAGTTAGACAAAACTGAATATTATTATCAATAACAGATTGAGCCTCCATTCATTTCTCCTTGAAGATAATAAAGTAGGGTAGGGATGAGAAATTAGAAGCATCTTCTTCCTATTTATTAATTTGTTTATGTATAACTATTAACCACTTACTAGTTGCCAAGCACTCCACTTGCTGACAGGAACACAACAGTAAATAGGACATAGTTCCTCCCTCACAAAAACAAATCATGCTATTTTTATCAGGTTTTCATTGTCCCCTTAAAAATGCCATTATTCTTTTGTCTTTAAAGTATGGAAGTTTCACTCTTGGACAATGTAAATATATAAAACAAAATAGCTAAAAATAGAAGAAAGCAGTTCTAAATATTAACACTGCTGAGTTTGAGTGAGCATTTGTATTAGTCTGTTTTCACACTGTTAATAAAGACATAACAAGACTGGGAAGAAAAAGAGGTTTAATTGGACTTACAAGTCCACATGGCTGGGGAGGCTTCAGAATCATGGTGAGAGGTGAAAGGCACTTCTTACATGGTGGTGGCAAGAGAAAAATGAGAAGGAAGCAAAAATGGAAATGGACCCATCAGATCTCATGAGACTTATTCACTATTTCAAGAATAGCACAAGAAAGACTGGCCCCCATGATTCAATTACCTTCCCTTGGGTCCCTCCCACAACACATGGGAATTCTGAGAGATAAAATTCAAGTTGAGATTTGGATGGGGACACAGCCAAACTATATCATTCTGCCCCTGAGCACTCCAAATCTCATGTCCTCACATTTCAAATGAATCATGTTTTCTGAACAGCCCCCTAAAGTCTTAACTCATTTCAACATTAACACAGGAGTCCACAGTCCAAAGTCTCATCTGAGACAAGGCAAGTCCCCTCTGCCTATGAGATTGTAAAATCAAAAGCAAGCTAGTTACTTCCTAGATACAATGGGAGTACAGGTATTGGGTAAATACAGCCATTCTAAGTGAAAGAAATTGGCCAAAACAAAGAGGTTACAGGGCCCATGCAAATCTGAAATCCAGTGGGGCAGTCAAACTTTAAAACTGAAAAATGTTCACTTTTGACTCCAGGTCTCACATCCAGGTCACACTGTTGCAAGAAGTGGGTTCCCATGGTCTTGGGCAGCTCCATCCTGTGGGTTTACAGGGTACAGCCTCTCTCCTGGCTTCTTTCATGGGCTGGCATTGAGTGGCTGAAGCTTTTTCAGGTGCAAACTGATGGTGGATCTACTGTTCTGGGTTCTGGAGGATGGTGGCCCTCTTCTCACAGCTCCACTAGGCAGTGCCCCAGTAGGGACACTGAATGGGGGCTCCGACCCAACATTTCCCTTCAGCATTGCTCTAGCAGAGGTTCTCCATGAAGGCCCTGCCCCTGCAGCAAACTTTCGCCTGTGCATCCAGGCATTTGCATACATCCTCTGAAATCTAGGCGGAGGTTCTCAAACCTCAATTTTCTTGACTTCTGCGCACCTGCAGGCTCAATGCCTCATGGAAGCCTCCAAGGTTTGGGGCTTCCACCCTCTGAAGCCACAGCCTGAGCTGTATGTTGGCACCTTTCAGCCATGGCTGGAGCAGCCTGGAGACAGAGCACCAAGTACCTAGGCTGCACACAGCATGGAGACCCTGGGCCCAACCCATGAAACCATTTTTTCCTCCTGGGCTTGTGATGGGAGGGGCATCCATGAAGGTCTCCGACATGGCCTGGAGACATTTTCCTCAGGGTTTTGGGGATTAACATTGGGCTTCTTCTTCTTATGCAAATTTTTATAACCAGCTTGAATTTTTATCCAGAAAATGAGTTTTTCTTTTCTATTGCATAGTCAGACTACAAATTTTCTAGACTTTTATGCTCCGCTTCCCTTATAAAACTGAATGCCTTTAACAGAACCCAAATCAACTCTTGAATGCTTTGCTGCTGAGGAATTTCTTCTTCCAGATATCCTAAATCATTTTTCTCAAGTTCGAAGTTCTACAAATCTCTATGGCAGAGGCAAAATGACGCCAATCTCTTTGCTAAAACATAACAAGAATCACCTTTACTCCGGTTCCCAACAAGTTCCTCATCTCATATGAGATCAATTTAGCCTTGACTTTATTGTCCATATCACTAGCAGCATTTTGGGCAAAAGCATTCATCAAGTCTCTAGGAAGTTCCAAACTTTCCCACATTTTCCTGTCTTCTTCTGAGCCCTTCAAGCTGTTCTAATCTCTGCCTGTTACCCAGTTCCAAGGTCACTTCCACATTTTCAGTTATCTTTTTAGCAGCACTCCACTCTACTGGTACCAGTTTACAGTATTAGTCCATTTTCATGTTGCTGGTAAAGACATATCCAAGACTGGGAAGAAAAAGAGGTTTAGTTGGACTTACAGTTCCACATGGCTGGGAGGCCTCAGAATCATGATGAGAAGTGGAAGCCACTTCTTACACGGTAGTGGTAAGAGAAAAATGAGGTGAAAGCAAAACCAGGAGCCCCTAATGGACCCATCAGATCTCATGAGACTTATTTAACCATCATGAATATAACAAGGGAAAGACTGGCTCCCATGACTCAATTAACTCCCTCTGGGTCCTTCCCACAACAGGTGGGAATTCTGGGAGACACAATTCCAGTTGAGATCTGGATGGCGACACAGCCAAACCATATCAGCATTATACCAGACTTCTATCTCCATAGTTACATGTCTATCTTATCAGGATACATTTAGAGTTATACAAGTACGTAGAGATACAGATGAGAATTTTTTTTACAGAAAGAATATGTAAAGTGTGTATAATTTATATAAAATTTCTACCTTATATATATATATATATATATATATAATATGTATCTAGCACTTGTCTTAAAGTACACACACACTCACTCACACACACACACACACACACATTCACCAGATATTTTTGCATAGTTGTTTAATCGTATTTTTAGAATGTGTCCAGAAATAAAGTGCCTGTACCACAATGTATCTATACTTTTTATTGTTATATTATTCCTCTATGTATAGTACTATCAGCACGTTATATCATTATATACTTCATATTCTTACAAACCATTGCTAAGGTTAAGCAATTAAAACTTACCAGTGTTACATGAAAATAATGTAAATGCTTCAACTTGTAGATGTCAAAATCGAGCATATTTCACACCATTATTGTTACTTTATGTTTCTTCTTTGACAATCTTTTCTTATGTCATTTTTATACTATGGAAGTGGACATTTATTGATGTCATTTTCTAAAATCTATCTTGGGCCAAGCCATATTCTGGGTACTGATAATACATCATTAATTAAAACAGACAAAAATAACTGCCTGCTTTGGACTCACATTTTATCAAATGATGATAAAATATAAATATATCAATTATTAAGACATGAAAGTTATTAAAACATAAAACCAGGATGGGGAATTAATGTTTTAAATATTCAATGAATATTAATCATTTGCTATCCATGTATATTAAATTTTTGTTCCCATCTTAAAATGTGTTTTAAGTTGCTTTCTTATGAAAGCTTTTCAAAGTATAGATCTGATAATAGTAAAATGGTTTAGTAATTTGCTATCTGGTTTCTTATTTTATCACATAATTTATAAAAAAGTAAAAATATTTCTGTTTGTTTTTACTGGCACTTTTTAGACTTTATTTTCATGTTTATATTCTTTGATTCAAATCTTACAAATTTTTGAGAGACAAATTCAACAATATATATAGGGTGAGACAACTGACCCTTCATGTGGGTAGATATGTGTGTATATGCATATGTATAGACACACACACACACACACACACACACAAACACACACACACACACACACATACCTACGTACATGAAGGGTCAGTTGTCCCAAAAATCTATTTGAATATTCATCCCACTGATTACTAATGTCAACTTTGTCTCATAGTAAATCCTTGTATATGCCTACATTCGTTTTTGGATAAACTTTTCTGTTTAATTGAAATTTCATTTCATTCCTATGCCAATGCAGGCATAAATATTACCATTTTAAAAGTATTTTTTCAAAGTATTGGATATCTAGTAAGGAAAACATAAGCCATTTTATTTTTTCTAAGAATTCCTAATTATTCTTACTATATAAAATTAACATACAATATTTTACATGTAACGTAATATGAATACATGTGAATGAGTCAATAAAATCTCTCACTAATATTTTGATAGGAATTAAATTATATTTTCATGATCATTTAGTGATGCTGATATAGTTTGCTATGTTAAAGTATAGAATAGACTAAAATTTTTATAGATTCCTGGGTTTATTACTGTTGTACTCAAGCCCAGACTTGGGTTGAATTGAGTCCTGTACATATGTATTCACTGAAAAGGTAATTATTGGCTTCTTTTAATATGCTAGTTTCTATATTGAATGAAATGATAAAATATAGTGCCAAATATTAATGTAATAGAAACAAATTGAACAAAAACATATAGTACCAAACTAAACTAAATGGTTATTCTTTGAGTAATAAGGTAGACAGACATTGGTTAGACTAAAAAATATGAGTAATGGCACAACAGTAAGTCACAATAATAAGAAATAGAGATGTAAATACATACATGTTATGTTATAGAGAATAAAATACAAACACATTATTGTGAATTCCATATACTAACATATTTGAAAATGAAAAGGAATTGAACTTTTTAAAGAAAAAAACATCAATTATTTCTCAAAATGCAATAAGAATCTTGAATTAAAAATAATCATTAGCTTTGGGAGGCCAAGGCAGGTGGATTGCCTGAGGTTAGGAGTTCAAGACTAGCCTGACCAACATAGTGAAATCCCATCTCTACTAAAAATACAAAAAATTAGCTGGGCATGGTGGTGGATGCCTGTAATCCCAGCTATTTGGGAGGCTGAGGCAGGAGAATCACTTGAACTCGGGAGGCAGAGTTTGGGGTTAGCCGAGATCGTGCCATTGCACTCCAGCCTGGGCAACAAGAACAAGACTCCGTCTCAAAACAACAACAGCAACAACAACAACAACAACAACAACACAACATTAGGATAACTGAATTTGTCTTTTAAAAATCTAAGTTTACAAAACTGCTGATGCTTAAATGGCACAAAATGGGTGGGTTTTGATGAAATATTCAAATTAAATTTCAATGTTATACAACCTCCTTTTTGGAAAACAGAAACATTTTATATACGCTGACTTATTTTTTAGACTAATTTTAATCATGATATCAAAAATAGTTAAGAAATATACATTATTAAAACACTTTTAAGTCAATATCTTATAAAAGTGGTTTTTAAAATCCTAATTAAGATTTTTAAAAATCCAGTAGAGCTTTGAAAACGAATGTACTATAAACAATTTTTTCCCAATATGCAAAGGTAATTCAATGATAGAAAATATTTTAATATTTACTAATTTAATAGTTACTTAATTTACTACATTAAGAATTTATTGGAGAAAATATATAGCCATCTTGGTAGATTCAGTAAAAGCATGCAAATTGTAGTCTCAAAGAAACTGAGATAAAAAACAACTTAAATAATTTGATAGGGTATCCACTAAAAAGATGTAAAAAATGTGATACCTAGTTCTAAATCATTTGCGGTACTCCCTTTAGTATCAAAGAGACCTATCTTAACAGTTTCTATTGTGCTGTGTCCTTGACAATTCCCTTAAACAGAAAATTAAGGGGGGGAAAAAGAAACTTTTATAAAAGAATATACACACAAACGATCAAAGCTAAAATAAAACTATAAAATAGTTCTGGATATAAAATCAATTTTAAAATGACTTTTTAAAAATATTAATAATTGGAAATATAATTGAAGCATATATATATACTATACACCTACACATATATTTGCCACGTCCAACAGTAACAAATATAAGATGCTTCAAAAAATAATAAACAACTTTTCATATATAAAGAGAAAAGTATAATATTTCATAGAAGTTCAGTTGTGGTGGCTCACACCTGTAATCCCAGCACTTTGGGAGGCCAAGGCTGATGAATCACTTGAGGTCGGGAGTTTGAGGCCAGCCTGACCAACATAGAGAAACCCTGTCTCTACTAAAAATACAAAATTAGCTGGGGTGTGGTGGTGCATGCCTGTAATCCCAGCTACTCCGGAGGCTGAGGCAGGATAATAGCTTGAACCTGGGAGGTGGAGGCTGCAGTGAGCTGAGATTGCGCCATTGCACTCCAGCCTGGACAAGAGCGAAACTCCGTCTCAAAAAAAAAAAAAAAAAAAATCATAGAAAAACATAGGTAAGACTCAGCAAAATTTTTTTTAAGGTTCATTACTATATCATTTTTTACAAATTCATCTACAAAGATATTACAAATTGATTTAAAAGACTAAATCTTTGGATGCTTCAGAAGAAAGGATAAGTGAGCTTGAAGACACACCAAAAGAAATGTGAATTGAAGCCAAATGAAAGCAACACATCACTATTTGAATATAATAACACAACCTCTAATTAGAGCTCCAAATGGAGTAAAGAGAGTGAATGGGGCAGAAAAAAATGTCAAGAAAATTTTCTGCATTTTTTCCTGATCTCTTAAAAAATAGCAACTCAGAGAGCCAATCAATTAAGTGGGTCTCAAATGAGATGAATTAAAAAAAATTTGTACTTAGGCACATCATAGAAAAAAGATTGAAATCAAACATCAAGAGAACTGAAGTTTCTATAGACTAAACATCTTTAAATTGTTTTTAAAAAGTTGTTAGAGATTAAAAGGAACATTTTGCAATGATAAAGAGTCAATCCATTAGGAAGCTATAACAATTATATATGTGCCTGACAAGGGAGCTTCAAAATATATGAAATAAAATAAAGGACTGAAGAGACAAATAATTAACTGTCCTGGCACAGTAGCTCATGCCTATAATCCCAGCGCTTCGGGAGGCTGAGGTGAGTGGGTCACTTGAGCCCAGACTCTTTGAAAGCTCAATACAATTGGAAAAACTTTATGTAGACTAATAAAAAAAGAGAAAAGACTCAAATGCCCTGATATGGTTTGCCTGTGTCCCCACACAAAATCTCATCTTAATTATAACCCCTATAATCCCCACACCTGTACCAGGTGGAGGTAATTGAATCATGGGGACATTTTCCTCCATGTTATTGTTATGATAGTGAATGAATTCTCAGGAGATCTGAGGGTTTTAAAAGCAGCTCTTCCTCAGCTTTACTTGGCACTTCTCCTTCCTACTGCCTTGTAAGAAGGTGCCTTGCTTCCTCTTTGCCTTCCGCCATGATTGTGTTTTCTGGTGCCACCACGGCAAGGCTAAAAAATAACAAGAATCACGTTTACTTCAGTTTCCAACAAGTTCCTCATCTCCATCTGAGATCACTTCAGCCTGGATTTCATTGTCTGTATCATTATCAGCATTATGGTCAAAGCCATTCGACAAATCTCTAGGGAGTTTCAGTTCCCCACATTTTCTTATCTTCTTCTGAGCCCTCCAAACTGTTCCAACCTCTGCTTGTCATCCAGTTCCAAAGTCACTCCACATTTTCAGGTAGCTTTTCAGCAGCGCCCAACTCTACTGGTACCAATTTACTGTATTGTGTGGGAATCATGGGAGCTACAAGATGAGATTTGGGTGGGGACACAGAGCCAAATCATATCATTGTATGATATACTTCATTTAAAATGTCCAAAACAGGCCAATTTATATGAGTAGAAATTAGGTTACTGGTTAACTCGAACTCGTGGGCTCAGGGTGAAATGGGAGTGACTACTAATGGGTACAAGGTTCTTTTGGGGAGTGATTAAAAACATCCTAAAATTAGATAGTCATGCTGGTTGCCTCACTGTGAATATAATAAAAACAATAGAACTGCACACTTGAATTTATTTGGTTTTATGGTATATGAATCATATCTCATTGAAATTTAGAAAATCACAGAGAAGCTGGGTGTGGTGGCTCACGCCTGTAATCCCAGCTCTGTGGGAATCTGGGGTGGGTGGATCACAAGGTCAGGAGTTCGAGACCAGGCTGACCAACATAGTGAAATCCCATCTCTACTAAA
>NW_016107395.1:7112460-7147831 GCF_001604975.1 Cebus imitator
AAAAAAAAAAAAAAAAACAAAAAACAAAAAAAGGAAAAAGAAAAAGAAAAAAGAAAAGAAAAGAAAAACTAAAAGAAAAAAGAAAATTACAGAGGAAAAAATATTGAAATGGTCAGGAAAAAGTGATACATTATATAGAGAAACCAATGATAAGAATGAGAGCTGATGTTTGTTTTAAACTTTATTTTTTGTAAAGCAATATCTGTTTCATACCAAAACTGAGAGGGAGGTACAGAGATACTCCATGTAATCCTTGGCCCCATGTACATGTAGCCTCTCTCATTATCAACATCCTCCACTAAAGTAGTACATTTGATATAGTTGATTAACCCACATTAACACATCAATACCACTCACAGTCCACATTTTACATAAGGGCTCACACTTGGTGTTCATCCTATGGAGTTGGAAAAATGCAAAATGACATGTATTCACCATTATAGTACCATTTTTTTCCAATGCTCTAAAAATCCTCTGTGCTCTGCATATTTATTCTTTCTGCCCTCATAACCCCTGTGAACCACTCATCCTTCCACTGTCTCCATAGTTTTGCCTTTTCCAGAATGTTGTATAGTTGGAATTATACAGTATATAGCTATTTCAGATTGAGTTCTTTCACTTAGTAATATGCATTTAGTTTCTCTTTGTCTTATTGATGGAGCTGCTATAAACATCTGTGTGCAGGTTTTTATATGGACATCGTTTACAGCTCCTTTACGTAAAGGAATGAGATTGTTGGATCATTTAGTAAGGATATATTTACTTTTGTAAAGAAGTGCAATAGTGTCTTCTGAAGTGAGTGTGCTATTTTGCAATCCTACCAGCAATAAATGAGTATTCCTGCATACTGGCTGGCTTTTTTAGTTACCAGTGTTCTGGATTTTGGCCTTTTTAATACTAATATCTTGTTTTAACGTATATTTCTCTGAGGACATATTGTGGATGATCTCTTCTTATACTTATTTGTCACCTCTTTATATTCTTTGATAAAGTAAATGTTGGCAGGTCTTTTGCCTATTTTTAAATCAGGTTGTTCATTTTCTTACTATTGAGAATTCAGTGTTCTCTGTTTATTTTCGATAGAAGTTCTTTATCAGATACATCTGCAAATATTTTCTGACAGTCTTGTCTAAAATTATTGCCATGCCCAAGGTCATCTATGTTTTCTCCTGTTATATTCTAAAAATTTTATAGTTTTGAGTTTTACATTTAGGTATATGAATTAAGTTTTATGAAGGGTGTTAAGATCTCTTTTCAGATTGACTTTTTTAATAAGAATATTCAGTTTTTCCAGCACCATTTGTTGAATACTATCTTTTCTATATTGTATTGACTTTACTCCTTTGTCAAAGACCAGTCGACTATATTTGTGTGGGTCTATTCTGGACTTTATATTCTTTTCCATTTATCTGTCTATCTATTCTTTTATCAATAACACACTATTTTGATTATTAAGCTTTATAGTAATTCTTGGAGTCAGGTAGAATCAGTTCTCTGACTTTGTTCTTTCCTTCAGTATTGTGTTGGCTATTCTGTGTCTTTGTCTATCCATTTAAACTTCAGAATCAGTTTATATCTATAAAAATTTTGGGGGTATTTTGATTGGGATTGCATTGAATCTGTAGATCAAATTGGGGAGAACTGCATCTTGACAATATTGAGTCTTCCAATCCATGAACCTGTGATATCTCTTCATATGTTTAGTTCTTTGATTTTTTTTTTTACTGAAGTTTTATAACTTTTCTTTTATAGATCTTGTGGATATTTTGTTAGATTTATACCTGAGTATTTCCTTTTGAGTTCTGTTAATGTAAATAATATTATCTCTTCAATTTCAAATTCCATGTTTTCATTGCTAGTATATAGAAAAGTGATTGACTTTTTTATATTAATCTTGTATCCTGTAACCTTGCTATAAACACTTATTAGTTCCAGGATTTTTTGATTATTTATTCTTATGGATTTTCTACCAGATAGTCATATTTACTGTGGGAAGAAAGACAGTTTTACTATTTTCTACCCAAACTGTATATCCCCCCACCTTTTTTTTTTTTTTTTACATTAGTTAATACTTCTAGTACAATTTCGAAAAGAAAGAATGTTGAGAGGATCCTTGCCTTGTTTCTAAGTTTAGTAGCAAAGGTACTAGTTTCTTACTTTTAGGTATGATGGTAGCTCTAGAATTTTTGTAGATATTATCTATAAAGTTGAGAAAGTTGCCCTCCATGACAGATGATTTTTTATCAGGAAAATTCTATGTCAGCAACAGAACAAGTTCTTTAAAATATGTAAAATGATTAAAAACCTACAATAAATTATGGCACTTTTTTCAATGAAATTTCCTATAGTTTTAAACAGATTAAAACTATAGCCACATATATCAATCAAGATTTCTGGGTGAGTTTTACAAATCCTAAATAAAGACATTTGACAAGTATTATAAATTACAATTATATAGGTGTACACATACTTTTGATCAATTGTGACTAGAATAAAAGGTAAAATTTCCTTTTCAAACAAACCATGGAATTTGCAAACCCTCTTAGTCTCCTTATTGTAGCTCACCCTCTCACTTGTTTTATTGTAATCATTCAAGAAAATGTATTTTCAACCTTCTAGATGGTGATATTAGTAAATGTAACTCAGTACAAACTCTGGATTCCAACCAGTAGATTTTTTTTTTCCTTTGGGGAAAGTAGTGAAGATATGAAGAAATATATAACATATACTTTGAATGTTTCTTTTCTCTTAATTATTTACAAATACAATTAACTAAGAAAGCGCATGAGTGGAGATTGTGCTACAAGTTTGGACTGTTCAGTTCTGTGATGTTTTCTAGAATGTAATATTTATTTAATGCCCCAAGAATTATTATAATTTACTATACAACAAAAACCACTCAAGTACTCATTATCTGTGCAAAGTATGAAAATGCACATTTTCATTTTCCGATATGTTCTGGTGATAATTATATAATACTGCTAGTTGAGATAAGAATAAATTGCTAGAATTGTATTATTCATAAGTATATTACCACAGAGGAAGCATTTACTTTTATTCAGGTATCATGCATGTTTCTGCTAGGATGTAGTAATAGCATAGAAAGTGGTGTGTAATATACACATGTCCCAAATTCCTTGTTTCATATTTGAGGTAACCGTAAGCTGATGTATTAGCAATATATACATATATTCCCTTGGGAAAGGTTCTGTGTGAACCTTCTCTATTCAGTTGGAAGTTGCAGCATTTAAACTTTTTAAAATAACATTTGGAACTCCTCCAATTTAGGAAATAGAACTTTAGAAACCAAGGAATTAGTACAATAACAGAAGCCTCAAAATGTCTTTTTTGTTTTTTTCAGATTGAAAACATTTCAATCAGCTAAGTCTTGATATATCAAAAATTAAATTAAAATACAAGAGAAAATATATGCTTTACACTGAGTGGTGGTATAAAACCTATTACACAAAGATTTCTATCTTAAGATTAACTTAAGAAGGACCTACATTTCAAATGTTGAAACTCAAAGTGGAGATTTAATTTTATGAAAATATAAACAATTGTTAGTCATTAAAGTTAAAATCGCTCTAAAAAAGAAAAATCTCATGAAATTCTGCTGTTTGTCAGTAAAATGGAAAATGTTTTTCTTTCAAAGACGTATTCAAAATTTCCAGCACAATTTCTTTTAAAAGTGTTAATTAAGAAAGTCATTCTAGTGAATTCTCAGAGTGATTTGTTTCATAGTGTTGCTTTTCAATAATAAGGATGTATTGTTTCCTTCTAACTAAATATTGAGTGCTTTTCAGTCAGGCTATGAAATCTCATAACTGTGCTTTCTGTCATGTATCGACAGAATTAAACATCAATAACTTGATTTTAACCTCCTATATCTGCATGTTTACTTCTAACATTTTTCTTAGCTGAGAGTTTCAGAGACTATGAGCATATCATTAGTAGCTTCTTAATGAGAGAAATTTAGATTTAATTTAAAAGTATGCTTAAATCATCTATAAAAAGATTTTGCTTTGTTTTATTTTGAGATGGAATCTCACTCTGTCATCCAGGCTGGGGTGCACTGGCAAGATCTTGGCTCACTGCAACCTCTGCCTCCCAGGTTCAAGTGATTCTCCTGCCTCAGACTTCCAAGTAGCTTGGATTACAGGCACCACCAGCTAATATGCGTATTTTTAGTAGAGATGGGATTTCATCATGTTGGCCAGGGTTGTCTTGAACTCCTGACTTCAGGTGGTCCGCCTGCCTCGGCCTCCCAAAGTGCTGGGATTACAGCTGTGAGCCTCTGCACTCAGCCATATATTAAGATAGTAATATTTAAAAATGATATTTAATGTATAATTTTGTTTCATTTCTCTTTTTGTCCATCTCAACCATTATTCACTCTGCAACTGTGACTATAGTTCTTTTACTGACAGGCAAATCTGACGATAGCACGTTGGGGCTATCTTGCTCACACCTTTTCCCCATTGACCCATGGAATCCTTATGCGGAATCCTCAAGATCTTCCTTTTATTTTCCCTATTTTGACTTAACCACCACTCATGATAAACTGCTTACACTTTCCTGAAACTACATATGACTATTTCATTCTAAGATTTTCTAGAAGTGATAACTACATTCTGGAATATATTTTTTTCTTCTCTTGAGTTAATACCTACTTGTTACGACCTTCAAGAAGACTCCCCTTGTTTCCTCTTATCTTTATTTAAGTATTTATTGAGACCCTGTGATGTGCAAGGTGCTGCCAAAAGCATTGGGGTTTCAACAGAGAACAAGACAAAGCCTCTGCCCTTACGATTCTTGCGTCCTGAAATACAAGTGTTAGTATTCCCTTAACATAACACTGAATTCTATCACATTTTAATGTCAGTTTCTTTTTCCTCTCCCCTAGTGTATAGCAACCTTCTTGAAAACGTAAGCTGTGCCTTACTTGCCATTTAGTTTCACTGCATTTGTCTTAATAACTAGCACAAATGGAAACTCATTAAAGGTTTATGAGTAAATAAATAGATATTTCACTGCTTTCTCTCCAGCCACAGAGTGAAATAACAGTCTTATGCCAAATTAGCAGTACATGTGTCTAGTGATAAGCAGCACAGTACATTTTGAGGCAACAAATCGTATCAGTGTAGAACTCTACTGGTCAGAATATTCTGAAATGAAACCTGCTGTACCTGAAATCTGTCTTGCTATAGTTTCAGGGTTGTAGCAGTAAAAAAAAAGAAAACAAAATGACTAAAAATTATCAGACATCTACAATGGCAAGCATTTAACATATGTTAATCAGTTTATTCTTTCAGGAACCCTAAGAAAGTAAGACAATGATTTTTCTTTTTTACATATATAGATGTTAAACCAAGGCAAATATAAGTCAAGTCACTTGTTTGCAATAGGTTTAGTAAGCGTTACAGCTGGTAGCAAACCTGACATGCATCATATCCATGATAATTAACATCTTTTTCTCGTGTATTTGAAATAGGGCTACACTATACAATACTTTGCCACTTGCTAGCTGGGTGAATGAGTTAACTTCATTCCATAGTTTCTTCATCTACATACGGATGTCATGGAAATTAAATGATACAGACTGTTGAAAACACTTGGCACAGTACTTCCCAAATAGTAAATATTCTTCATGTATTTCCATCTTGTTATGCAAAAATAACCATATGGCAATACGTTCCACTACAAAGTAACAGCTATTTTTCTCCTAGCATAAGTCACTTCAATGTTACTATTTTAAAGATATAAAACTTGCAAGAAAACAACATTTATTTATTGAACACTGCTTCTACCATCTTCTTTCAACAACTTTACACAGTGGCTTGTGCAAAGAGGCTGTTTAATTAAATGCTTTTGGTTGGATAAATAGAACAAATACTGATACGTACTCAAACTAAGATTTTATATAAGTCTACTATCAATTTACCTTATTTACAAAAATCTTAAAAATAGGGGAAGTGGTAAAACATATAGAAAAAACTAGTTACTAAGCTAAAATTGTTTGAGCTTATGTGTCCATGCCAACAAACTGGCAATGTATTCTTTAAAAAAATCTTATATAAATTATTGCTATAAAATATATACATTAAACATAACATAACTAAAAGGCACATATCCTGAGCTACTGCCCTTGCAAGTAAACTACTTGACTGTACTATCTATGGCACTTCTGGGGGCAAACATGTTCTAACCAAAGATTTATTTTCATCTTTATCAAAACCAGATGATCTTTCCAATAAAAATGAGTATAGTAATATACTTTTCACACTTTGTCAGCAAATCTATATGTATTATTTTTCGGTCATTATTGGAGGCAAATAACACCCTTTGAAACAACAGCTATCCATATGGAATTCTATTCAGCGAGTTAATAGAGATTTGATGTGAAGTCTTCAATTTCATAATGCAGCAAATTCAAATGCAAAGTGGCGAGAGAGACGATCAACTCTGTAAAAATAAATCAAAGAGTCTCTTCGACTCTCGTTCAGACTCTTCTCCTAATTTTAAGACTCTTCACTTCTCAAAATTTCTCTGAAATGAATTTTTAAAATCAATAACTCTATTTGTGTTTGAATTTTCCATTGTGCATCATGATCTATGATCATATTTTTCATCTGAATTCAAAAAACTCCTCTCAAAATGCTATAGGTCTATGTGCAGATGAGACAAGCCTAACCTCAACATTGTCAGTATTCTTCTATACAGAGAACAAAGCTAATGTACTTTACAGAAAAGACAGCACCGAAGCTGCAGAGAAGAAAACAGTCAGTATAAAGTAGAAAATGCAAATAAAGTAAGTGCCAAGGATGTTGCACTTAGTACAAAGTGATTTGGCAAAGGAGGGGGTTCAAACAAGCAATAAAGAGAGCTACGTACAACAGATACAGGTTTTAAATTTTGGTTTTGAGAAAAGAAGTTTGGCTATGAAAAGACCATGAAGACAGGACTTCACGTGAAAGACAGAAGCACTGTGTTAGTAGGTATAATTACTACGTATCCAAAAGAATCAAAACTGTGAACTAATCTATCTCTCCACGTGGAAATAGCACATCCAGAAACCTAACAAAATAGATAATTAGGACATTTAAAATAAAATTGAGTTCTGTTTTTGCCATATTGGAGGTAAAATGGAGATCAGACTATGACGTTTAATGTATCTTCTAGTAGAAAAAATAGTATTAAACTGAGAGGGCTCATAAATGGTGGTAAGATTTATTTGGGGGTTAGTGCTGGACAACATACTAAAATGAGTAGGAAGACTCCAGTGAAAAACATCTGGTGACATCTGGTAAATAAGTGAAGTAGCACAGATTTCCTATGTTTCTTGACATGTTAAATGTATAGACATACAGGGCAGAAGATAATTATGAAACTGAACATATTCTTTATTCATGATTTTACTGTTTGCCTCCTTGCTTAACATGTAAGAAACAAAAAGAGGCCTCCTGTGTGCTGTTTTGTTTTGCCTTGCTTTGCTTTGTTGGTGGAATGGCCTTTCTCCCAGCGGGGCCCATAGCTTGTGCATTGTTATCCCTCACTTCTCAGATGTCATTTCTTCAAAGATGAACCTTCCCTACAACAGCTTTCTTCAATTACTGTTTCAGAACTTCACATGCATTAAGGGACAAGCATGTAACTGAATGTTCAGTGGCCCAGTGAGGATGATAGAAATGGGACTGTCCTTACTTGAGAAAAAAAAATTATGTGTATATATATATATATATATATATGTATATAATTGTATATCTGTATAATGTGTGCATATATATATGTATATATATATTACATATATGTGTGTATCACAAAAAGAGTTAATACCAAGAGTATATATAGATGTCCTAAAATCATTAATGATCAAATATTCCAGTGGAATCAGGATAGCCACATTCACCTTTCCCCTTGCCCTCCTCTCCTAATGCAGATCATAAAGGCTTTATTCCAGAGCTACCTTCCTTACACCTAGAAGGAAGGTATGCACTCAAAGACAAGGAGATGCCCAGGAGAATGTGAACAAACAGATCTTGCTAAGTTATCCCCAATTTATTCCCATCAGATCATACTGTCTTTGTCCAATAATACTTCTGCATGATGGCCCATTCTTCATTAAACCTAAACAAAAGCACACAGGTTTTCTTATTTCTTTGGGTTTTTCTTTCTGAAGTTTTCTGCATCACACAAAATTTATATTAAATATATTTGTTATGCTTTTCTCTTAGTCTACATTTTATAGGTGCCTCAGCCATGGACCTAGGGATGGGAAGTAAATACACTTCTTTTCAACCCTACTATAGCATATTTACAGGTTCCAGGGGTTAGGATATGAGCATGTTGGAGGGCCATTATTCTGCCAACCACAACAACAAAGGATCCTTCAAAGGGTCTAAGTGAAAAAGCAATCAAGTCTTTCCTTTATTCCAATATGTCCACATCACAGCATATTTTTGATGATTGGTATAATTGTATATTACAGGTAAATTATCTTTGGTTCTAATTTATGTTTAGAAAATAATGGATTTCAGCTCGATTAGAAATATTTTTTATTTTTAAATGTTGTGGGTACATAGTAGGTATGTATATTTCTAGGGTACATGAGATGTTTTGATACATGCATGAATGTGTAATAATTACACCATGGAAAATGGGATATCCATTCCCTCAAACACATATCCTTTATTTTGCAAACAATCTAATTATACAGCTTTCTTTCAAAATGAACAATAAATTATTATTGACTGCAGTCACCCTATTATCCTATCAAACATTAGGCCTTATTCATTCAATTAATGATTTTTTGTATCCATTAATAATCCTCATCTACCCCTATTCCCCCACCCATGGGAGCTACTATAGCTCTGCAGTAAAATTTGATGTTACATAACGTGAGTCCTCCAGTTTTTTTCTTTTTGCTTAAGACAGCTTTGGCTATTCTGGGTCTTTTGTGGTTTCATATACATTTTAGGATCAGTTTTTCTATTTCTGTGAAGAATATCATTGGTATTTTGATAGGGATTGCATTGCATCTGTGGATTGCTTTGAGTAGTATGGAGATTTTAACAATATTGATTCTTCCAATCCATGAATATGGGATATCTTTCTATTTTATGGCATCCTCTTCAATGTCTTTCATCACTGTTTGTAGTTTTCACAGAAACTGAACAACTGGCTCTTGAATGTTAACTGGATAAACAATGAAATGAAGGCAGAAATAAAGATGTTCTTTGAAACCAACAAGAACGAAGACACAACATACCAGAATCTCTGGGACACATTTAAAGCAGTGTCTAGAGGAAAATATATAGCAATAAATGCCCACATGAGAAGCAAGGAATGATCTAAAATCTACACCCTATCGTCAAAATTGAAATAGCTAGAGGAGCAAAACCAAGAAACTCAAAACCTAGCAGAAGACAAGAAATAACTAAGATCAGAGCAGAACTGAAGGAGGTAGAGACAAAAAACCCATCAAAAAATCAACAAATCTAGGAGCTGGTTTTTCAAAAAGGTCAACAAAATAGACCACTAGCCAGATTAATAAAAAAGAAAAGAGAGAATAATCAAATAGATGCAATAAAATGTGATAAAGGGGATATCACCACAGATTCCACATAAATACAACCCATCATCAGAGATTATTACAAACATATCTATGCACATAAACTAGTAAACCTGGAAGAAATGGATAAATTCCTGGA
This sequence comes from Cebus imitator, assembly GCF_001604975.1. NCBI lineage: Eukaryota > Metazoa > Chordata > Mammalia > Primates > Cebidae > Cebus > Cebus imitator. The sequence goes on from NW_016107395.1 coordinate 7,122,171, forward strand.
CACTTGCATCCTCCCAAGCCTAAACCAGGAAGAAACCGAAACCCTTCAGACCAATAACAAGGTCTGAAGTTGAGGCAGCAATTAAGAGCCTACCACCCAAGAAAAGTCCAGGTCCAGACCGATTCACAGCCAAATTCTACCAGACATACAAAGAGGAGCTGGTACCAATCCTTATGAAACTATTCCAAACAATCCAAAAAGAGAGAATCATTCCCAAATCATTTTATGAGTCAACATCATCCTGATACCAAAACCTGGCAGAGATTCAGCAAGAAAAGGAAACTTCAGTCCAGTATCCATGATGAACATAGATGCAAAAATCTTCAATAAAATACTGGCAAACCAATTGCAACAGCACATCGAAAAGCTTATCCACCATGATCAAGTAGGATTCATCCCGGGGATGCAAGTCTAGTTCAACATATGCGTGTCTATAAATGTAATCCACCACATAAACAGAACCAAAGACAAAAATCACAGGATTATCCCAATAAATGCAGAGAAGCCCATTTACAAAATTCAACAGCCCTTTATGCTAAAAAATTTCAATAAACTAGGTATTGACAGAACACATCTCAAAATAATAAAAGCTATTTATGACAAACCAACAGCCAATATCATACTGAATGCGCAAAAACTGGAAGCATTCCCCTTGAAATCTGGCACTAGACAAGGATGCCCTCTCTCATCACTCCTATTCAATATAGTACTGGAAGTTCTAGCCAGAGCAATCAGGTAAGAAAAAGAAAGAAAGGGTATTCAAATAGGAAAGGAGGAAGTCAAATTGTCTCTATTTGCAGATGACATGATTGTATATCTAGAAGACCCCATCCTATCAGCCCAAAATCTCCTGAAACAGATAAGCAACTTCAACAAAGTCTCAGGATACAAAATCAATGTGCAAAAATCACACGCATTCCTATACACCAATAACAGACTTAAAGAAAGCCAAATCAAGAATGAACTGCCATTCACAATTGCTAAAAAGAGAATAGAATACCTAGGAATACAACTAACAAGGAAAGTAAAGGACCTCTTCAAGGAGAACTACAAACCATTGCTCCAAGAAATAAGAGAGGACACAAACAGATGGAGAAACATTCCATGTTCATGGTTAGGAAGAATCAATATCGTGAAAATGGCCATACTGCCCAAAGTAATTTACAGATTCAACGCTATCCTCATCAAGCTACCAATTACTTTCTTCACAGAACTGGAAAAAAACCACTTAAAACTTCATATGGAACCAAAAGAGAGCCCACATAGCCTAGGCAATTCTAAGCAAAAAGAACAAAGCAGGAGGCATCATGCTACCTGACTTCAAACTATACTACAAAGCTACAGTAATCAAAACAGCATGATACTGATGCCAAAACAGAGCTATAGACCAATGGAACAGAATAGAGGCCTCAGAGGCAACACAACACATCTAAACCATCCAATCTTTGACAAACTCACAAAAACAAGCAATGGGGAAAGGATTCCCTGTTTAATAAATGGTGTTGGGAAAACTGGCTAACCATGTGCAGAAAGCAGAAATTGGACCCCTTCCTGACACCTTACACTAAAATTAACTCCAGATGGATTAAAGACTTAAACATCAAACCTAACACCATAAAATCCCTAGAAGAAAATCTAGGAAAAACCATTCAGGACATAGGTGTATGCAAGGACTTCATGACCAAAACACCAAAAGCATTGGCAACAAAAGCTAAAATAGATAAATTGGACCTAATCAAACTCCAAAGCTTCTGCATGGCAAAAGAAACAGTCATTAGAGTGAATTGGCAACCAACAGAATGGGAAAAAAATTTTGCAATCTACCCATCTGACAAAGGGCTGATATCCAGAATCTACAAAGAACTAAAACAGATTTACAAGAAAAAAACCAAGCAAGCCCAAAGGACAACAGTGGGCAAAGGACATGAACAGACACTTTAGAAAAGAAGACATACATGAGGCCAACAAACATATGAAAAATGCTCATCATCACTGGTCATTAGAGAAATGCAAATCAAAACTACATTGAGATAACATCTCATGCCAGTTGGAATGGCTATCATTAAAAAATCTGGAGACAACAGATGCTGGAGAGAATATGAAGAAATAGGAACACTTTTACACTGTTGGTGGGCATTTAAATTAGTTCAACCATTGCGGAAGACAGTGTGGTGATTCCTCAGGGACCTAGAAATAGAAATTCCATTTGACCCAGCAACCCCATGCACATGCACACAAATGTTCATTACAGTACTGTTTACAATAGCAAAGACCTGGGACCAACCGAAATACCCATCAATGGTAGACTGGACAGGGAAAATGTGGCATATATACACCATGGAGTACTATGCAGCCATCAAAAACGATGAGTTCGTTTCCTTTGTAGGGACAGGGATGAACCTGGAAACCAACATTCTCAGCAAACTGACACAAGAACAGAAAATCAAACACCGCATGTTCTCACTCATAGGCGGGTGTTGAACAATGAGAATACATGGACACAGGGAGGGGAGCATCACACGCTGGGATCTGTCGGGGGAAAATAGGGGAGGGCCAGCGGGGGGTGGGGTGCTAGGGAGAGAGAGCATGGGGAGAAATGCCAGATATAGGTGATGGGGAGGAAGGCAGCACATCACACTGCGATGTGTGTACCTATGCAACAATCTTGCATGTTCTTCACATGTACCCCAAAACCTAAAATGCAATAAAAAGAAAAAGCATGATCCACCAAAAAAAAAAAAAAAAGAAATATTTCACTTCTTTGGTTAATTCCTAGGTATTTAATTTTACTTGTGGCTATTTCAAATGAAAAAAACTTTTAACTGTTCTTGTAGAAATGGTACTGATTTTTATACATTGATTTTTTAGCCTGCAACTCTTCTGAATTTATCAGTTTTCTAGTGAAGTTTTTATGTTTGTTTCACTATAAGATTATGTTATCTGCAAACAAGTATAATTTGATTATTCCCTTTTCAGTTTGGATGCCATTTATATCTTTCTCTTTTCTAATTGCTCCAGGTAAAACTTCCAGTACTATGTTGAACAACAGTGGTGAAAGTGTGTATCTTTGTGTTCTAGATCTTACAGGAAAAGCTTTTGTTTTTTCCTGTAAGATCTAGAACGCAAGGATACCCACACATAGTTTGTATTTCCAGCCATAGTCCTGTCTTATGTATATTTTATTATGTTGAGGTATGCTCCTCTATACCTAGTATTTAATATTCCTATGAGTTTTGCCATGAAAAAATGTTGAATTTTATCAAAAGCTTTTTTAGCATCAATTGAAATGATCATATGATTTTTGTCCTCCGTTCTATTGATATGCTGTATCACAATGACTGGTTTGCCTATGTTGAACTATCCTTGCATCCCAGGGATAAATCCCACTTGGTCAAGATGAATGATAATTTTCATGTATTGTTGAATTTAGTTTGCTAATGTTTTATTAAATATTTTTGCATCAATATTTGTTGAGAATATTGGCCTGTAGTTTCTTTCTTTTCTTTTCTTTTCTTTTTTTTTTTTTTTTTTTTTTTTTTTTTTTTTTATATATCTGTCTGGTTTTGGTATTAGGATAATACTGGCCTTGTAGAATGAGTTTGGAAGTATTCCCAACTCTTTCATTTTCAGAATAGTATGAGTAGGATTGCTGTTAACACTTTTTAAAATGTCTGGTAAAATTCAACAGTGAAACTGTTGGGTCCACGGCTTTTCTGCACTGAGAGACATTTTATTATGACTTTGCTCTTGTTACTTGTTATTGGTTTGTTCAGGTTTGGGGTTTCTTCCTGGTTCAATCTTGGTACATTATATGTGTCTAGGAATTTGTCTATTTCTTCCAGATCTTCCACCTTGTGGGCATATAGTTGTTCATGGTAGCCACTAATGATCTTCTGAATTTCTGAAGTATCAGTTTTTCATTTTGGACTTCATTTATTTGGATCTTTGCTTTACTTTTCTTAGTCTGGCTAAATATTTATCAATTATGTTTAACTTTCCAAACAGGCAACTTTTTGTTTCATTAATTTTTTGTATAGTTTTCTTCATTTCAATTTTGTTTACTTCTACTCTGATCTTTATTATTTCCATCTATTCATTTTGGGTTTGGTTTGCTTTGGCCTTGCTAGTTCTTTAAGATACATTATTAAGGTTATTTATTTGAAGTTTTTCATCCCTTCTGAAGTAGACACATATAGCTATACACTTCCCTCTTGGTACTGCTTTTGCTGTAACCATAGGTTTTGGTATGTTGTGTTTCCATTATAATTTGTTTCTAGAAATCTTTCAATTTTCTTCTTAATTTCTTCATTGACCCACTGGTCATTTGGGAGCATATTGTTTAATTTCCATTTATTTGTGTAGTTTCCAAAATTCCTCTTATTATTGATTTCTAGTTTTATTCCATGTATCAGAAAAGATGCTTGACATAATCTCAGATTAAAAAAAAATATTTTAAGACTTACCTCACCAATAGTCTGTCCTTGAGAACGATCTATGTGCTGAGGAAAAGAATGTGTATTCTGTGGCTTTTGGATTAAATATTCTGTAAATAACTATTAGACCCATTTGGTGTAGAGTGTTGAGTAAGTCCAATGTTTCTTTGTTGATTTTCTGTCTGGAAGATCTGCCCACTGCTGGCAGTATGGTGTTAAAGTGTCCGGCTATTATTGTATTAAGATTATCTACCTCTTTAGCTCTAATAATGTTTGCTTTTTATATCTGGGTGCTCTAATGTTTGGTGTATCTATACTTAAAGTTGTCATATTCTCTTGCTGAATTAGTTCCTTTATTATTATGTAGTGATCTTCTTTGCTACATAGTTTTTGTCTTGGAGTTTATATTGTTTAAAATAAATATTGCTACTCCTGCTCCTTTTTGATTGCGATTGGCTTGGAATGTATTTTTCTTTTCCTTATTTTTAATCTGTGCGTGTCTTTATAGATGTATTGGATTTCATGTAGGGAACAGATCAACGTTTTTTCTTTTTAATCTATTCAATCTATATCTTTTGATTGAAGAGTTTAGTTCATTTACACTCAATGATATTATTGATAACAAGAACTTATACCATTTTACCATTATTTTATCTTTATTATATGTTTTCTGATTGTTTTTGGTCCTTGCCATCTTTCTTTCATTCCTGTGTTCCCTTTAGTGAAGGTGATTTTCTATCATGATATGATTTAGTTTCTTGCTTTGTTTTTGGGTATCCATTTTATGATTTTTGGGTTGAGGTTACCATGAGGCTTGTGAATACAAACTTGTAACCCATTATTTTAAGCTGATAACAAGTTACCACTGTTTGCAAAAACAAATAAATAAGCAAAAGAAAACTAATGAAGATTCTATACCTTAACTTTATCCCCTTGCTTTTTAACTTCTTGTTGTTTTTTATACCTTACAGCACTATGTCTTGTAAAGTTGGTGTAGTTGTTGCTTTTGATTGGTTCATTGTTTAGTCTTTTTACTTATGATAAGAGCAGTTTACGTACCACGGTTACAATGTTATAATAGTCTATGCTTTTTTTGTATGTACTTACTATTACCAGTGAGTTTTATATCATCAGATGATTTCTTATTGCTCATTAATGTTCTTTTATTTTGAAGTGCTCCCTTTGGCATTTCTTGTAGAACAGGTCTGGTGATAACGAAATCTCTCAGCTTTTGTTTGTCTGGGAAAGTCTTTACTTCTCCTTCATGTTTGAAAGATAATTTTGCCAAATATACTATTATAGACTAAAATTTTTTCTTCCTTTATCAATTTAAATATATGCCACTCTCACCTGGCCTGTACATTTTCCATTGAAAGTCTGCTGCCAGAGGTATTGAAATTCCATTGTAATTATTTGTTTCTTTTCTATTTGTTCCTTTTAGGATCCTTTTGTTAATCCCTATTTTTGGGAGGTTGACTATTAAATGTCTTCAGGTGGTCTTCTTTGGGTTAAATCTGCTTTAAGTCTACAACCTTCTCATACTTGAAAGTTGGTATCTTTCTCTAGGTTTTGGAAGTTCTCTGTTATTATCCCTTCGAATAAACTTTCTACCCCTATCTTTCTCTCTATTTCCTCTGTAAAGCCAGTAACTCTTAGATTTGCCCCTTTGAGGCTATTTTCTAGACCCTATAGGCATTCTTTACTGCTTTATATACTTTTTAAATTTTATTTTTCTGACAGTATATTTTCAAATAGCCTGTTGTTAAGCTCACAAATTCTGTTTTCTGCTTGGTCAATTCTGCTATTAAGACACTGATGCATTCTTCAATATGCCAATTGTATTTTTTCAGCTCCAAAATTTCTGCTTGATTCTTTTAAATTATTTCAATCCTTTTGTTGAATGCCTGATAGAATTCTGAATTTCTTATCTGTGTTAACTTGAATTTCTTTGAGATTCCTCAGAAAAGCTATTTTGAATTTTGTGTCTGAAAGGTCACATATCTCTGTTTCTTCAGGATTTGTTCCTGGTGCCTTATTTACTTCATTTGGTGAAGTCATGTTTTCCTGGATGGTGTTGATACTTGTAGATGTTTGTCTATGTCTGGATATTGAAAAGTTAGATATTCTGTGGTGTCTTTCCAGACTGTGTTTGTTTATAAACATCCTTCTTGGGAAGGCTTTCTAGATACCCAAAAGGGCTTGGGTGTTGGATCTAAGCTGTATCTGCTTTAGGGGGACCCCAAGTCCAATAATGCTTTGATTCTTGTAAAGGTGCTACTTTGATCATCTTGGACAAGATGAAGAAAAATTAACTGGATTGCCAGGCAGAGACTCTGGTTCTCCTCCCTTACATTCTCTCAAACAAATGGAGTTTGTCTCTCTGTTTTGAGCCACCTGGAGTTGGGGGTGGCATTACATAAGCATTCCTGTGGCCACCACCTGAGGACTGCATCGAGTCAGACACGAAGACAATATAGTACTAGGTTTCACCCAAGGCTAGCTCTAACCACTTCTTGGGTACTGTCTATGTTAACTCAAAGCCCTGAAGCTCTACAATCAGCAGGTGTCAAAGCCACCTAGACTTTTGTCTTTCCCTTCAGAGAGGTGATTTCCTGTAGCCCCCAGGGGAGGTTGTCCAAAGTTGCCAGCCTGGAGCCAGGGCTAGAGTCAAATACCTTAGACATCAGCCTGGTTTTCCATTGCACTGTGGCTGAGCTGACACTCAAATCACAAGATATGGTCCTTACCACATTTCCCTTCCCTATCCAAAAGCAGAGGAGCTTCACTCTGTGGCCATCAACACCTCAGGCCCACGGGAGTACTGCCAAACTTCCATTAACATTCCCTTAAGGCCCAAAGGCTCTATAGTCAGCTTGTGTTGAAGACTGCCTGGCCTGGGACTCACCCTTCAGGGAAGTGGGCTCCCTTCTGGCCCAGAGCAGGTCCAGAAATTCCATCTAAGACCCAAGTCCTGGAACTGGGAACCACAAGAGCCCACTTAGTGCTCTAGCCCTGGTGGCCAAACTGGTGTCTAAGTACATTTCCTTCCACTTTTCTCAGGCAGAAGTAGTCTTGCCCCCTACCCACCACAGCTGGGTATGTGTTGAGTCTCACCTGAAGCCTGCAAGTCTCAGAGTCTCATCCAAGGCCCTTGATGTAGTACCTGGATATCACTGCTGGCTATTCAGGGCCCACAGACTAAGTGCTCCTCAGTTAGCAGGTGTTGAATCCTACCAGGACTGAGCCCTTCCCTCTGTGGCAGCAGATCACCTTCTAGCCCAAGATATATCTAGAAATGTCCATGAGCTAGGGCCTAGAAAGAGGACCTCACAACTACGCCAATACCCTAACCTGCTACAGCTGAGTTGGCATCCAAGATGCAAGACAAAAGCTTCCTGACTCATGCCTCTCTTCTTCTCAAACAGAAGGAAAGGGTCTGTTTTGGAGCTGTGAGCTCTGTAGCCTGGGGTAGAGGATGACTGATGCCAGCATTCCCTTAGCTTCCCCAGCTGGTGTCTCAGTAGGTTATGTGCTCCCCCAGTCTGCTGTCTCGGAGCCCAGTTCAGCCATAGGACTCGCCTAAGTGTTGCAATTCTTGTGGCCTACACTGCCTTTCAAGGATTTGAGGCCCCAGATCCCTTTAGCCTGTGGTGATGAGGCTTGCAGAACTGCTTCCTGTCACTAGGATCAGAGATTGCCCACTGTCTAGGGCTTGTTTAAATGCTCCGTCTGTGGTTGGGCATTAGTTGGGTTGCTTTCTGCAATAACATGGGCAGCACTAAGTTTAATACCACACAAGTGCTGAATCTCCTCTCCCTAGGGCATGGAAACACTCTCTGCACACTGCTGCTGCTGGGGTATGGAAGAGGGGTGGTGTTGGCAACTTGGCTGTTTTTTCCTACCTCTTTAGTGCTTTTCAGTGATATAAAGTTAAAACCAGGTACTGTGAGTGAGTGCTCACCTGGTTTTTGGTTCTCACAAAGGTGTTTTTTTTTTTTTAAATGTAGATAGTAGTTAAATTGGTGTCCTTTTTTGGGTACAATCAATGAAGTCTTCTTTTCTGCAGTCTTTCTCCACCCCTCCTCCTCAACTCAACCTTTAACATTCATTGACAGTCTTGCAAAATCCTCTAGGATGTAAAGTTAGAATTGCGATTTTAGAACACCTGTATTTACCTGTGCTAATATCTGTTATTTGCTAAATGCCATGGAGATGTGCCTGTTCTCTTCAGTTTATGTACTAGACTAAATTGTGAAACTTAGTCTTTTAAAAATTATTATTATACTTAGGAAAAATATAAAATTCTTTTTATTTCTTCAATAATTGAACCTATTCTTATAGATTCAATTTACTTTATTTATTTATTGAATAAATAAAGTACCCATTGAATAAATAAGGAAACTATTCTTACAAGTTCAATTTACTTATTTATTGAATAAATAAAGTAAATCACATTAACGCTCATTCCTGACATCAAAGATGACAGGACAACCTCTGTTGCGTGCTTTTCATGTGCTAGCCTCAGATGAAGCACTTCCCAGGAACTAACTCATCCCGGACACTAGAGCCCACTCCCATCATCCTTTCCACATCAAAGAAGATGACACAAAGTCAGAGCTAGTGAGGAACAACCTGAGCTAAGACACAGAAGACAGATGTGCATGTTTTCTAGAAAAGCAGCACACATCCCTCACCTATTAAAAGCATTTCACCTGCACCAACTTGATGTCATCTGCACATCTTCTGGGAATTCCTATGTGTTTTTTATTTTGTTCAAAGCCAAAGCTGTCATAACTCTTCCTTTGTGAGCATCTGGGGTGAAAGGCTTTGTTCAATCTTATTTTCTTGGTAATCTGTTGATCTGTAGATGTTATTCATACTTTTGAAAATAAGCTGTACTCTTTTTGATTTTTTCCATTATATTTAATTGATATTAATTATGTAAAAAGTTGGTAAGAACTATGGTCCTTCATTTGTATCCAACAAATATTCATGGAAATTTCCACTGTATGGTAGGTATTGGCCCAAGCAGTGATTCAGTCTTTCTTGATGAAATATTAATATCTCCTATTTTATGTACTCAAATTTATAAATAAATATGAATATTTTTAGAGGTAGTAAAATGTTTATATTTTAGTGAAATTAGGGATATAAAAAGACTAGAAACAGATTTAGTCACTTTTAGTATACTAAGAATTTGAGAGAAAAAAATACATTTGGTGGATTTCTAGTTGCCTGTCTCACCAAATATTATCAAATTATCTGCAACGATTGAGGCATCTAGAAAGATGTTCTTCTGTTCTAGAAAGAAAAGAGACTTTTCATTTTTTATTTCCATTAGTGTTTCTCAAACAGGGTGACTTTGCCTTTCAGGAGACATGGCACAGTCTGAAGACATTTTTTTTTTTTTTTTTTTTTTTTTTTTTTTTTTTTTTTTTTTTTTTCACGGAGTTTCGCTCTTTGTTACCCAGGCTGGAGTGCAATGGCACGATCCCGGCTCACCGCAACCTCCGCCTCCTGGGTTCAGGCAATTCTCCTGCCTCAGCCTCCTGAGTCGCTGGGATTACAGGCAAGCGCCACCATGCCCAGCTAATTTTTTGTATTTTTAGTAGAGACGGGGTTTCACCGTGTTGACCAGGATGGTCTCGATCTCTTGACCTCGTGATCCACCCGCCTCGGCCTCCCACAGTGCTGGGATTACAGGCTTGAGCCACCGCGCCCAGCCAGTCTGAAGACTTTTTTGATAGTCATGACTGAGGAATGGGTTGAGTATTATTTGCTTTAACTGAACTGAAACCAGGAACACTGCTATCTTACAATATGCACAATAAAAGCCCATATTAGGTTTTAAATAGTGTAAGATTGGGACCCTGACTTACATGAACTAAATATGAATGCGTGATTATGTGTGTACAACACATAAGCAAATAACCTAATGAAGAAAAAGTTGAAGTACTGGGTTACATTTTTCATATAGAATTAGTCCAAAGTAGGTAGATTCCTTATTTTGTATCTTTAATATAAAATATATAGTATTTATTATTTTCACATTTTCCTTTAATTTGTAATAGTTTTATTAAATTACAATTGCCATCAGTTAAAACCATTAAATGGAAATCTGACTAGATTCTCAAGTATCTAAGGAGACACAGCTGGAATGAAAACAGATGGAAGGTGTAAATGAGAGGACTCAATTAACATTTTTCCTTCTAGTACATGTTTTACAAAGAAAATACCCTGGGATTAAAAATGAGACCTTAATTCAAGAAATATGGTGCCTCTTGACCATGTTAAGAAAAAAATATTTTAACATCTTTCTACGTCATTTAGAGTTCAATCCAAATCTATGTCTTTATGGTCAAGTCAGAAATATGGTAACAAAGAAATGCTGAGCTAAGAGCAACAAAATTACTATACATTAGAACACTAACCAATTTAGTGACAGCCTGATTCTTTCAGAAGTCTTTCTCTACTCCTAACAGCATTATAATTGTCATTATAAGATTAGATTTGACACTATGATTCCTAAGAATGAACGTAATAAAAACACACACCATTTATTACAGTGCTAGCAATTATCCTGCTGTGCCTTCTTCAGCATCTAAAGGGATCGATGCAAGGTAGTTAATCAGATCCATTAGAAACATCCTTATTTTGAAAATCTAAGGCCTTTTTAAATACTAACTTAAAATACACCAAAATTGAGTTTGGCCATTCATAAGGCTGAGATTATTTTCCAACTGTCTCTTAAGGATGAATAAAGAGCTGTAAAAAATAGCTGATGGACAGAGGCAGGGCTATTTATTTATTTCTTTAATTATTTCAATAGCTCAAATTAAACGATTTCAGAGTGAAAGACTTGTATTTCCAGTGTTCAGTAGGACTAGTTCAGATTTCAAGAAAAAGACAGACGTCCAGCTTACTGTGGGATAGAATTAGAACACATGGGACTTAAAAAAATACAGACATTTCAGCAGTAGTTGTGTCCCCTCCAGCCAACCTAAGTGGTCCACCATTGTCATGAGCCAGCTTTTTTTCATCTCTGCTTCCACTTCCGCTACAATTTGTTAGTACTATTTCTACTAATCTTTCTTCCATAAGGCTTCTGTCTGTGGGCTTCTATGCATGTTATACCTTCTGTTCTAATTTAATATAGGTTTTCTATATTGCTTCTACATTATCCCTTGTCTGTGTGATTTATATTAAGAATATCCAAAAAGGTTTTGTCCACATTGGTGATTTACCAACCAGACAAGAGAATTCCTGGTAGTCAGCGTTTGCAAGACCGATCTCTTCGTAGACAACCGGCACCTATCATGTCCAGTTTATAGATGGCTGCCTATGTTTGTAAATTCCTGGTTTGGTCCTAGCCACTTTGTCTAGGGCTTCAGGTTAATAAACATGGAGCATAGTAGTGACACAGGAAGAACAACCGTAGACCTCGATTCAGATGTGACTTGTAATTGTAATTTGCACTCAAAGTTCCTGGGCTTTTCTAGAGTTTACCAAATAATAATTAGGATAATTTATATTTTGAATCAGATATTTTATTTGAACCAATCATATGACCAACTAAAATATAAATAAGATGAGGGTAAGGAGGATATTATAAATACTGTGACAAGTCCACAACAGGAATACCACATAATATTTCACTAAATGTCAAGCAAAAAAGATACATGTAGCAGGGATTTTTCAGGTATAGAAAATGAAAGTGTGCAAATCGTGGTGAAATCGATCTTGACACGAGCAAGCAAATAAACACAAATCCTTTTATAATGAAAAAAAAATAACACAAGTGTTATTAAGAAAAAAGATGGCTTTATCACGGAAAAATTTATAATGGCAAATGTGGTGTTTTAAAAATGTAAAGAATGTGGGCAGAATTTACCAAGTATTATTATAACAGAGTTATTCTTCAGTGACATAAGATACATTAAGCCAATAAGAAGATAAAGTAAAATCAGAACTATGCTTTTTGACCCAATAAATTCATATAAGGTGAAAATACAAATGGCTGACAAAAACATAGATAAACTTATGCAAAATAGCTATATAATAGGTTATTTATAAACTTTTAAGTGTTTCTAGGGCATGACTTTTTCAGAGTGGTGGTAGGGTGGATAATTTCCAGCCCAATAATAATTTCTTGATTGCTGCATTCAAATAGAATACTGCACTGATCACTGATTAAAACAGTCTATTTAACATTATTTGTCATGACATTTCATTTATTTCTTTTAAAAACTATTTTATTGTGGTAAGAATGCTTAACACAAGACCTACCTCCTTAGCAAATTTTTAATTTTCATTTTTATTACTTATTTATTTTTGGAGATGGGCATCCCCCACACTGGAGTACAGTGGTGCAATCTCAGCTCTCTGCAACTTCTGCCTCCTGGGCTCAAGCAATTCTTCTGCCTCAGCCTACCAATTAGCTGGGATAACAAGCACATGCCGCCAAGTCCAGCTAATTTTTATGTTTTAGTAGAGACGAGCTTTCACCATGTTGGCCAGGCTGGTCTCGAATCCCTGACCTCAGGTGATCTGCCCACTTCGCCTTCCCAAAGTGCTGGGATTACAGGTGTGAGTGACTGCAACAGGCCAGCAAAATTTTTAGTTCACTATACAGTGTTGCAAATTATAGGCACGATGTTGTACAACAATACTCTACAATTTATTCATATTTTATAATTGAACTTTGTCCCCATCAATTAGCAATTTCCCATTGCTTCCTTATCCCAGCCTCTGGTAAGCACCATTTAACTCTCTGATTCTATGGATTTGGCTATTTTAGATTTCACATATAGGTAGGATCATGCAGTATATGCCCTTCTGTTACTGACTTATTTCTCTTAGCATAATGTCTTCAAAGTTCACCTATGTGTTGCATATTGCCAGATTTCCTTCTGTTTAAAGAATGAAAAATATTCTTGTGTGTGTGTGTGTGTGTGTGTGTGTGTGTGTGTGTGTGTGTGTGTATACCACATTTCCTTTATCCATTCATCCATTGATGGACAATTAGATCATTACTATATCTTGGCTATTGTGAATAGTGCTGCAATGAACACTGACGTGCTAAAATCTCTTTGAAATCTTGATTTCTATTTTTTTTAATAAATACCAGAATTGGGATAGCTGGATTACATGGTAGTTCTATATTCAGTTTTTTCAGGAGCTTCCACGCTGTTTTTCATAGTAGATACAACATTTTGCATTCCCACTAGCAGTGTGCAAGGGTTCTAATTCTACCACGCTCTAGTCAACACTTGTCTTTTTCATTATTATTATTACTATGATTATTACTATTTCTATCCTAACAGGTACACATTGGTATCTCATTGCAATTGTGATTTGCTTTTTCCTGATGACTAGTGATGTTGAATGCTTATTCATACAACTGGTGGCCATTTGTATGTCTTTTTTGGAGAAATCACTATTCAAGTACTCTGCCCGTTTTTAAGTTTTTAAAAATTGAGTTGTAGAAATTTCTTATATATTTTGGATATTAGCCCTTTGCTATAATCTGAATGTTTATGTTGCCCCCAGAAGTCATATGTTAAAATTCTTACCCCCAATGTGACAGTATTAGGAAGCGGGGACTTGGGATTAGATCTTGAGGGTAGAGCCCTCATGAATGTCATTAATGCCCTTATAAAGGAGACCCGATCCCTCACCCCTCTTACTCTATGAAGTTACAATAAAAAGTTCCACCTGTTAACCAGTAAATGGGCCCTCAACAAACACTAAATTTGCTGCTGCCATGATCTTAGACTTCATAGCTTCAGAACCATGAGAAGTAAGTTTCTTTATTTATTAGCTTCCCAGTTAATGGCATTTTGTTACAGCAGCTGAAACTGGCCGAGACAACCTCTAACTTAAAAAACACAAATTATTAGGTTTATTAATCCACTATTGCCAAACTTTCCTTACCAGGCAGAAGAAAACACCCCTTTGATTTTGAAAGTATTTTGCAATGACTAAAAATAAAAATCCTACCATGTATTCACATCTTTACATTTTCATGGTGTCAATTTTGTATTGTACACTTCTCAGAAAATTGATTTATTAATCTGTTGAATCCAAAAGTAGAAAATGATTTTGTTACAATTATAATATGAGTCATAGTATTTTAAAACAAATTATATATTCATTTTCTGTAGTTGCTTTAAGACATTACCACAGATTTATTGGCATATGCTAACACAAATGTATTATTTTATGTTCTGGAGGTCAGAAGTCTGAAATTGGGTCAGATCATAGCAAAATGCTGGCAGGGCTGTACTCCCTCCAGAGGCTCTGAGAAGAGCTTGTTTCCTTGCCTATTCTAATTTCTACAGCTATGTATTTTTTATTTCTTGGCACATGGCCACTTCCTTTATATTCAAAGCTAGCAGCATGACATCTTCAAAATCTCTTACTGCTTCCACCCTCACATAGCCTTCTACATCTTCCATCTATGTGTGAATCTCCCTTTATGTCTTTCTTAAAAAGACACTGGAGATTCCATTTAAGTCCCACCAAGATAGTCCAGGGTAATCTCTTTGTCTCAAGATTTTTAGGTTTAGCACATTTTATATACTAGCAACAATGGACAACACTCCTTCCTCAGAGTTCTAAGATACAATTCCGCAGGGACCCATCTCTGACATCCTTGAGATATGAACACCAGTTTAGCCGTGTGCTCTCTGGAACTCAGCTTGGCAGAATCTTTTCTTCAACTTTCTTCTTTCGTTTCCTTTCCTTCCTTTCCTTTACGTTCCTTCCTTCCTTCCTTCCTCCCTCCCTCCCTCCCTCCCTCCTTTCCTTCCTTCCTTCTTTCCTTCCTTCCCTCCTTCCTTTTTCTTTCTTCTTTCTTGTTTTTCAGGCCTAGTCTCATCATGTTGGCCAAGCTGGAGTACAGTGATGCCATCAGCTCACTGCAACCTCCACCTCCCAGGGTTCAAAGGATTCTCCTGACTCAGACTCCTGAGTAGCTGAGATTACAGGCACATACCACCAAACCCGGCTAATTTTTTCTCTGTGTGTGTGTGTTTTGCAGAGATGGGGTTTCACCATATTGCCCAGGCTGATGTTGAACTCCGGGCTCAAGTGATCCACAGCTTCAGCCTCCCAAACTGCTAGGATAACAGACATGATCTATTGCGCCCTAAGTTTCTAAGTTCTGAAAACTCTAATTTCATTCTTTTGCATCTATGTCCCCAATCCTGCAGGTAGTAGCTACTTGCTGTAATTACTATCTCTGCTACCTTGAAGTTCTGGTTTTGCCTTTTTAGCATGCCAATGCATGAATAAACCATTCCCTACGTTATCCAGAAATATGGATACAGTAAAAAATATTATTAATTGTTTCCAAGGGTTTGCAGGGAAAAAGGTATGAATACGCAGAACAGAGGATTTTAGGCAATAAAACTATTCCATACAAGCAGAAACATGGATCATTACATCTTTGTCAAAACCCATAGAATGTATAACATCATAAGTGAGCCCTAAAGTAAACTGGATTCTGGGTAATAAAGATGTGCCAATGTACATTTATCCACTGTGACAAATGTACACCTCTGGTGTAAGATGTTGATGGTGGGGAGGTTGTTTATGTGTGAGGATACAATATATGTGGGACTCTGTATTTTCCATTCTATTTTGCTGTGAATCTAAAATTTCTCTAAAATAGAAAGTTTATTACTTTAAAACTATAAACTTTGACCTCATCTCACCACTCACATTATTTAAGAAAGATAAATTTAAATTAGAAACGTAAAACAAGAAAATATCTAGAAGAAAACAAAGGGAAATATTTCCATGACCTTGGGTTAGAAAAATATTTCTTACAGGAGACAAAACAACCAACTATGTTACTAAAAACTAATACATTTTACTTAGGTAATATTTAGGATAGTTTTTCTCCATTAAAAAAAGATTTTTTAAAAGGCTGTAAAGGTAAGCCACTGATTGGGAGTATATATGTGCAATACATATATGCAAAATGAATTCATATCCAGTGTAAATAATCCCTAAAAACAAAAATAGAACAGAACATTCAGTACTCAAATGGGTACAAGCTTGATCAGACACTTCATCAACAAGGATACCTAGAAGGACAAAACACATATTTGACTCGAAACACCATGAGTCTTCAGTCTTTATTTCTAATTGAAATGTAAAATCAATTTCCTTTTGATATTACCACATTCACACTAGAATGACTAAAGTTAAAGGGAATATCAACATCAAGTTTTGGTGATACTGGGGAACAACTAAAATTCTCATAAATTGCTTCTGGGAGTATAAATTGGTCCAACGACTTAGGTAAACTAACAGGCAATTTCTTTCAAAGTGAATACATGCACACTCTGACACAGCAGATTCAACAAATTGTGTATTTATTGGGCAAAATCTCAATGTTTATGGCTTCAAAAGACTTCTGAAAGAATGTTTATAGCAACTTTATTCATTACTGCTGAAAACTAGAAAACAAAATAAAGGTCCATCAACATTAGAAAGCTACGAAACAGTGAAAATGAATGAGTATTCTCTCCTTGAAAGGATAAATCTCACAGAAAAAAAGCCAATGAGTCAAAATAGCAGAACCACAGAGTGCTTACTGGAAGGCTTAATTTACATAAAGATCAAAAACAGGCCGGACTAACTATGGGGACAAAATATCAGACTAGAGGTTATCTTTGTAGGAGTTGAGTATTAACTATAGAGGGGACTCGGGAGCTTTCTTGAAGGCAAGAAATATTTTTATATCGATCTCAGTATTTAGATGGGTATATGCATCTGTAAAAACTCATCGACTTTTGCACTTAAGATTTGTTCACTCACTCTATGACGGTTATAATTGCATTGCAATAAATGGTAAAAACTAAGAAATAAAAATGGTAAATATTTCCAGTTCACTTTGGTGTGCCAGGTATTCGTCTAAACACTGGGCATCAATTAACTCATTCAGTATTCACAATACTTATTTGCTACAGTTCATTTGCTTATGCTCTTCCCTGTTTTTTGCCTTTTTGAGACATAGAGAAGATAACACTACTTGCCCAAGACCACAAGGTTAAGTAGTAAACGTGGACCTCAACTCTCGGCAGGATTGTCTGATTCTGAAATCTTAAGCACTATGCTATAACCTACTTTAGAGTAAGTCTTTGGGATATTTATACACACACACACACACACACATATATACTGTTAGGTTTTGTGAATGTGACTCATGGGTGACACATGTGTGTGAGTCCTCCTTGGGCAATATATATATGCATAGACACATACACACTCAAATATATTTATAAATATACACATACACACATACATATATATAAACTGTTAGGTTTTGTAAATGTAACTCATGGTTTGTACTCACAAATCACCTTTATTTATGTCTCCCAGTCTCCCATTAATTTTATACAGTGCGCTGTCAATACTTCCCCAGTCACTTTTGAGTAACAAAAAATGTTAGTTTAAGTTGCATCATAGACGCATCTAGATAAAAACAAAAGTCAGACCAGTCATGGTGGCTTATACCTATATTCCCAGCACTTTGGGAGGCCAAGGTTGGCGGATCATGAGGTCAGGAGTTTGAGACCAGCCTTGCCAAGATGGTGAAACCTCATCTCTACTAAAAATACACACACACATAATTAACTGGGCACAGTGGCGGGTGCTTGTAATCTCAGCTACTTGGAGAACTGAGGCAGGAGAATCGCTTGAACCCAGGAAGCAGAGGTTGTAGTGAGCCAAGATAGCACCACCGCGCTCTAGCCTAGGCAGCAGAGCAAGACTCTGTCTCAAAAACAAAACAAAACAAACGTGAGAGTTGATTTAAACTGACACTTCCTTCTTCTATGTATCCAAGCCTGGCTATCTTCCAGGCTGGCTATCTCCTGTGGGAGGGAGGCATGGTCAATCATCTCTTCTTTTACCCCCTTCTATTCTCACTTCAGTTAGATTGATTTCAAGTCCCATACAGACAGAGTATGGAAGGAGGACAGTTCATACTTGACTGATAATGCCATGACAGTTTAGAAACCTTGCTTCCTGGGCTGGACCAAAGTTTGCAACTGGCTCTTCCAGAGTGCATTTCTTGCACAATGGTGCACTTTCTGGTATGGCTGAGGCATGAAATACAGCCTAAAGGCCAGGTGGAGACTTTGGTGGAGCCTAGGTAAGAGTACAAATAGGGCTACATACCATATTTCTAAATATTTAAAAGTTATCAGTCTAACAAATTGTTCATAAAATGCAGTCTATCATCCCAACTCGTTAAATTTAGGAAACAACAAAAAAAATGTAAAACTTTTTATATAATTCAGCAAAATATTAAAGAAGTTTTGAGTTAATTGTCCTTATCGATGTCTGTGAAAGGCTTTTGGCTGACTGGAAATGTTTAGAAATGAAACTGAAATACAGACACATATTTAATAAATTATTACATTTTTCATAAAATGTATTTACTTAAATTCAGTGATTTTTTTCAGTGTTAATTTTACTCTAATGTTTTATGCGGATGTTCACATATTTTACATCTGATTCTAGCAATGGCCTAAAGCAGCAATCAGCAAACATTTTCTGTAAAAAGGTGGGATAATATATATTTTATGCTTTGAGGAACATGTAGTCTATTACAACTACTCGGCCTTGCTGTTGTTGCACAAAAGCAGCCATCAACAACAAGTAAACAGAGTGAAGCTGTGTTTCAATAAAACTTTATTTACAAAAACAGGCAATGGACTATAGCTTGCCAATCCTTTAGCTAAAAGATTAAAAATCTGAAAAGTAATTATATTTAAAATAAATTCTGCATTGTTATTGAGTGTAATTTAGTAAATGTAAATAATTTTTAAACATCTTTTTATTACATTACAGAGGTCTTTATTTATGCATATTATTATTATTATTTTATTTTTTATTGTACTTTAGTTTCTGGGGTACATGTGCAGATCATGCGAGATTGTTGCATAGGTACATTCATGGCAAGGTAATTTGTTGCCACCATCCCTCCATCACCTCTACCTGACATTTCTCCCCTAGTTATACCTCCCCATCCTCCCTCCCACTATCCTTCCCCTAGCCCCCCTAAACAAACCCCAGTGCGTGATGCTCCCTTCTCTGGTTCCACATGTTCTCATTGTTCAACATCCGCCTATGAGTGAGAACATGTTTTTTACGCATACTATAGACATTATTTTTCATATATGTTCTAGTATTCAATATCTATCTAGTAACCGCTGTAAAGGATCAGAATTATATTTCCTGTTAGTTTTATGCACATACAAATTTAAGAATAATATAAATTGTTTTACATTGCAAAATTCCTCGGACATTACATGTGATCTTTGCAAAAACCATACTTATTTGTAGGTACCTCTTGAACAATGAATCAGAATACAAGAAAAATGCAAGAAAATGGAAATGATATTTCATTATTCAATTCCTTTTGAATTTATGCTCTCTGAACAGAATGATTTGACAGGTTAATTAACTTGTCTTTTCTCCTACCCAGGCTCTTCGCCATTCAAATCCTCCCTACACGCGGAAGCATAATCCATCTCTGATTTTGGTAGTGGCAAAACTCAGACTTTTGTTGATAGCATCTGGATGCAGCTGTCTTTGTTTTGAGTACATCAGGTAAGAGCTGTGGTGAAGCTTTGCCCTGGAGTTTGTACCACATTGGTCAGAAGAGTAGATGTCTCTTGTTAATGTCATTCTTTGCCAGTGCTGAATGTTGAATTCTAAGTCACAGAGAAGAATAACTTTACTAAGTGGTAAATGGAGAACTTACTGCTGGCTCCAAATGCCAATTATTTTTTTTTTTTCCCTAAACCAGTATTTACCAAATCCTAAACCTACAGTTGTATAAAGGGAGTTTAACATATATGAAATCTAGCTTACTTACGTATGTTCATAGAATTGCTTCATCATGGACCACTGCTATGTAACATACAATCTCTGAGTGATGGTTGGATTGTGTGTCCAAGTGTCTATCTTTTTACAGACAATTCTGCTATGAAGCCAAGTTTGGGAACCACTGATCTGGAACATTTAAGAAAAAGAGTCAATAAAGCTTTTTAAAACTTTGGTATTACTCTGCCTTACAACACATTATGTCTCTGGGGACATTTTTGTTATGTTAGTTGTGCTACTACATTTGACACTCAAGGCTTCTCAGTCAGACTCTTTCTCTGCAGAGGCAATACTGAGAAAGTGATTGCAAGAGTGGCTTAATAAGATACACTGACCAGTAGCCAAAGCTTCCAAAGCTTTTAAAAAGAGCTAAAATACGCTGTTGTGAGACCAAGCAACTTGAACAACTATGGTTAACTCTTAGAAAATATTGTCTGTCCTTGGGGGTAAACACGATATCATTCTTGTGCATAGCAAGGATTCTTAAAGTTGCTGAGATCCATTTACTATGGAAACTGTTCTTGATGTCTCAACAATGAATAAGCATTAGTTTTATGTGTTACCCTTATATTTACCCTTACCATTTCTCTTCTTTGGTTTTATAGCTGTCTTCTGAATACTATGCCCTCACTTGCATATACACTTCTGATGAATACTTTGCCTAACTGATCACTGCACCTGTATTACACAGCACAGGGCTTAATCCGTAACAGATACCCAATAAAAAGTTAAACTAGTACAAATTTGATAAATACTTATGCTCTCAATGGAACCAGGTTTACTCAGTGCCATTGCCTTCTGCTGTTGAGAATGCCACCCCACACAAGGGTGGAACAAAAAAGTATTTACTCTCCACCACTGGTAGTTAATACTTAAAGGGGGCTGTCATTTGGGAAAACAGATTGAGTATTGTATTGGGGAAATCTCTGCTGTTCTAAGAAGGGCTATCTCTATTGTCTGAACAATGGGTAGAGATCAAGGGCATTTTTTCATGAAGTTTCTTCTTCCCTTACCTCTTAAACTCCATAAGAAGATTGGTAGGTTGGCATGGGCAATTCAACCCAACTCTAGAAAACATGGGTTTTTTAATTCATTTTTATTTTCCTGTAATACATGTGAATCTCATGATTACAGGGTTAAAAAACTGTGAAAAATATACCGGTCTCTTTCAAAACGTGGGCTATAAGTCATGTGATTTTTGTGTGTGTATAGGTCATAGGTTTTGGTGGTGATGGAGTGAGGCTAAGGCAAGAAAGAGAAGCGTCTTGTGAAGGATTATGCTGTTGGACCTTTCAGCTGCAAATATACTTAAAATTCTGAGCTTGAATTACATTAGATTGTTATTGAAAATTGTTTCAGAACATTGGCTTTTTTTGTACTTGTTTTATTCTGTCATTAAATTCAAATTTAAAAGCCTCCCTGGGTTCTTTCTCAAGGACCCCCCTTCACCCTCTTCACGTCTATCCACTCCACCACTTTCCCTTTCGCCTGTGTTTTACCTGCCATCTGGAACCACTTCCCTGCCTCTCTGGACTTAATTGACTCTTTTCAAATCATATGTCTAACCCCCATCTCTCCATCAGCCTTATGACTCCTAACCTTAAAGAAACAATCAACCCCTTTTTCTTGAGACTTGCTGTTTCCCTCTGCTAAAGTTCTTCTTGTCCAATCTAGCCTCTCCCAAGCTTCTCCACTGAAGTGGCTATTGGTAATCTGTATGTCATTACTTGATCCTTTTTGAAGGGTATTTGCGGAAGCAACTGCAAATGTTGCATTGTTTCCGATACATGTGTACATGTGTGCAAAGCCACACAGAAGCGTATTTGATTGTGTTGCATCTTATATAATCAGTATGAGTCACTCAAGTAAAACCCATTACGGAAAAATTACTCTCTAAGGAGTTATAATATTGCACTAGGGTAGCTTCCTTTTGGTCAGGAAGCAGAGCTGCACTTCCAAGACTCATAATTGGCTTAGAAAGCTCAGACAGTGCATTTCAGTAGGGTGGTAATTGTAATATGTACAAAGCCTTACAGAAATACCCAGAATCAGCATATGTCTACAACAACAATAAAAATACTTTTTTTGAACTTTGGTTTAAAATATAAATTGAGGAATTAGAAAAAGATATTTATGAGTGAAAATAATTCTTAAAAATTATCATATATAAAAATATCAACTCATATAAATAGTTCTTAATGGTGTATTTATCAAACTACATATAATAATATTTAATTAAAATATAATCTTATCCTTTATTTGCCTTGGAGAAAATTTTCTTTGCATTTATCATGGGAATGGTATGTAGGTTTCTCCTTCATTGTGCAGTTAGGTTTTGCTTATTGGCAGCCCAGAAGGGTTTAAAATAATTCATCAGTAGTGTTGAAATAATAAATATACAATATCTTTATGAAGCTTTAATATGAAAAAAAAATATTTGATCAGTGTAGAAAACCAGATAATGCTATTATATCCTATTTTGATATCCTTAAATATTCTGTTTTGAGGGTTAAAATGTTGTTTTAGTCCAATTGGGTGGCTATAACAAAGTACCATAGACTAGGGAGTTTATAAACAGCATAAATTGGTCTCTCTCAGTTCTGGAGGCTGGAATGTCCAAGATCAAAGTGCCAGTGGACTTGGTGTCTGGTAAAGGACCATTTCCTAGTTCACACAAGGTGGCTTTTCTCTGCATCCTCACATAGTGAAAGGGAAAAATGCAGCTCCCTGGGGCCTCTTTTTAAAGGTCAAATACCATTCATGTGGTCTCTGCTCCCATGACCTATCACCTCCCAAAGACTCCACATCCCAATGCCATCAAACTGGTGATTAGTTTTCAACATGTAAATCTGGGGGTGGTACAAACATTCAGACCACAGAAAATATATAGACTGAAAATACATAGTGAATTTTTAGATGCTTTCAGCAATCTAGAAGAAATAATCTTTGTTTTAGGTTCTATATCATTTTGTAAGACAGTTGAAATGGAACTTGCCGATGTTCACTGGAATTTCACATGTGCCTTGAAAAACCCATGGAATACACTCCTGCAAGATAATTTTTAAGAACATTTCTCATATTTTTGGAAACTACAAAATAGATTATCAGTGCATTCTAGCCTGGAATATTATGCTCCTTGCCTCCTCACAGAAGCCCAAGTTAGTTGTAGCAAGATTCGTATTTTAGACAGTCTGTACTGACTTTCTGATGAACAAGTAAAGTCAAATTAGAAGTATGAGTACATTCCTATAAGAATATTAGATTCATTTAATAGACACTTATTAACAGGCATAATGGCTACTGACCAGAGATGTCAAAAATACCCTCCCATCCTTGACGATACCCATAGACTCTCTAGGAAGGAACATCTCCACAGATCACAGTAGAAGAATCCAAGCAAAATGTAAGATGAATATGCAAAAATGTGAAAAAGTTCAGAAAAACAATGTATTATTTTAAATATCTGAGTCTCAACCATCAATTTATTTGTTAGGCATAATATCTACAACAAAGCAGCAGCTCTTTACAGCAGCTGTTTAGTGATAGCTCAGTCAGGGCTTAGCTGAATAGGAGGTATTTAATACACATTCTGAGAAGTGATAAAGTAGTGCTACTTAGGATGTATCAGATTTGTTTTACTTCTATCTTTTTTTTTTCTCTGATCCAAGATGATACTTTCTGCCCTTCATTTTGTGGATTATATTGAAAAGAAAATATAATTTTATTTTTTAGGGGAGCTCCTCATGCACAGATGGACTACGGTCTCACCTGCTGGCACTACCTCTGTTTGTGATAGAAATTTCTGCAACCTTTTCTTTTCCTTCTTTTCTTTTTTTACCTTCAAGCTTGTTACAGGATAACGCAGAACACTATCATTGACTCTCATCCGGGCAAGGCAGTTGTTCCTTGGCCTTGTGCAAGCCCCACCTGCACTACTCTGGACGTCCCTGACTGCATGACACACAGTCAAGAGGTCCTAATGTCGGTCACTTGTGCTCTCTAAAAGTGTAGTGCCTCTTTTTCTTTGTCTGCTTTAGACTGTCACATTAAGGGGAAACGATGTATGAATGCCAAATAAAAGAAAAGCAACTAAAATCAGTAGACATGCCTTTTTTAGCTTCAGAGAAGTCAGCATTTAATCCAGACATTTAGTGCCTTGGTTTTCATTCAAAATTTACGACAGACTTTTACACAGATAAATGATTGCACTGACAAGACCCTCTGGGACACTAAACCATTATTTATAATTACTGTTCAAGTGCGTTTTTCAAATTGAAGGTCTGCATGTACCTGCCAAAAAACTATTTTCAAAGAATTTTACTTAATTAATTACATTCATGTTTGTGTATTAAAGAAATTATACAGAATAATTAAATTAAATAAAAAGGGATTGGAAATAGCAGGTAGAAAATGGTTGATTTTCCTAAATTTAATAAAGTAAAATAAGAAATTTAGTCAGGAAAGAGACTATTGTACAGGTCATTTTTATAACACTTTTTATTTGTGGTAAAGAAGAGCAGATTATCTTTTTAGTTGCTATTTAAATCATTTCTTTTGACTAAATTCCATGTTTATCTTAAATCAAAAGATAAAAATGTTAATACCATCTATAAGGGCAAACTGAAAAGAAGGAAAAGTGAGTTAGAGATTCAAGAAATAAAAAGTTCTTCAATTTAAAGTTTAGCCTTAGAATATTAATAAATTTATTGGATTATCTCAAATGTTAAAAATTAAAACATTTTTATGCAGATAAATGATTGCATTTAAAAAGATTTAGTTTTTAATTTTATTTTTTATTTTAATTTAACAAGATTTGTTATTTTCCCATGTTTTTTGGAATCAGAACTAATTGTTTTATTTTTTAATTTGAAATATTATAGTTGGATCTAAATTTTAAAATGAGCACATAAATTGAGAACTATTTTAAATCTCATAAAATATAAGCATTGACTCTTTTAGAGAAAGTATTTCTTAAAATTAATTTATTATTAATTGAAAGATAATAATTATGAATATGAGGTACAATGTGTAGCTTTGATCAATGTATATATTGTAGAAGGACTCAATCAAGCTGATTAACTTAATCATTGACTCATGATGGTATAACAGAAGGGATCTCCACAGAAATCAGAGAAATCTAACTCTAAGCCTTTTTTTAATGAAATGATTCAATTAACATATTTTATTGATATCAAACATGTAGATAAATTTTATAAACCTAACTTCCTTTTTTTTTTTTTTGAGACGGAGTTTCGCTCTTGTTACCCAGGCTGGAGTGCAATGGCGCGATCTTGGCTCACCGCAACCTCCGCCTCCTGGGTT
>NW_016107395.1:7148131-7250605 GCF_001604975.1 Cebus imitator
GGGTTCAAGCAATTCCCTGCCTCAGCCTCCCAAGTAGCTGGGACTACACAGCAGCTGGGACTACAGGTGTGTGCCACCACACCTGGTTAATTTGTGTGTGTGTGTGTGTGTTTAGTAGAGACGGATTTTCATCGTATTAGCCAGGAAGGTCTCCATCTCCTGACCTGGAGATCTACTGGCCTCAGCCTCCCAAAGTGCTGGGATTACAGGTGTGAGCCCCACCTCGCCCAGCCTCATAAAGCTAACTTTCAAATGTATTTTGAAGTGGTTATTTTTGTTGGTCATTTCATTATGTTTGTAAAATTTTAGGAGATTATACTTTTTACCTAGAAAATGTCTCAAAATGGACAATGTAGTTTTACTTGCATAGCTTAATTTTTATTCTGTAACACAGTGAATACTTATAAGTGAAGAATTTTAAAATGTAGTTGTCAAGTTACAAAATGACTATACACTAGTATAGTCAGCCAGAAAAATGTCAAAAATAAAGATTAAGAAACAACTTCTAAATCAATCTATTACTACAGATCAATAAAACAACTTTACTTTGTTTCTTATTAGTACAGATTATTTGTTATAACCATTTCTTTTTGTCCTAGAGTTGAAGAAATAACCATTTAAGTATGCATTTTCATTATTTTGGTGTATAAAAATGTAGAGTGTCTGTGTGTGTAAGTGCACGTGTATGAAGCCATTGTTACCAAGAATTTTAAAATGCCACCTTTTGTACAACAATTATAAACAGGCTTTTTTTCTTCATCTGTTGAGGCATAAAGTAGGAGACTTTAACACACATATCTTACATCATCTCAGTATATTGCCCAAATATCACTGATTTCCAATCAGTAATGTAACATCTATTGTCACTAGATGGAATTTGAAGAGTAAAGTGGAAATAACTTGCTTTAAAACCAATAAAATTAATTATACTTGATTCTCTGGCTTCAAGAAATGTGGAAAATCTCAACCGTGGGAAGGATAGAAACTAAAATGATAAATGAAAAACCAAGAGGTCTATGAGCCAGTGGGTGCTGTAAGAGTCACTCACAATAAAATGGCATAAAGTCCATTCCTACGAAAAAAATGACTAAAGTGTAGCACAGCCCAGAGTCAGAGTCAAGGAGACAAATTTTGGCATTTTGTTGGAAAAGAGAATAAGGAAACATTGTAAAGGACAGGCTGCATAGCTATATGAGCTATACCAGATTCTTCTGGTAATCATGCTACCCAAGCTTGCTGAGGCAAGGTGCTATGGTTTGCATATGGTTTATTTGGCCTGCTGAATCTCATGTTAAATTTAATCCCCAGTGCTGGAGCTGGTGTCTGGTAGGAGTTGTTTGTGTCTTGGCATCCTCATGCCATCCATCCATGCCAATGTATCCCTCATGATTGACTTGATGCCTTCCTTGAGGTAAAGAGTGAGTTCTCACTTTATTTAGCTCCCTTCACAGCTCATTGTTTTAAAGAGCCTGGCACCTTCTCCCTCTCTTGTTCTGCTCTTTTGCCGTGTGAACTCTGCACACACCCCTTCCCTCTTGCCTTCTGCCACGAGTGGGAGTAGCCTGAAGCCCTCACCAGAAACAGATGCTGGTGCCATGATCCTTGAACGGCCTGCAGAACCATGAGCCAAATAAACCTATTTTCTGTATAAATTATTGATCCTTAGGTACTCCTTCATAGCAACACAAATGGACTAAGATGCAGGATTAAGGCATGAAACCGTTCCAAGTTTTCAGTAGGCAAATTAGTCAGTCATACCAAGGAAATGCAGTCATTCCAAAAAATAAAAAGCCAGAAACAAAACTCTCAATGAGAATGAAAAGATATTATGAATGAACTATGAACAGAATTTGGTGGTGGTTTAAAGGTGGGAGTATGAGAATATATGGAGAAAGTTGTGTTTTTGAGTGTCTTGATTAGGTGGATTAAGTTAACAGTAAACAGTATAGAAAGTGCTTATGAGATCAAGTTTATACACAGATTAAATGTGATTGGTCTGCAAGACAGACATCTTTGTATTTCATTGGTTTGAAACTGGAGATATTTTACTCTCCTGGAGCTACATCTGTCAATTTTTTATTGCCATGGCAGGGGAAGGGAGGGTCACAGCATGTAGTAGGTAGAGGCCAAGGATGCTGGTAAACAAAGGACAATGCTCAGGACAGTGCCCTACACCAAAAAATTAATCCAAAGCAGAATGTCAATAGTGCTGACATTATACTATAATAGTGTGTAGGTCAGAGGAAAAATTAGAATGGGGGCATCTCCATTAAATTAAATAGTCTGAGTATAGCGGTTTCTAGACACGTGAGATAGGAGAATTACTCAAGCCACAAATAATTATGACACCTTCTCTATGGCAAACATTGTTCTAGGTACTAGGTATATGAAGTTGAACGAGACAGAGAAGACGTTGCCCTTGGAGAAAAGTCATTTTCTACTGGAGGAGATAGACAATACCTGGGAAAACAAATACGTAAACAAATATGACAGTTGTAAAAGTTATGAATAATATAGAAGTAGAATGATGTCATTGAGAGTGACCATTTGAGAGAGATTAATTTCAAATGAGGGCTTATGTAAGACACTTGATCTAATGATGATGATCCGTTAGCCGGGACCTAATGCCAAAAAGCCTTGGCAAGGGTCATGCTCACTTAAAATGGCAAGTTTGTTTTGGCTCTCCAAGCGGGAACGTACTACATATGCCAGGGCTGCAGATATAAATGTGTAAGCGCTCACAAAGTTGGCTGAGCTGCAAATGAAAACAAATCGATGACTGTTTTTGCTTGTGCCTAGAAGAGTACCTAGCAAAGGCATTCAAATCCAAAGCAACCCCCTCAATTTGTGAAGCAGTTCTATGTGTATTCAAATAATCTGATAAGCAACCTGCAACCCTATTCAAATAACATAATTTCTGTTTGGTGGAATTCAGCCTAGGAAATAGCAGAGATATAGAAAGATACTTGATTGGCAGTTATCACCAAAAAAGAGTTTTGTTTGTGGAAGTCAGTATTTAATTGACAGTTTGAATCTCCATATAAATTAAATTAACTATCATCAACATAATTATACTAGAAAGGTGAGTTTATAAAATGATTCCAAGTTAACACAGTACTGCAAGTATATCAGTGTAATTTAAAAACCTACACAGAAATATAAAGAAATGTTTAGATAGAATTCTGAATCCATTGAAGACTTTTGTCTTATATTTTTAGATGTGTGTTTGACAAAAGTATATTGC
Source organism: Cebus imitator (assembly GCF_001604975.1). Classification (NCBI taxonomy): domain Eukaryota; kingdom Metazoa; phylum Chordata; class Mammalia; order Primates; family Cebidae; genus Cebus; species Cebus imitator. Next base: position 7,151,376 of record NW_016107395.1, read on the forward strand.
CAGGAGCCATTGCTGACTGAAATAAATTTTTCTGAAAGTCGATGGGTGAATCAAAGATTATTTTGATATAAACTATTAAATATATCTCCTTCTTACCCATCAAACTTCTTTTCCTTAAACTTAATGATCGATGGCTATTTTCTGTTATTATTTTCAGAATTATTTTGATTTATGTGGAACATGATAACTGATTTTCAATGTTATTTATAATATTTTTCTTAAAGAACTTTGTCATTTAGTTCAAAACTCTCTTTCTACATAAAACTACTTGCAGGAAAATTGTTTTTCTAATCAAACAGTAAGGCATCAGTCGATTAAATTATTCTTGAGACAAATACATCTGTATTATAAGTGACATATAGGATACACAACTTTGCACATATTACATTATATTCTTATATTCATCATCCTTTATGTTATCTATACAAATACGTTCAAAGAGATTACCTAATGTGTACTATCTCATCATGGTCTCAATGGTAACAATATTGTATAAATATACTTGGTGGTTTATTTTTTTCTAATGCTAAAATTATAGATAAATATAAATAAGATGAATAGTAAACCCTGGATCACTAGAAATAGGCTTATGAGTACCAAAATAATTTATAAATTCCAGATAGCAATGTAAATTTTAAAGGTTAACCTCCTGTTTATTGATTTAGCATGATACATTTTTACAAGGTGTACCTGTTGAGGTCACATCATACCAAGGGAGCTAGTAACAGTGATAATAAGACTTCTCAATGATACATTTTCTAAAGTAAGCCAGAATATTCGGCCTATACCACCACTAGCTGAAAATCTATTAAAACTGTTAAAGATGTCAAACTAGCACACTGTTCAACTGATTCAAGACAGGGCAAAGGACTAATGTAGTTTTTGACTTATTTGTTCTCTACAAAACCGGTTTTTGTGCATTTTAGGAATTCTTATGAATGTCTAAACAGGTTTTAGTGTAGATTTCACATCAATTTGATAATCTTTGCAATTTATAATTTTAATTAAATTTAAAAGGACTTTATTTTTCTTCATTTAATTTTAAACATGTAACATGTTAAATGTTATATTTAGGTTGAGGAAAATATAATCCTTGCATATTAAATATGTTGAACAAATTATTTTATTATAATTGGTTCAGTGAATAAATGAGTCTTTAACCTGTTAAAATAATTATATGTGTACCACAATAAAATCATGTTGGTATTTCAGAATAATTGCACTCATACCACCTAAGCAAGTTACCTAGTGAGTTTGTAAGATTTCTTAACAGGCTTTCTCTAAATATCAGAGGAAACTTAGAATTGTGCATGTTAAAATATACATGTATCACCTTATAACACTTAAGATTTATTATTTATAAAACATTCAATACTTTGCAAAAAACATTTAAACATTTATTTCTAATAATTTTACTTTCCCACAATGTTTTTGTTTTTTTAAATTCTAATTCTTTTTGTAATATTAGCTTTACTTTTACTCAGCCATTGATACTTAGACATTTTGAAAGTCAGTAGGAGAGTTCTTTGGTCTTTCTTGAAGTTGTATTGAACAAGGCTTAATTATATTCTGGCATTGTATCTGCTGCATCCTTAAATACACACTGAAAAATTGAGAAGACTTTTTGTTTTTTGTTTTTTTTCCCATTAAATTTATCTCTGGCTCTGCTAAAACTATTTGCCATTTTTAAAATTGATTACTAATTGTTAGAAGAAAATCTTTAGCTACAAAGTCAACATTCAGTATATATCTCACATGAGACACCATGAAATGTTTTCTAAGTCAATAATAAATGACATCAATAGAATATTATTGGGCAATAGAAAGGGTGAAGTGCTGATAAATGTTACAACATGGATAGATATCAAAAGCATTGTGATAAGCGAATGTTCTAAAATTAGGTGGTGATGACAGCACAACTCCATGACTATACTCAAAAAACACTAAATTATACAACTTTTAAATTATACATGTGGCCAGGCTCGGTGGCTCACGCCTGCAATCCCAGCACTTTGGGAGGGCAAGGCTGGCAGATCACTTCAGGTCAGGAGTTCGAGACCAGCCTGACCAACATGGTGAAACCCCATCTCCACTAAAAATATAAAAATTAACTGGATGTGGTGGCACAAACCTACTTCTGAGGCTAAGGCATGAGAATCCCTTGAACCTGGAAGGTATTGGTTGTAGTGAACCGAGATCCACTGCACTCCATCCTGGACAACAGAGCAAGGCTCCATCTCAAAAAAAAAAAAATTATGAATTTTATAGTAGGTAAGTTATATCTCAACAAAGCTGTTTTTAAAAATAATAATAAAGCATTATTCTTTTGGTCTTTATTTTATTTGTCTATATTGATCAATATAATATACACTAAGGCATTTTTCTCATTTTTGTTAATGATGTGTTAGAGTTGCTTTTCCCAGCTGATGGCCTTTGAGTGCTCCATTAAAATCTCTTTTAGTGTAAAAACAGTCTTTTAAAAATTAAAGACTGATAAACATCAAATTTTTTTTTTTTTTTTGAGACGGAGTTTCGCTCTTGTTACCCAGGCTGGAGTGCAATGGCGCGATCTCGGCTCACCGCAACCTCCGCCTCCCGGGTTCAGGCAATTCTCCTGCCCCAGCCTCCTGAGTCGCTGGGATTACAGGCACGCGTCACCATGCCCAGCTAATTTTTTGTATTTTTAGTAGAGACGGGGTTTCACCATGTTGACCAGGATGGTCTCGATCTCTTGACCTCGTGATCCACCCGCCTCGGCCTCCCACAGTGCTGGGATTACAGGCTTGAGCCAACGTACCCGGCCCAAAATTTTAAAAAGTAGCTCTTTAGTTTTTATAGAGTGCTATAAATTTATGAATATAGAATGCTTATTTCCGTTTAAAAATTGATTACTCAGATGTTTGTCCACATTTTAATTGGATTGTTCAGTTTCTTTATTATGAGTTTTAAGAGATTTTTTTTGTATGTTTTGGATACAAGTTTTTTATTGGATATGTGTTTGCACTTTTTAAATTCAAGTCTAGGGCTTGTCTTTCATTCTCTTAATAGTGTTCTTCACTGAGCAGACGTTTTAATCTTAATGAAATCCAACTTACCAATTTTTCTTTGAGTATGCTTTTGTTGATGTGCCTGAACAGGTATCCCATTAAGGAAGATATACAGAGAGCAAATAAACATGAAAGAATACTTAACATTATACATCATCTGGCAACTGCAACATGAAACAAAAGGCGTCAATGCGTATTTATTAGAGGGACTAAAATCTAAAACACTGACAAATGCTTTGGAGGTCGTGAAACGAGAAACTCTTACTCACTGCCAATGATACAGACAGTTTGAAAAGCAGTTAGACAGTTTTTTGATAATGCTAGCACGATCTATCCACTCTATCTGGCAGTTGCGTGTCTATATATTTATCCAAAGGAGTTAAAAACTTACGTGCACACAAAGACCTGCACATGAATGTATATAGCAGCTTTATTCATAACAAGATTGGAAATAATGAGGATGTCTGTAATGGTTGAATGGTAGGCAGACTTTTGTGTGACCATAAAAATGAAAAATTATTCAACAAACTAAAAATGAGCTATCAAGCTACAAAATGATATTGAAGAACTTTAAATGCATATTGTTAATTGATAAAAGCCAGTATGAAAAGGCAACATACTGTACCATTCCAATTACATGACATCCTAGAAAAGATACAACAATAGAGGTAGTAAAAGAAATCAGTAGTTGCCAGAGTTTGGTTAGGGCACTGTGGAAGGGCAGCATTATTATGTGTGCCCTAATTCATGGGGCAGGGAAACAATTTTGTATGTTATTATAATGGCAGATATATGGCATTATAACATCCACACAACTGCACAACGCAAAAAGTAAACTCTAATGTGAACAGTGAACTTTTGTTAACAATAATGTATCAATATTGGTTCATCAATTATAAAAAATGCACCATGTAAATTCAAGATGTTTGTGAGAGGAAACTGTGTATGGAGGTGAAATGGAGTGGAGAGTACGTCTTTGCTCTTCTTACTCAATTTTCTATAAACCTAAAATTGCTCTGTGAAATAAAGTTCACTAATCAGAAAAAAATATTGATTGCTCAGTCTTACTGTTATAAGTTTTTTATCTTAAAAGATGATTGGTATTAAAAAAAACTCATCTAAATTATGAATAAAAATTATACCTATGAAATATTCAATAGGAGTTTAGATAAATTCTGACATCAAAATTATCCTATCTTTGGGAGGTGAGCCTCAAGACGCTGTTTTCTCAGCTGGCAGAATTTGATATGCAGGAAAACAAGAAGGATAAGTGAAAAGGCAAATAGCAAAGGAAAGTGTTGTTAGTTTAAATCAAACTTTTATCTTAACCCTTCATAAGAGATATGATTTAAATATCTAATAAAGTTCTGGATATAGGTTTGGCGTTGTGGAAAAAAAAAATTAACCTAGATGTTGTAACTGTTGTTCTATTTCAAGGCATTTGACAGTGTTGTCCTTAAAATCCACCAAGCTTTCTAGATTAATTTTCCTTCTCTGTTATCTGAAAAGGTTACTCAAGGGTTGGACTAAGATCTCTTCCAGGTTTGAAATTATATCCTTTTAAAGGAAAAAATAAATTACCTCTCCTGTGCAAATATCTAAGAGAATATGTTAAATTCTTAAAGATAAAAGTTGGGCGTTAGAAAACCTAACGTTAGCTCCTCATCTACAAAAATTCTCAGAATTCTAGGATACAATTATATAAGAAATGGATCACAAGTATTAAACTCTTAAAAATAAGCCAACATATAAACTCATATTTTGTCTTATCTGAGAATTTTTCTCTGCTATTAATACTTTGTATCTTAAAAGAGACTAAGCAAGATGAAGCAAGCCTGTCTATGAATTGCTGGCAATGCTTGTACGATGACTGTGCAATTGAATTAGTGTTTTGGAAAGAGGATTTATAAAATAAATTTCTAACCAAAAATATTTATTTCTTTTGGTTTTCTAGATATTTCTCATACAACGTAAATATGGAGAAGCTCAAGGATGACATTTTCTATTATACTACATTTTTAAGGTCCCAAAATTATCTAGCACTAATTAAATTTTATCATTACACAACTCTGATTTAAAGTATGGTAAGTGTTACAGCAGTACTCATTAAAAGCATCCTCCCATGCAAACTGAAGTCTGTTGATTGACTCTGAGCTTTCAATGAAGATTAACATTTTATAAGTTCACAAATTCATAATGCAGTATATAGAATATGTTTTATTAAACCTGTAAATATAAGCTTTAGATATACAGCATATAAATTACTATGTTCGCTAAATAGTTTATTTTTTCTTTAATGAAAATTCATTTAAATATAAGACTTTGAAATATTTCAATAACTTTATGCAACAAATATTTAATGAGTTAATAGTAACCATGTGGAAGATAGGGAGAATTTTCAAAAATTTAGGGTCTAATAATTTCTGGTTTGCATTTTGGGATGCAATTAAGTCTTGAATATTTCATGTATTAGTATTAATATTTTATAGGAGAGATGGATAGCAAGAGATTGAGACAGATAATCTTTGCATGCATAGAAGTTTTAAAATTGTTTTTCTTACATGAATGAAGCATGTATATTTATTTTTATAAGTAGAGTGTAATAATGCATGATTCCTTAGAAAAAATGCTTAATTATTGTTTAAAGTAAACCATAGTTTAAGAGTTAACAATAATTCTTAAATGTTAACCAAACTTAAGGAAGCTAAAAATAATATATCACATTCTTCAATTATATAATTAAGAATTTCTGTAAAATATTTTTTAAGAATTAAGATAGAGCCAATCCTGTTTAAAATTTTCCCTTTAAAGAATAAAAAAAAAAAAATGCCTCCTCTGAGGATATGTAAAAGGAAATAAAAATAGAAAGAAAAGTAAAGTATTTATTGAATTTATTGTTTTCATCAGGAGAATTGCAAAGAAATTCGACAAAACATCAGCAGGGGTTTGTTGGTAGAAATCATGCTAGGAAAGGATATTCAAACATTGTTCCAAATATAGCATTTTGGCATTATTTTTCAGTGGGCTAATTGTTGGAATGATTCTGATCCATTATCAGAATATGAATTGAAAAACTATAAGAATTATAAAATTGTATTTTTTAACCTGTTTCAAAATACTTATGCCTGAGAAATCTCTGCAGTACTCTTTCTTTCTAGCTAAAGTATCATATCTATTGCCTCTTGTATGAAGTAAGGAAATGTCAAAAATTCTCTTTTTGGGGTATCCAAATACTCAAAAATCAAAAAGTTATTTTGTAGTTAGGTAACACACTCTCTGGATTTCGGCTCCTTTTTAGAAGAGAAGCTGATGATTGGATTTGAAGCTACTGAAAACTAATCCACACGATATATGGATCTGTCTGTAACTACAACTTTAGCAGAGGAACTTCCCCAATACGTTTCCAAAATGTGATAAATATTTGAGACTCTCAGGAAGTAGAATAAACATTTAAATATACATTGGTCACTTAGCTGAGTCTTAAAGTATAGGATGCTGTAACTAATAAAATCAGTTACAAGCTCTAACAAATTTAATACCTACCATCTCTTTCTCTTTTTATTTTGTCTGTTTCAGTACCACTTTGTGGTAATCAGCTAATAATTCAACAACAAAAAAAACAGGCATAATAAATATTTACTGATCATTTACCAACGGCAAGTCCTAAGGAATACAAAAAGTTCTATAAATTCAAATACGGTGTAGGAGAAAACCCTTTTTCTTAAAACGTTCAAAGTCCAATTGTAATTTTTTATCATCTCAGTGACTAAATTCTACTATGAGTTTCAGGGTGTTGGCTTTGTTGTATATCTAATTTAGCCTTTTCAATAAACCAACCACTTGACAGGACAAGATGAAAGCTTTGGTGTTCCCTCTCCCAATGGAGGTGATTGATCAAGGATTTATTTCAGAATTCTCTTTGTTCATCCCTGTACCTGAAAACCTTACTTTAACCTAATGTTATGAGCACTGAGAATATAGCCCTAAAACAAGTTCAATGCTAACACTTTTTGTTAGTTTGCTTTATACTCAATTATGGAAATACTAGGCTTAATTTATATCTTTGAAAAACACAACTTCCACGTACAGCCTCAAATATAATGCAATATTCTATTAAAAGTCACTTCATCTCTAAGATGCTAAAAAGTAGACTTAACACTTTTTTAATCAAGTATTTTTTTCTTCTGCTTATATATACACTCCAGACATGATAATGTCTATTACTAATAAACTCAGCCAGTTTTAAGACAATTCTTGATGTTAGAAGTACAGGGCATTTTTCTATAATGAAGAATTTTGTGAAAGAATTGCTTATCACACATTTTAATTTAAAATAAGTAATAAGGGCCAAACATTACAGGATGATTAATTCAGGTGGAAAGTTTAAAAATAAAGAAATAATAAAAGTCTATTTCTTTGGATACAACATTCTGGATAGTCTTTTATACTCAATGAAAGAGAATAATAGAAAATTACATGACGATATTCATATCCAGCTTTTAGCTATTGGTCCTTTGATCTTTGGAGTGTATATTAAATTTTCTAATTTAAAACATGCTAAATTTTAACTTCTTATAGAAAATGGCAATGCCTGTATCTGATGAATATTACTTATGAAACCTGATTGTAATTCAAAAGATGCTGTTCTATTCAAAGCAAGTGTGTCCACTTAAAAATATGTATTTAATTGAATTTTAATTTAATCAACTTGAAGCTATGAATTTAATGCCCTTGAAAGAAAGAGATTAAGACTGAATAGAGAGAGGAGGTTTTCATCCTGCTTTGCTGGTACATTTAAGATTTCACCTGAAGGGGCCACCCTCTAGTTCACTGAACAATGCTTTCCGCATGGTTATTAAATCTCAAGGACAACAAAATAATAGGCTAGTGGATTTCACTTAGGACTTTCTTTAGCTCATTAAGTCTTGGGGTTTTCTTATGAAAAGTCAAACATGCTGTATTTTTCTTACAATAGGGCAGTAGGTATACTGAGTTTGATAAAAGAATTACCACCTATATCAAGTTGTAATTTTGACTTAAAAAGCATTTTTCATAAAGAAAAGAGCCAAAAATATTGTCTAAATGCTGAAAAGCCACCGTGGAAAAGTCTCAGCACAAAAAAATAAACAGACATGCTCACAGGCACACACACATGGAAAAGAATATTCAGAGGTAAGTGTTAGATACATAGAAACCAACTTTATGGTTCACCTGTGAAAAACATTTAATAAACTGAAACTCATCAAATTAATCATAAGATTATATTTAGCTTGCATGCTATAAGATTATCTCTCATTCTATAAAACCATTGTTTGACATCTAAAATAAATTACATAAATTTTTATCATTTATTTTAATAATCAACTTTTGTGAGCCCAAGCTTGGCAGGAAGTGATGTGGGAAATATCTTTATTTTGATAAGAAAGAAATACCACAGCATAACTGATTGAAAATAACTTTTTACTATTTCAATAAACTATAATTTAAATACTGAGCCAATTATTCTGATATCACCAGAAGAAAGAAGAAAGAAGAAAATAGTTTATAAGAGACAAATACTATCAGTGAGTTCTTCAGTTGCAAAATCAATTAGATTCTAATGAAACCACTTCATATAAGCCAGGTAAAAACCCAGCTGCCAGTGAGATAAAGTGTCACAAACTATCAGTGAAGAGCAAACAATCAATGAAATGTTAGTGGGAAAACAAACTTTCCTCTCTACCTCTAACTATGCAAACAGTAAAAATTTCAAAAGCTACAAAAGTGCACCCCCACTGATAATGACAAAACAACAGAGTTGATTATTCAGAATGCCAGTGTAGAAAGCTTCAAAGTTTGCCGATAATGTATAATCGCTCTCATTCATAATGAAATATTGACTTTTTTTGAGTTGCGTTTAATCTTTATCTTGGAAAATGTATAATATTCAAATAACATAATCACACACACTTCAAACACTCATTAAATTAGTTTTGTTACAATTGGATGAAATGACTACACTATCAACAGCTATTTCAAAGTTAGCACGACAAACTTTGGTGATTGATAAAGAGTAAGCATTGCAAAAATGTGTTAGGCACTGAAGATTAAACTCAGTTCGTCAGTTCAGATATGTAGTGCTCAAATACAGAAAAAAAAGTCAGGAACAGGATGTATTAATGCTTTATACATGATATTTAATTAGTATTTTTTAAATTCAGAGAATCAATACAATACAGCAAGCAGATCAGAAAACTAAGTGTGGAGAGATTGAGAAGTTAAAATTAACGAATTTTGGAAGCAAAAGAAAGCTTTAAAATTTATTTTTATTGATCTCTTATTTTGATGATGAAGTAACAAGTCTTGAAGCGAAGAATTTGGCCCACTTACGCTTGAGTGGTAGAGTCGGAGTTAGGAGCATATGCTTTGATTGTAATTTAGTGTAATTTCCTTCTCCCGTGCCCCTTTGGAGCTTAATTTATCATCCCAAACTCTATCATTGCTATTGACCAACAGAGCAACAAATTGTGACGTATTCTCAGGTCTCTTCCATTTAATTCATTACAGTTCATTTCTGTATTTTGCTGATGTCCTAGAAGTACTAGTCATTTATAAAATAGTATGGTGTGCTTTCAGCCACATATTGTTTTCAGCAGTGCTCAAATTTGGTCACAGTCAAGTAAACCACATGTGAGTGATATTTTTTATTACCTGTTTTTCAGAGTATGTTATGTTTTACTGTTTTTGAATGTCTTTTCTGTATTTCTCTAAATCAGAGCTTGGTAATATTTTCAGTGTCTTTGCACTTTAGTGTAATGAGTCGCATTTTAAAATGTCTCATTTACTAGTGGAAGTTTGACAGGCTAGACTTGCATATATTTACTGGGTTATGGGGACAGAAATAAAGGGGAACACTATTTTCAGACATAGTCAAAAGGTTTATTTTTCACAGTGAAACACTTTTGTTAACAAAAGATTTTGTCAACATATTTCAGCTTCTTTTACAAGTGGTAGAATAAATATTTTTGATAAATTCAAAATGAACTACTTTTTCCAAACCCAGAAAAATCAAACTCTAGAATTTTGTAAGAATTTGCGAATGTCATTCTGAAGCCGTTATAATTTTTGAGAATAGTAATGTTTTGGAATTAGAGCAGGGAACTGAGATAAACAATATGCCTTCGTGCTCTCTCCCTATCCTCTATCTGTTTCTCTCAAAATCAAAAAAGCAAATTCTGTAAATTGCTAAGGTAATATAACACCAATATCTGAAAGAATTAGTAAAGTGAATCTCTAACAGCAGAATTTATTAGCATCAAGTCAAGCCAAATCTCATTATCTTTTTATTTACAATAGCCTCACCAATCTTCTATATATAATAGATGGTCTAAAGTGTGTGTATTTTCATTTCAACAAAGCAAATGATCAAGAACTTTTCATATTACTTATCATTGTATAAATATGGGGATAACATTAGATGACTAATTGTATATATGTGTGGATTCAAAGCATATTGAAAAGCAATGTCTGTTTTGTACTGATGAATGAACTACTCTAATTTGCAGGGTGGCTTACCATAAGATACTGGCCCTTCCTTGTCAATAAGCTTGTCAATGATATTCATAGAATTTATAAAAATGCTGCTTATTAGATTCTGTTCAAAATTGGATTACACACATATTTGATGATTAATTTTATATTTATAAAGTTCATGAAAGTCTTGAAAATCTCAGAAACAACAAAATGCTAATAATGAGAAAATTGGCATGGGTGGATATTGTAAAGCACAGCTAAGAGTTAAATAGAAAATAACCTCAATATACATGAACTGTGTAAATATCTGCTATAAATAAATAAAACTAATAAAATATAGCCCATGTAGTTTAAGTTAAAGATGGCTAAGTGTTTAGCTGGATGCAAGTTCAATGGAAGTTAACAGTATAAAGCAACTACTAAAATAAAAAAATAGATATAGGACCAAGGCTGTATGATACAATGGTTGCAATATACAAGAAGTTATTTCTTCTTGTTTACGTACATCATAGGAATCACATTTTAAGATGTGCATTAATTTATTAGAGTACACTAAAAAAAAGCATCAAGAAGAGAAACTCTATAAAGTATATTACATGACATTTACTTGAGGGACCTGTGCTGAAATTTCATTACTTCTTATGGAAAAGATAAAGTACAAAAATAAGGAATAATTTTAAAACAACCAGTGAAATGCAAAAGTCAAATAAGTGATAAAAAAATAATGGTGTTACCATCTCTGAAAGCCTTTAAGCAGAATAAATAGTTGTTATTCATCAATGCCATAGAATGAATTACTAAACTGAGAGTTGAATTAAATCATATCAAGTTGCCATCTATTGTTTTCATGTATTTAACCCACAGCCACCTTCTCGAATTTAATATGTCCAGCAACTGATGTCACACTGTTTCTTTCTATATTAGTTCCTTCTCTTATGGGATTTCTCACATGGAATTTTTGAAGTTGTAGAGTGACAGAGTTGACCAAGACCAGCAAGTCACTGTGGTAACTCCCTATGTGATGCTATTATAATGCTTGGTATTAGACCAATCAAAATATTCTCATTCTACTTTGCCATTGTTTAGCCTATGGATGCATATGTGACCAGTTCCTACCATTAATATACAGAGAGAAGGTAGGTGGTAGTTATTTTCTTCCCTAGTAAGGAAAAAGTCTAGTCAGAAAGGTATCCCTTATTTTCTTATCATATGGGTATCTTACATGTGGCCACAGTGTTTGTAATTATACTGCTATGCTGGAAACTTCTGGGATTGGTCAAAGGAATTGCAGAAATGCTGATACAGAGCCTCGATATCGCTGTATTATCTAATCACATTTAGGACCAATAGCTTCTAGACTCTAGTTAAAAAACCCTAAAAATTATGTTTTGATTCACTTCTAGAAGATATTCTATTTTATACAGGAAAAAATATTAGTAGTACATTATGCAACAATTATATAACCAGCAGGTATGATCAGTTTCAATTAATAAAGACTATATGGAGAAATAAGAAATTATCCATAACGGGAGTGGCTTATGTGTACTAAAGAAGAGAAAAATACTCTGAAAAGGCATATAGTCACATACCACATAATGTTTTGGTAAGTGACAGACTGCATATACAATGGTAGTATAATTCCATAAATAGATAGAAAATTAACAAGGATATTCATGACTTGAACTCAGCTCTGAACCAAGCAGATCTAATAGACATCTACAGAACTCTCCACCCCAAATCAAGAGAATACATATTCTTTTGAGCATCACATAGCATTTATTCTAAAATTGACCACATAATTGGAAGTAAAACACTCCTCAGCAGATGCAAAAGAATGGAAATTATAACAAACAGTTTCTCAGATGACACTGCAATCAATCAGAATTCAGGAGTAAGAAACTCATTCAAAACTGCACAACTGCATGAGAACTGAACAACCTGCTCCTGAATGACTACTGGGTAAATAATGAAATTAAGGCAGAAATAAATAAGTTCTTTAAAACCAATGAGAACAAAGACACACTGTACCAGAATCTCTGGGACACAGCTAAAGCAGTGTTTAGAGGGAAATTTATAGCACTAAATGCCCACAGAAGAAAGCAGGAAAGATCTAAAATTGACACCCTAACATCATAATTAAAAAACTAGAGAAGCAAGAGTACACAAATTCAAAAGCTAGCATAAGACAAGAAATAAATAAGATCAGAGCAGAACTAAAGGAGAAAGAGACATGAAAAACCCTTCAAAACAAAAAGCAAGGAATCCAGGAGCTGGTTTTTTGAAAAGATTAACAAACAGGATAGACCACCAGCCAGACTAAAAAAGGAGAAAAGAGAGAAAAATCAAAAAGACACAATAAAAAACGATAAAGTGGAGATCACCACCAATCCCACAGAAATAGAAACTACCTTCAGAGAATACTATAAACACCTCTATGCAAATAAACTAGGAAATCTAGAAGAAATGGATAAATTCATGGACACATACACCCTACCAAGACTAAGCCAGGAAGAAGTTTAATTCCTAAACAGACCAATAACAGGTTCTGAAATTGAGGCAGTAATTAATAGCCTACCAAGAAAAAAGCCCAGGACCAGACAGTTTCACAGCTGAATTCTACCAGAGGTACAAACAAGAGCTGGTCCTGTTCCTTCTGAAACTATTCCAAACAATAGAAAAAGAGGGATTCCTCCCTAACTCATGTTATGAGGCCAGCATTATCCTGATGCCAAAACTTGGCAGAGGCACAACAAAAACAGAAAATTTCATGCCAATGTCCCCAATGACATTGATGTGAAAATAAAATACCAGAAATCTGAATCCAGTAGCACATCAAAAAGCTTATTCACCACGATCAAGTTGGCTTCATCACTGAGATGCAAGGCTGATTCAACATACACAAATCAATAAACATAATTCATTGCATAAACAGAACCAATGACAAAAACCATATGATTATCTCAATAGATGCAGAAAAGGTCTTTAAAAAATTCAACACCCCTTCATGTAAAAAAAAAAAAAAAATTCAATAAACTAGTAATTGATGGAACATATCACAAAACAATAAGAGCTAATTATGAAAAACCCACAGCCAATATCATACTGAATGGGCAAAAGTTGGAAGCATTCCTTTTGAAAACTGGCACAAGACAAGGATGTCCTCTCTCACCACTCCTCTTCAACATAGTATTGGAAGTTCTGGCCAGGGAAATCAGGCAAGAGAAAGAAATAAAGGATATCCAATTAGGAAGAGAGGAAGTCAAATTGTCTCTGTTTGCAGATGACATGATTGCATATTTAGAAAACCCCATTGTCTCAGCCCAAAAACTCCTAAAGCTGATAAGCAACTTTGGCAAAGTCTCAGGATACAAAATCAATGTGCAAAAATCACAAGCATTCCTTTACATCAGTAATAGACAAATACAGCTAAATCATGAGTGAACTCCCATTCATAATTGCTACCAAGAGAATAAAATACCTAGGAATACAACATACAAGTTATGGAAGGGACCTCTTCCAGGAGAACAAAAAACAGCACTTAAGGAAATAAGAGAGGACACAAAGAGATAGAAGAACATTCCATGCTCATGGATAGGAAGAATCAATATAGTGAAAATGGCCATATTGCCCAAATAGATTCAATGCTATTCCCATCAAGCTATCATTGGATTTCTTCACAGAATTAAAAAAAAAAACTACTTTAAATTTCATATGGAACCAAAAAGCCCATATAGCCAAGACAATCCTAAGCAGAAAGAACAAAGCTGGAGGCATCACACTCCCTTATTTAAAGCTATACTATAAGGCAACAGTAATGAAAATAGCATGGTACTGGTACCGAAACAGATATATAGACCAGTGGGACAGAACAGAGGCCTCAGAAATAAGACTGCACATCTACAACCATCTGATCTTTGACAAATCTGGCAAAAACAAGCAATGAGGAAAGGATTCCCTATTTAAAATGGTGTTGGGAAAACTGGCTAGCCATACGCAGAAAACTGAAACTGGACCTCTTCCTTACACCTTATACAAAAATTAACTTAAGATGGATTAAAGACTTACATTTAAGACCTAAAACCACAAAAACCCTAAAAGAAAACCTAGGCAATACCATTCAGGACATAGGCATGGGCAAAGACGTCATGATGAAAACACCAAAAGCAATTGCAATAAAAGCCAAAATTGACATATGGGATCTAATTAAATAAAGGGCTTCTGCACAGCAAAAGAAACTATCATCAGAGTGAAAAGGCAACCTACAGAATGGGAGACAATTTCAGCAATCTAGCCATGTAACAAAGGGCTAATATCCAGAGTCTATTTGGAGAATAAACAAATTTACAAGTAAAAGCAAACAATCCCATCAAAAAGTGGGCAAAGGATATAAACAGACACTTCTCAAAAGAAGACATTTATGCAGCCAACAAACATATGAAAAAAAGTTCATCATCTCTTGTCATTAGAGAAATGCAGATCAAAACCACAATGAGATACAACATCACGCCAGTTAGAATGGTGATCATTAAAAAGTCAGAAAACAACAGATGTTGAAGAGGATGTGGAGAAATAGGACCACTTTTACACTGTTGGTGGGAGTGTAAATTAGTTCAACCACTGTGGAAGGCAGTGTGGTGATTCCTCAAGGAACTAGAACTAGAAATATCATTTGACCCAGCAATCCCATTACTGGGTACATACCCAAAAGATTATAAAACATTCAATCATAAAGACATGCACACATATGTTTATTGCAGCACTGTTTACAATAGCGAAGACTTAGAACCAACCAAATGACCATCAGTGATAGACTGGATAAAGAAAATATGGCACATATATACCATGGAATATATGCAGCCATAAAAAAGGATGTGTTTATGTCCTTTGCAGGGACATAGATGAAGTTGGAAACCATCATTGTCAGCAAACTAACACAAGAACAGAAAACCAAATACTTCATGTTCTCACTCATAAGTGGGAGTTGAACAGTGAGAACACATGGACATATGGAGGGGAACATCACATACTGGAGTTGGTTGCAGGGTGAGATATAAGGGGAGGGAGAGCATTAGGAGAAATATCTAATGCACGCGGGCCTTAAAATATAGATGACAGGTTGTTGGGTGCTGCAAATCACCATGTATACTTATGTAACAAACCTGCACATTCTGCACATGTATCCCAGAACTTAAAGTATAACAAAATTTTTAAAAAGGGACATAAGTAAGACAACTAGTAATTCTAAAAAAACAAAAAATCAAATGGTATCTTTATTTTTCCTGTTTGTATTGATTTTATTTTTAGAAATATTAAGTGTATGCTTATGAACAAAGGATAAGAAATAAATACCTACCTACTGGCCATGTGGTTTGGCAACTTTGTGAGCCTGTTTCCAATAGAGTAATATCTCTCTAATTAAAAGTTTTCGCAATTTAAATAAATAAATAAACAAACAAATAAATATTGGCCAGGTGCAGTGGCTCACATCTGTAATCCTATCACTTTGGGAGGCTGAGGGGGGTGGATCACCTGAGTTCAGGAGTTCAAGATCTTCCTGGCCAATATGATGAAACCATGAGAACACAAGGACACAGAGAGAGGAACATCATACACCAGGGCCTGTTGGAGGTGGGGGGCAAAGAGAGGGAGAGCATTAGGACAAATGCGTAATGCATGCAGGTGTTGAAACCTAGATGACAGGTTGATGGGTGCATCCAATCACCAGGGCAGATGTATACCTATGTAACAAGCCTGCACGTTCTGCACATGTATCCGAGAACGTAAAGTATAATAAAATTTTTTTTAAAAAGGGACATAAGTAGGAAAACTAGTAATTCTCAAATTACTAGTTTCTACTAAAAATACAAAATCTGGCCCAGTGTGGTAGTGCCTGCCTGTAATCCCAGCTACTAGTGGGGGCTGAGGCAGGAGAATTGCTTGAACTGAGGATGTGGAGGCTGCAGTGAGCAGAGATTGTGCTGCATTCCAGCCTGGGCAACAAAGAAAGACTCCATCTCAAAAAAAATAAATAATTAAACCCATGTCTTCTAAGAGCAATATTTTAAATTAATAGAGATTGTGGGAGTTCTTCTGTACCCAAACATAGTCTGGCATCAAAACCATTAACTAATCAGTGACAAAACCTTGGTTGCCCCCACCATAGTTGTTATAATACTGATCCTGGAAACCAAACTGTACAATCAGAGCTTCATGCTCATTCTTTCATCATTAATGTAGAAATTTGAATTTAACACTGAACTATAAATGGACAAATTATTAATAACATATTCCTTCTCATGATCTTAGGAAAAAATAGACAATTTTTTCAAGGTAAATATCTTTTTTTATTGCTATTCAATTCCTCTTTATATTCAATTATGTAAATGACTACAACTAGACTTTTATACTTAATTTTAAGTATTACAAATTCCTCTCAAACTGTTTTTTCATTACTTAATTACTCTTGAATATAATTATATGTAATAATTTATTTTCCTCATAATATCTATTAAATGATCTTTGTTATTTATTAACAGTTGTTATAGGCTAGAAACTTAATTGAAGGAATAGATGTAGACTTGTTTTACATTTCTTTCCCCAAAAATAATAGGCTAAAGTAAAATACATGAGAGTGTATTTATATATATATTAGCTTTTATATATGCATGTACTGTATGTGTATATTATATGTGTGTGTGTATATGTGTGAGATATACATAATATATATATGCAATTTAGTGGTTTCCATGTCTTTTATGATTTTTTTAATGTTTCTATGTACCTCTATACCAGTGCTATCCTTTATAAATATAAAGTTATTGAAACTGCACAGTGTCATTTTCCCTCCTTGTCACCCCTCCCTATTCTCCAAACTTGGATCAAAATTTATTATTCCTTCAGATTTGTGTAGGCATTCATTAATTGTTTATTGATATTAACTATTGCAGTTTTTTACACTTACAGTTTATGACAAGCACTTTTCTAAATAGCCCTAATGGTTAGTATTTCTTAATTTTATGCTTTATAAAAAAGGAGTACTATACATAAGTATAAATGTTAATGTTCATTTTCACTTGACTGAGCCATGGAATGCTCTGATATTCGATCAAACATTAATTGGGTGTTTCTGTGAGGGTATTTTTTGTTGAAATTATCTTTTAAATTGTTAGACTGAGTAAAGCAGTTGTCCCCACCAACCAGTGTGCAGGCCTTATCCATTTAATTGAAGGCCTGAATAGAAAAAGGCCACCCCTCTCCCAAGTAAGCAAGACTTTTCCTGTTTGAGAGCCTTTGGATTGGAACTTTGACACCTCCTGTGTCTACAGTAGCTTAGACCTTTGAACTTGAACTGGGACATCAGCTCTGCAGATTTTGGACTTGCCAGCCTACCAACAATACTTGAGCTGAATCATTGCTATCTATCTATCTATCTATCTATCTATCTATCTATCTATCTATCTATCTAATCTATCTAATCTGGTTCTGTTTCTCTGGAGATCCCTCATACAGCAGGCTTCTGCAATTTGTGTTCTCACTCAGTATTTTTACATTATCAATCCATATTGTTGTGTATAGCTACAATTCGATAATTGCAAAAGTATTCTAGTATTCAATTCTGTACATCTGACAAAACTAATTTATCTACTCTTTTATCAATGGACATTTAGACTTTTTCCTTTATTATTTTACTGTTTTAAACAATGTGAGTACTTTGGTTTATTTTACTTTTATAAGAGATTGTCCATAGTATAATACATGCCTTGAAAAAAGAATTGCTCATTTATAAAGTATATGGCTGTTCAGTTTTTCAGGAAAATGCCCAAAGAATTGCACTTATTTATATTGCAGTGAGTAATTTATAAGATTACCACTGACATCCCCTCACTGTTATCTTTAATAATAATCTGTGATAAAGGGAGTGTAAAGTGTTATACCATTGTCATCCTGATTCATATTTATCTTATTAATAGGTTTAAACATTTTCTGTATTTTGATTTATATGACATGTACCTTTCATCTTCTATAAAATGCTGTTCTTTTATTTTGGTCAGTTTTCTGCTGAGATGTTTGTCTCTTTTTTTATTGATTCATTAATGTAGTCTTTTGGCAAATATTTATTGATTATGTCTTGCTTTCCAGACACTCTTCTAGTTACTGGAATAGAACATAAAACAAAATAGACAAAAATGCCTCCTTCATAGATTTAAATTTTGTGAAGGAATATAAATAATACACAAAATAAATGCATGAACTTTATAGTAATCAGAAAACGGTAATTGCTTTGAAGAAACAAAGCAGAGAAAGTGAATAGAGAATGAAAGAGAGGTTTGCAATATGTTGTTTATAAAAAATTTGTTTTTTGTTTGTATTAGGGTTTTCAAGATGGACAGAACTAATAGCATAGATATATATATATGAAAGGGAGTTTATTAAGGAGTATTGACTCACGAGATCGCAAGGTGAAGTCCATAGTAGGCCGTCTGCAGGCTGAGGAGCAAGGAAGCCAGTCCCAGTCCCAAAACCTCAGAAGTAGGGAAGCCAACAGTTCAGCCTTCTGTCTGCGTCCAAAGGCCTGAGAGCCCCAGCAAAGCACTGGCGCAGCTCCAAGAGTCCAAAAGCTGAAGAACTTGGAGTCCAATTTTCGAGGGCAGGAAGCATCCAGCATGTGAAAAAGATGGAGGCCAGAAAATTTAGCCAATCTAGTTTTTTGTCTGCTTTTACCTTAGCTTAGCCGTGCTGGCAGCTGATTAGACGGTGCCAACCCAGATTGAGGATGGGTCTGCCTCTCCCAGTTCACTGACTCAAATGTTAAACTCCTTTGGCAACACCCTCACAGACACACCCAAGAACACTGCGCATCCTTCAATTCAATCAAGTGTCACGTAATATTAACCATCACACTGTTTTTAAGATAAATAAAATTAATTATTTTAATATGGTAAAATTTGTTACTGTTTTTCTTTCAAAGGTTATAAATTTTGTGTCTGGTTTAATAAATATTTAAAATACTTTTCTGATTTTCTGCTAATTTTGTTTTTATCTTTTTGTCTTTTATACATAAGTCATGAATGTGTTTGGAGTTCATTTATTGTTCCGCAGTAAGAGATACATAATCTGAAATTTTTTCCCACATAAATAGCTACAAAGCGATTGAAATTTTTTTTCCTTTTCTTTCTAAACTTTGTTATTGAGTTTTTTGTTAGTCTCACCTTGTTTCCTTGTGAGTCAATACATCTCTATTTTAATAACTATTGGTTTATAAGAAGTTGATATCTACTAAGGCATTTCCTCACTTTAACCTTTTGTTTTCCGGGCAGTCTTCACTATTGGTGGACCTTTGCATTTTCACATAAATTTCTGAAACAGTTTATTGAGTCCCACCACAAAACCCTATTGGAATTTTTATTGCAATTACTGTGAACCATTAGATCTCTTTGTTTGTTTGTTTGTTTGTTTTTAACAGAATTAATAAGTTTACAACACATACAACACAGTCTTTCTCTTTATATTCAAGGTAAGTTTTTCTGTTTGTGTGTATTTCCTTTAATGTGTATCAATAAATTTGTGTGTGTGTGTGTGTGTGTGTGTGTATGTGTGTGTGTGTGTTTTTACACAGACTCCTTTTAGTGTTTGTGAATTTTAGGAGTAGGTCATTAATATTTTATTACTGTTACTCTACATTTTTAAAAATTATTTATAGCTGATGAACAAAAGGGCAATTAATTTTTATCAATTATCTTAAATCCTCTCACCCTACTAAATTTTCCTTTTTGTATAAAGACGTTCATAAATGCTTTTTGTATTCTCTATGCAATTAATTATATCATTTTCACAGTCAGTTTTAATTACTCTTTTACAAACTTTTTCTTTGTCTTTGTTTACCTACTGGGACATCCAATACCTTGTTTCATTTTTGTCTGCACTAATAAGTACTTACAACTTTTATTAGAAGATTCCTTTTGATTCATGAAGTTATTTAGAAGTGGGTTCTGAGATTTCTAAATATATTAATTTAAAAATTGTCATTGACAACAAATGAAAATAGCAGGTATCTTGTTCTTAATCAGAATTTTAAATAGAATGCTTTCAAACATTTTAAAATTCTCTTATTATTCCTAGAATACAAAAAAGATGTTTTTCTCAACATTTATGAAAGTTGAATTTCATTATATACATTTTTCTGCATCTTTCAAAATATATTATTTTTTCAGTACTTACTGTTTTAATTATGATACTTGAAATATTAAAAAGTTTTATTCCTCTAATATTCACAATCTACCCTAATATGTATTTCATACATTGCTGAATGGCCTTGCTAATATATTTTTAAAAACTATTATATCTGTTTTTCCAAATGAGATTGGAATATAGTTAATTTTTTACACTGACTTTGTTTGAATTTAGATTCATGTTTGAGTGGTCTTAAATAAATTTGGATTTATTAATTTTTTAGTGGGGGTGAAAGTGCAGATTTATTTCTTTATTTATTTATGCATCCTTTATTTAAAATTTAATTTAGGTTCAGAGATACATGTAAAGGTCTGTTACGTAGGTAAATTGGAGTCATAGGTGCCTGCTGTGCAGATTATTTCATTATGCAAGTATTAGGCCGAGTACCCAATAGTTATCTTTTAATTTTTCTTCTCAGAAATTGACCTGAAATTGAAGAGAATTTTGAAATGACAGATGTTTCTTTGGCAAGTAAAATGTATATGCTTATGATATACAACATTATGTTTGGATATACATGTCCTTTGTGGATTGGCTAAATCAGGTTACTTTACACATGCATTACCTCACATACTTATTATTTTTTTGGAGTGAGTACATTTAAAACCTACTCCCTTAAAAATTTTCAAGTACACAATATATTATTTACTACCGTCACCATGATGTGCAACAGATACCTTGAAATGATTCCTCTTGTCTAACTGAAACTTTTTGTTCTCGGTCCATCTCCCCAATCTCCCTCCCTTCCACTCCAAGTCTTTAATAAACACCATTCTCTTCTGTGTTTCTATGAGTTTCATTTTTTAAGATTCTACCAATAAGTGAGATCATATGGCACTTGTCTTTCTGTGCCTGTGTTTTTTCACTTAATGTAATGTCCTCCAGGTTCATCTATGTTGTTACAAGTGACAATACTTCCACTTTATAAGGCTGAATAGTGTTTTCTTGCGTTTGTATATGTATATCATATAAATGTTATATATATCAATTCATTATTCATTCATTCATTGACAGACACTTAGGTTGATTCCATATCTTGGCTTTTGTGAATAATGCTGCAATGAACATGGAAGTGCAGATATGTCTTTGACATACTGATTTCATATCCTTTGGATATATATCCAGTAGTGGGACTGCTGGATTATTTGATAGTTCTATTTACATAATATCCAAAATATGTAAGAAACTCAAACAACTCAATAGCAAATAAATAAATAAATATTCAATTTAAAAATGAGGAAAGGTTCTGAGTAGACATTTCTCAAAACAAGACATGCAAATGGCCAATAGGTGCACAAAAACATGCTGAATATCACTAATCATCAGGGAAAGGAAGTTAAAAACACAGTGAGATATGATCTGATACCTGTCAGACTGGCTATTACAGAAAAGATGAAGGACGACAAGCGCTGGGAGAATGGGGAGAAAAGAGAATTCTTGTTTTCTTTTGAGAACAACTGTGGCCACGTGTACGCGGTGTTTAAAATGGCTACGAGGAACACCGGCAAGAGTGTTGCCAATAAGAACATCGCCAACCTCACAGCTACCCTGCTGGCCAGCTGCACTCCCACACCACCTCCATCTGTCAGGCTGTCCTGGCGTCCGTGGACAATGAGAAGATGCACACTCCAGACATCGGGGGCCAGGGTACAACATCTGACACCATCCAGGACTTCATCCACCACATCCATGTCATCAAAGGCCTGGCTTTGGAGGCCACGGCTAGCCCTGGAACCTTGGTTTGCTCCTCAGATCCCCCTTCTCACTCCAACACCCCAGCCAGCCTGGTAGGCAGAACCCAGAATAAAGCAGCTTCACCTCAATCAGAAAGTTAAGAAAAAAAGAAACGCAGGCAGACAAAACAACCGTACCCAGTTTCAAGAACAACCACAGGTTTAATTTTTTTAATTTTTATTGTTTAAGCCCATTCTGAACTTTGGGGGCCGAGGCAGGAGAATTGCTTGAAGCCAGGAGTTCGAGACCAGCCTGGGTAATGTAGCCAGACCTTATTTCTATTAAAAACTTTAAAATTCGAAAAAAAAAAAAAATAAAAGAGAACCCTTGCTCTCTTTTGGTGAGAAAGAAAGAAATTAGTACAGCCATTATGAAAAATAGGATAGATGTTCTAAAAAATGCTATCTTATTTGTAGAATTAATTGTAACTGGATTCATTTTATAGAACTATTCAGGTGTTTCTTTGTTAGTTTGTTACATTTTTACTTAAATGTAGAAATTTTGTCTAAGTTTATAAGTGTACTCACATAATTTTTGTCATAACATCATCTTATAACATGATAAGCTGTGTTTTATATATATAGTTAATTTTTTCCCTAATGGTATTAACTCCTGTTCTCTATTTTTTTAATCAATAACCTTTCTAGAAGCTTCTCTATTTCATTAGCATTTCATAGAAGAAACTCATCTTGTGCATTGTGCTTATTTGCTTTTTAAGAAATTTATTTATTTTTAACCTTATTAACTCTTCATATTAACTTTTCTGGAAATATTTGGTTGTGAGTCTATTAATTTCTTAAATGACTTTACTAATTTCATTCTTATTTCCTAATGTAAAAATGTAAGGATAATATTGCCCTTTAATAGCATTCCTCTCATTTTGCAATTGTCATATGTAGGGTTTTCATTATTTATATTATTTGCAGTTTTTGCCATTATTGCTACCACATATGCTGGAATCTTCTCTTCACCCTCCTGATCCATCTTTCCCTGTGCTGCACTATTAATTAGCTATATCTGAGCTTCTATTTTCTGTTATCCATTTCCTTACATATTCATGCTGCATTCTGTCCAGTTCTGTTTTTATATTTTTATTTCATAATTTATTATTTTTGATTCTATCTTTGTTTCCTGTATTTTTCATCTTTGTATAGCATTTAAAAAAATCAAACTGTGTAGTCCCATTTATTTGCTCTATAGCTGGAAGGACTGTGAGAATGAGACCTTAATTTTTGCTTTAGGATATTATATTCTGGATTGAGCTGTTTTGAAGATCCAAGTAATTATTCGCCTTTTAATTTTTAATTTTTGAAAGTTAATAATTCATTTGCATAATAACCTTAATGTTACTTTTCTCTTTGTTTGGCTATTGTGTGGGTGACTTTCTGCACCTGTCTCTTGGCTGTCCAAGACTGTATTCCAGCCTGGAACATCACCATTTCAGCACTGGTGGGGTATTGGGAGCAGGTAGGAGACGACAGATGAATGGATGTACAGTTTTTAATGGAACAATGTTGATAGTTCTTTTTGATTCTGCCTCATGTAAGAGAATTTTATTTAAATATTTGATATCTATGTTAATTATGTATCATTGGAAAGTGTGTCCTACTCCTACATGACTTTAGATTAATTCTCCAATTTACTGTGTATTATAATATTAGAGCCTTTATTTATATCATGATCCAGACCTCTATTCATTTCTTTTGTTTCACTTCTTACCATATTTTTTAATCTGATTGTCATTAGAAAGTAAACATTTTAACTTTTTTCTAGAAATTGCAACATTAGTGAGAAATAAGGGCTTGTCTGTTTTTATCTTTTTGTGTACAAAATAAAAATAATTATTTTATCCAAATAATAAATAAAAGTTACTTTTTAAATAAATTAAGAATATAAGTAAGTTTATAATTCACATATACAATTTAAAATATCAAATTCTGTTATTTTACTATTAAAGCAGAAATAAGTAAAATATTTAGAAAATTTATAAAATGTATAACATTGACAACTTGTTTGGGAATTAATAAGTCTCATGATAAAAGTGTTAACAAGCATTGATAATTGGAGTAAATAAAAAGTGAAAACATACATTTCTGGAATTATAATACCAAACAACAGGAAATGATATTGTGCTTAGAAGTTTGGGGTCATGTACATATTTATAAAGTAAGTTATGTCTAAATTAAAATCAAAATGTGATATGTTTATGATATTACAAATATACAGTGCTTCTGCTTTTATCCCCCTTTCTTCCTCCTTTTTTTCCTCCTTCCTCTAGAACAACTCAATATTTTATTTTAAAATCTAAACTGAGTTTGAACAGATATGTGGCGACTTTCCTTAAATCTGAGTTTTCCTGAATTGTGTCTGCCAAAAAGGTGATGAAGTGATGGACTGCATGTTGTGTTGAATTATCTTGCAGCATCCATTTAGGAGTTTAGGTTTAACATCATTTAACAGAGATATATGAACTAATAGCTGTTTATCATTTCAATAGATATCCAACCTAAACCCATCATATTTAAACATTCATATTATAAATTGTTGCCGATAAATGTTGTATAGATGATGTAAGATAAAATTGTACATCAACAAAGCTGAGATCATTGAGTTATTGATTCAAGGCCGCTTGCTAAAATTATCAAAGCTAAATATAATGACAGTGCAGAGATCAAACAGGAATGAAATCTATTAGTCTCTGTCATTATGCTTTTAATTTCAAGGAATGTTTTAAATTCAGTGTGTATTTTCTATCTTGGTCACTGCCAATACTGCGGAAACATCAGTAAATCAAAATATAAAGCATGAAAGGTGTAACTTACATCTTATACATATCTCTTTTCTTAATCTATGTATATTTATCATTTGTTTTCTTTAATGGAGTATGTTGACAAGTCTCTACAGAGATGATGGATGTTCCAGATCATGCATGTACATTCATACTTTGTTTAAAAACATTAGTAAGACTCTTGAAAAAGTCACAAATTATAATGGCAGATTACTCACCTAATAGATGTTTCTAATATGCCCCAAAAGAGAATGTGTGGGAGATCTAAACCTGTGTTATTTTGATATTCACTAGTTTGGTAGATATACTATAATTTTTTTATGAATCATTAAAATCTCACATTTAATGTAAAATTATGTCTTTGAATTAAATAAATAGTGAAGTACATAAGAGAGTAAGGAGGTATTTTTGTACTCATCAGTGCTTTTTTCCTATTTCAAGCTTCTTGTTTGTAATTATGTATTTTGGTATATAAAAATATTGTGTGTGCGTGTGTGTGTGTGTGTGTGTGTGTGTGTGTGTGAATCTGATGGACGAAATAATTTTTACAGTTGTTTTGTAGAATTCACTCATCTGCATAATACTGAAATTGAACATTGCCTCAGCATATACTTCACTTCTATATTTAGCTGTAATTTTTATACTTGAAATTTTAAGTCACCTGTCTATTCTTATGTCACAAAACTATTGCTCTGTTATTTATCTCTTTGCTTAGAGTGCTAATCTTTTCATATGCTGGTAGTTTTTCATTCTTATATAAAGAAATGTACATATTTTCTTTATCATTTCTGAAGTGTTGTGTTTTGAAAGGTATTTCCACTCTCAGGATTTTTATTTTTATTACTTGTATATTCTAACTATTTTATTCTTTTTACTTTAACTTTTTATAGTTATTTAATCCATGTTGATAATTTTGTTTATAATAAGGAATTGGAGTTTTTAATCTAGTTTTAAAACTACTGTGTTGCATATTATTTTAGCACCAGTTGTGGAATAAATCATTGTGTTCTCTACTAAGTTGAAATGGCTTTATATTCATATTTAAGATTATTCCAGTCTTTTTTTGAATTTCATTCTGTTTATCTATACATATATTATCTATATATTTAATATATAATATAAATTATATTATATATTATAAATATAAAATTATATTATATTATATTATATGTATAATATTTAAATGTATGTAGATATTATATAAACATATTATATATAAATATATTTAAATATATAAATTATGAATATATATAATATATATTATATAATATATATAAATTTTTATATAGGAAGTATATATATACTTTCTTTTTAAGATAGGGTTTCATTCTGTCACCCAGGCTGGAGTTTCATGGCACAGTCATGGGCTACTGCAGCCTTGCCCTTCTAGGTTCAAGTGATTCTCTGCCTCAGCCTCCAAGTAGCTGGGACCACAGGTGCACTTCCCCATGCTCAGCTAATTTTTGAATTTTTCTTAGAAGTGGGCTTTTACCATGTTGCCCAGGCTGGCCTTGAACCTCTGAGCTCAAGCAATCTATCTTGCCTCACCCTACCAGAATGCTGGATTTACAGGCATGAGTTACCATGTCTGGTCTAATTTTTATATTATAAATATTTTAATAATTTGAATAGCTTTAAAGTAAGCCAATAAAGCTATTATCATACCTCTTTATTTGTTCTTATATGTAAAAATATTTTTTTCATAATAGCTACTCTAAGAGGTGTGAGATGGTAGAGGCTGATGGTGGTGCTGAGTAAAGGAAAATATTTATCAAATGGTACAAGTCAGGAAGACTGGAGGAGTAAGTTTTCTATTGCACTGCATGGTTAATAATAATATATTGTATTTTTCAAAATTGCTAAAAGAATCCATTGTAATGTTCTTACCACAAGAAGAATGATAAATTGGTGAGATGATGGATATGCTAATTAGCTTGATTGAATCTTTCTGCAGTGTGTACAAAGATTAAAACATCACTGTGTAGCCCATAAATATATACAATCATTATTCATCAATTAAAAAATAAATGCATTTATAAAAATATTTTTGGTGATAGGTTTTTATTTCTCTTTTAGAAGATTTTCATATGCATCTTGTCAAATATATTGGAATTACATTGTTTTGTCATTATATTAGCCTGGGGGGCTCATTATTTGGTTTACATTTAATATCTAACTAGGAAATTTTTTCATATATGTAAACTTACAGATAAACACACTTATGGTGGCAACTTGTTTTGAATAAAACCTGAGTGTAGTGTTGTCACATTCTGATCAATGTACATTTTTTAGCAAACAATATTCAGGGCATTAGAGTTATACTCTTATCATGTTCATATTAATGTCATGTTTAGTATTGTCATGGGTTCAAGAACTATTCAAAGATTCAACTAATAATAAGATAATATCATTAACTTAGACTTGTGTGAGGATTAATTCAGTGACACAGGTCAATTTGGTGCCTAGGTAGTAAATGCTGCTTGCCTATCCATGGGCCAGCTGAGAACATGTATTGCCACAACTAATGTATCAATATGACATATTATTTCTTACTCAAGTTCACACTTTATTCAGATATGTTCCATTTTTTCCCTAGTGTTCTTTTTCTATTCTACAATTCCATCCAGGATACCACATTTCATTGAATTGTCATGTCATCTTTGGCTGTGACAGACTTTCCTTGTTTTTATGATCATGGCAGTGGTGAGAACTGACTAGGTATTTTGTGGAATGTCCTTCAGTAGACGTTTGCCTGGTGTTTCCTCTGATTAGACTGGAACTATGGACTTTTGGGGAGGAAGACCTCAAAGATGAATATAATGAGATGTTGTTCTCATTATATCATATGAAGAACACCTATTATAAATAAGATTTATCATTATTGATGTTACTTTGAACACGTGACTTGAGAGATTTTTGGTCAGATTTCTCCAGTCCATTTTTCCCCCTCCCTTGCCATATTGTACTATATGGCAGAAATTTACTATATTTAGTCCACATATAAAGAATGAGGAATTATGCTTCACTTCCCAAGGGTAGATTATCTATATAAATTATTTGAAATTCTTCAATTGGGAGATTAGTCTCTCCCATTTAATTCATTAATTCATTAATTGAATCATTTTTATATTTGCATCAAATCATGAATATTTGATTGTAACGCGGTACTCTTTATTGTGTTGCTCTACCTTTTCTAGCTTTGGTCTTTTGCAGCTATTTTGTTTGGCTCCTTCCTTCCTTGTTTCCTCTGAAGTCTTGAGTATGCCTGTGTGCATGCATATGTTTAGCCATTTTCTTATTTTCTGTTCCTGCAATACATTCCAGACTCATCTTTTGGATTTCCCATCTCAGTCTTAAAATCAGGCATTTCTCCAAAGAACCTTGGTTCTTTTACTGGAGAATATTATTTTACACCAAGATCTGGATGGAATATTACTATGTATTTAGGTAAATTTTAGAAGAAAACAGTCGTAACTAATTATTTTAAAGAAATATCTATCAGTATTTTGTTGGACACTATTTGGGAGTAAACCAGACTGTGATAGTGCCTTATTTTGGGTTAGCATACCTATTTAATAAAATTGAACTAAATAATCGGTATCACTCCTATTTCATTGACTGACATTTATTATTTTACATTTTAAAAATATATAAAATGTAGATAATGAGTAACAAAGCAGTTAATGTTAAAGCGGTTCTCATTTTAAAAATAGTTACCAAGTCATTTTAACTTCGTAGTGTTTATAGAGAAATATTAAGTTATAAAAACTATGGACTGTACAGAATAGATAACAAAAAAGCTTTGCTTCACCTTAAACAGTAATATAATTAATGTGTATACAAGTAGTTCATGGATGAATATGACCAAAACACTCATGTGTGATTTTGTATACAAAAATATAACGCATTGCTATCATATCTGAAGCATTCAGCATGACATATCAACATTGTTGATACGTTCTATTACCTATGTCATTCCTGAAATTGTATTAGCATAATCATGCCCCTGTGCATAACAGCTATGTTTTCTCATTTGATTTCTCTCTTAGTATATTATGTGGGCCTTAGTTAGGCCTAAATTCGCATTCTTCTGCAGCTTATTCTGTCAGCAATTTGTCAAATCTCTTGATGCAAATATGCTGCATCAGCTTATTCAAAAGATGACTTCTTCAGCTCCTCTCTGGAACATTTTTCTATGTGGGCCTGCATATACAAGTAACCTTATAGTTAAGACATAAAAAAATATGCAATCCTCTTGACGATATGAAGACTGAGCAATTGTATAATTAATTTGCCAGCATTATTATCAAACTAAATACTACAGATAAAAATATTCATGTCATTTTTCCTTAACCATTGCAATTTTTTTAATATTTACAACAAATATTTGGAAATGCACACTCTATTTGATTTTGTGGCTGTGGAAAGGTTGTTATGATATATGTAAATATATGGTGATTTTATTTTATAGTGTATATAAAAACACAAAACTGAATACTTCCATTGAATTTATTGTTCTCTGTCTCTTTTATCTCTGAGGAATACTCTGAAAGTGTGTTATTTTATTTCTTACATTCACTAATGTATTTAACATAACACATATACCTGTGTATTTTACTACATTTTTAAAATGCACAGACGTGCTTTGAAAATAACTTTAATAGGCTAACCCAAGAACAAAAACTAGATTTCTTATTTCAGTCACCCCATTTTGAAGGGGAGTTTTAGAACACTGAGTAGATTGCTTTGAAGACAGTTGGAGGATCCTCTAATGTTTCTCTTCTGGAGATACCCTCATTCCTCATCATGTTCACCAGTCTTGCAGTAAGTCTGTTTCAGAAGCTCATAATAATCACCTATTGTGGGTCTTGACTTAAACAGAATCATCCATGGAAAGAAGGGTTGCAGTAATCTGTACTGGCAAAAATCAGAAAATTCTTTGCAATATTGAGAAAATCACCCATTAAAAGTAGAAATTACATACAAGCACTGTTTTAAAATTTAAATGTAGCAGGCTATTAATTGATATTGAATTTGTCATGTAATTGGTCCATCTTCATGTAGGTAAAAAGATTGGATATTAAATTTAAAGAGCATTAGAAGCACCTGTTAAAATTATTAACCTCCTCATGGCTTATTTCGTGGGCTAAAAGGGATTATAGGATTTATCAATTAGTAAAGGCTACTACCCAGTGAAAAATTCCAAATATTCTATGTTTTTCTCATACTAAACTCATTGTGCCTTTAATTCTATAATTTTAATAATTGTGTTTAAAGGTAAATTGTCTTTTAAGGTTAATCCAAAGTTGAAGAATGTTATATTGTGGTTGGGGGGCACAACAATTTGGATGATAAATATCCCCTATCATATGTGATATAAATAAGCATTTAAAGTAACCCACACAATATGAAAAACTCAGCAGATCAAGGTCAATGCCCTGCGATATTTCAATACATAGTAATAGTAATGGTATAAACAGTCAGGAAAATCCTTTTTATTTTAAAATTCTGATTACTATGGGAGGAGGACTATGTCTTTGTTTAAACATAAAAAACACTAACATGTAACTGAACTCAGGTAAATAGAATCTCTTTAGCCATGGATAATGTAGCCAGAGAATTTAATTTGGAGTCTGCAGTCTTCAGTTTGGTAATTCCCACAATAGGCTCTACAGGGAGAGTCAAATTTGGCAGTGATTGATAGTGTTTTTCAGAGCTTTCATGGTATAAAATGGTCATTATATAGATGACTGTTCTTTTAACAATATTTAAGTGGTAGCTGTGTTTAGAATTTCAGGTTGTAAACACAGTAAGAAGTTTGAAAAAAATAACCCTCAAGCCAGAGACGTTAACAAGTCTACAAGATGGAGTAATGCCAAAGGGAAGAATCACGAACACTGGTAGTGGAAGCAAATGTGAGTCCTGAGGCAAGAAATCTTACTTACGATGCCTTCAAGGGCACAGAAAGGCCTGGGACAGTCTTTTCAGGAGTTATCGGTGCTGAATCAGCTTGTCCCTAATTAGATTACTTAATTCACTGGCAGTGGCGATGCCAAGGTCATTGCTGGTGGACTCAAAGTTAAACTTACTCAAAGAGAATTTTCATGTTGAATAGAGACCCCAGGTACTTTTTACTTATTATAAAACTTTTATACAAAAGTGAAAATATCATGTTTTTTGAGGGGGAACATATACATTTTTTTTCTATTTCAATGGCCTTTTTAAAACATTCAGTTTGAATAAAGAAAAAATTTCCTAGCGTTATGCTCATTTCTTGAAACAGCATTTTACATTCAAGGTCTAAGTCAGGAACAGAACACAAGTTTAGATCTAAAAGCCTAGATTGGTTAGTTATAAGGTAGAATAAAACCAATAAAGTCATCAATAAAAGGGAGTAAACAACTAACATGTAAAACGGAATGGATGTATCTCATGTAAATTAAGCTAAATGAAAAAATCCAGAGCCAAACAGCCAAAATATCTCCTACATTTTTCAGTAAAAGGAAAAAAAAAAATCAAATCCTGGATTTAAAGACCTGGGAGATGAGGAGAAATTAAACTTCTTACTAGGAAAGGGTAAATTCTATACAGACTATATACAAATTCTTATAGTCTTAAAATTTGAGCATCAATTTAAAACAACCATAAAGTATCTGAGAACAGTTCACTTTCTAATACTAAAATAAAATGAAAATTCCAGAGTGAATAGGCAACCTACAAAATGTGAGAAAAATTTTTTGCATCTATCCATCTGACAAAGGGCTAATATCCAGAATTTACATAAACACATTTACAAGAAAAAAACAACCCCAGCAAAAAGTAGGCTAAGGATATTTACAGACACTTCTCAAAAGAAGACATTTATGTGCCCAACAAACATATGAAAAACAGCTCAACATCAGTGGTCATTAGAGAAATGCAAACCAAAGCCACTGTGAGATACTATCTCATACCAGTTAGAATGGCAATTATTAAAAAGTCAGGAAACAACAGATGCTGGAGAGGATGTGGACACAGGAATGCTGTTACACTGTTATTGAGAGTGTCAATTAGTTCAAACATTGTGGAAGAGAGTGTGGCAATTCCTCAAGGATCTAGAATCAGAAGTACCACTTGACCCAGCAATCCCATTACTGGGAATATACCCAAAGGATTCTAAATCATTCTACTATAAAGACACTTGCACACGTATGTTTATTGCAACACTAGTCACAATAACAAAGACTTGGAACCAACCCAAATGCCCATCAATGATAGACTGAATAAAGAAAATACTATGCAGCTATAAAAAAAAAAAAAAAAAAGATGAGGTCATGTTCTTGTCAGGGACACGGATAAAGCTGGAAACCATCATTCTCAGCAAACTAACACAGGAACAGAAAACCAAACACTGCATGTTCTTATTCATAAGTGGGAGTTGAACAATGAGAACACATGGACACAGGGAGGGAAACATCACACACCAGGGCCTGTCGGGGATGGGGGGGTTGGGGGAGGGATAGCATTAGGAGAAATACCTAATGTAGATGACGGTTGATGGGTTTAGGAAAGCACCATGGCACGTGTTTGCCTATGTAACAAACTTGCACATTCTGCACATGTATCCCAGAATTTAAAGTATAATAAAAATTAATTAATTAATTAAAATTCCATCTCTGCTCATCTTTGCCACCAAGAGAAACACCTTGCATTGTATGCCAGGCATAATCTGTTAGTATATATTTTTTCTACATCCCTGCTCTAAGGTGACATCAAAGAGCCATAGAAGTAGAGAATCAATATCAGTGCCATCAGCAGCATCAAAGCTGTGACCCAGATCTCGTTCACTGTTGATCAGGTTACAGCCTCTCTATCCAAATCCTCTAAAAGGACCAGAGAGCAACACCCAGAACCCACTTGGCAGAGCCTTTCTTTCCGCCTTGAAATATGTTCCGGCTAATGAACGTATTTCACTTTTATCTCACAATGGGAGTGCGATGGTTAAGAAAGAAACACAGATAAAAACAAGCAATAGGAAAGGGTTTCTAAGTAGTTCATTAAATGGCACAGTTTCAAAACAGTAGTGCTTATTGAATTGTACCTCTAAGGGGGTTGAAGCTATGCAAAAGAGACACGGAAAGTGTACTAGGGCATCATTAGGCTAGCTTAGGCTGCACAATTGGTTTCTGCCAGCTCTCCATCATGCACAATATCAAAGGGGAAAATGGAAGAGAGTTAAAGATAGTATCAGAATATTTCAAATGACTGCTGCCCAGTTTAGATCCAACCTGTAATGAATGGAATGGCAGAATTTAATGTAACTTGTTCTGTACTCTAAATAATATTATAGTTATTGACAAAGGTATTTCCTCAATTCATTTAAAAAGCAAATTTACATTTGATTAATTCTACCATAATATATCACTTTAGTAAAACAGAAGTTATAATAGACTAAATGTTTAATAGTTTTAAACAGGCAATCTGATGTGACAAACCAAATGAGAACTCTTTGATTTCAACTTGCAATTGGACTGTATGCTTTAAAAAGTAATAGAGAAAAATGTATTCCACTTGAAGACTAAGTGTTCATGTAATGAAATTTAATGCTCAAGTGAATTCACTGGCCATATAAATTGAGCCACATAAAATGATATCCCTGGAATGAGTGGCAAGCAGAACTTGAATTCTTTTTGTAGTGAGGCAAGATTTCTGCTCACTGCAATCTTCACTTCCCAGGTTCAAGAGATTCTCATGCCTCAGCCTCCAGGGAAGCTGAGATTGCAGACATCTGCCATCATCAGGCCCAGCTAATTTTTGTATTTCTAGAAGACGGGGTTTTACCATGTTGGCCAGGCTGGTCTCCAACTCCTGGCCTCAAGGGATCTGGCCACCTTGGCCTGGCAAAGTGCTGGGATTACAGGCATGAGCCATTGTGCGTAGCCTGGTTTCTTAAATGTTACAGTATAATGAAAAATTACTGTTAAAAAAGAGATATACATAGCAGCATCACTATCATCATTTGTTTTCATCTATTTCTATATGAATTTAAGGACACGTGAATCTTAAATCTTGCAATGGAAGGATAAAGGCTGCCAACCATCTTCTCCTTGCAGCTTATCCTGAAGTCAGCACAGGGTTTTCCCAGCCCCATCTGCCTGAGAACTGTGGTTTCACTGACTTCTGCATCCCTTTTATCTCATCCCATGCCAGCCACTTTGCATTTTTTTATTCCCTTTTGTTCAAAATTTACATTAACCAATGTATTTGGAACACTAAGTGTGATTGTGGAAGGTAGTTTATTTTCTGCTGCTTGTCTATGGATTGGTAAAGACAGGTGAAAAGAATTGCAGAGAGGATGTGGGACTCAATAACTGAGTTTATTACTGAAATCTAACACCTCGTTCAATCAGCCTTGAATGTTCACCACAATGCCTGCTACATAGAGATTCAAAACAATTTTCATTAACGAACCAAGATTAAAAATGTCCAGATACCTCTCTTCACTTAGTCTTCTGTAGCTGATCTTCTTTATTAAAAAAAAAAGGAGGGGGGTAACCTACATCTCATCTATCACTTGTAAGAGATATAATGAAAACACACAATTTTAAAAAATATTTTCCTCCTAGAATGCTTGAGAGTATTTAATGTTTCAAATGTTGATGAATATTTGTTTGTTAACATTTATGGGCAATGGTAATATTCTAAAACTATTCAAATCAAATGCTCACATTTGACACGTTTCCAGGAGCAAATTATATTAATTCATTTTGCTTTAATTTTGAAAGTAAGATTTAACTTCATGGCTAGCTGGTAGAGGAATGTAGAGAAAACCAGAATTACCAAAGCTGAACTACAGGGAGTGTGTGTGTTTGTGTGTGTGTGTGTGTGTGTGTGTGTGTGTGTGTGTGTGTGTGTGCACGTTTTCCATTGATTTTAGTAGCTTTAAAAATTCCACAAGAGATTTTTACTAAAATGGAGGTTTGACATCCAAAATTTGAATTAGATGTGTCACTTCTGTGAGGCTGTCAGATAATAAGAGACAGAGTCTGTAAATGTCATGAATTGCACGACTAACAGCAGTTATATAGGTGCTATTTCAAAGACAAGAGTTTCCCTTAAATGCACATGGATAAACGATTAGTGAAATAGTTTCCTAAATTAATAAATATGCTGAAGTGAAATAATTTACATTCTTAATTTTAATAATTCATGAGAAGAAAGCAAACCTCAGTTTGTGTTTATATAATCTTAATTCTAATACATGTAAATTTACACAGTTCATGTTGTTTTGAAAATATCTCAATGAAAAATGTTTTCAAATGTAAACTAAATGCTTAAAGAAATAAGTTTTACTTATAAAGAAATGCATACTGGTCTGTTCTAAGGCACCATTTTCTCTATTTTTATTTTGGCTTAATTAGCCTCAGTTGATTCTTTACATAAAATAAGTTTTGTGATAGATAGGTGTCGCACTATCATGTGCAAAGGATCTTACAGGTGCTTCAGTCTGAACTCCCTCCCAATGAAAGAATTCCCCTGACCCAGCCAATAATTAGTCACTAAATCAATCAACTAGTGACAGTGGACACTGTATTTTGAAATGTTTTATGTTTGAGCATTTCCAAATTGCTATAAAGATCTTACTTTTATTAACTGTGTATCTGAATCCCATGAACCATCATCCATTTTTTCTAATAGGAATTTTCCTTCAACC
The DNA here is from genome assembly GCF_001604975.1 of Cebus imitator. Classification (NCBI taxonomy): domain Eukaryota; kingdom Metazoa; phylum Chordata; class Mammalia; order Primates; family Cebidae; genus Cebus; species Cebus imitator. Next base: position 7,187,380 of record NW_016107395.1, read on the forward strand.
TAAAATTTTAAACCAGTTCCATGTCTCTTTGGAGTTTTTTTTCCCCCCCTTTAGAATTAATGCCTATGTTTTCTTGAACTTTTCATTGTTCTGTATCCTCTGCTGGAACTTCTCTGCTTGATCAATATGTTTTTGAAATATAGCATGCAGGATGGAACACAATACTCTTATGGGACCTCACTAGTTTTCTCTTCCACTTCTTATCCACAGATTATTGTATTCACCAGAATTCTAAAATTACATGCCTAGACTTCACTTTACTTTTCACATTTAGGTTTGGACTTATCATTTTTCTACATTTAAGATTTTTCCATAAATTCAGTGACTTCAAGTAATAACAATACATAGATGACTTCTGAAAATATAGGAGTCCAAATTACTTTCTTTTTTTAACTTTATATACATATATACATATATATACTTATATATATATTAAATTATATATATACGTATATATATATATGTATATATATATTAAATTATATATATACGTATATATATATATATGTATATAATTGCACTTTAGGTTCTGGGGTACATGTGCAGATCATGCAGGATTGTTGCGTAGGTACATATATAGAAACGTGGTTTGCTGCCTTCACCCCCCTGTCACCTATATCTGGCATTTCTCCCCCTGTTATCCCTCATCAACCTCCCCACCCCCTGCTGTCCCTCCCCTACCCCCCACAACAGATCCAGTGTGTGATGCTCCCCTCCCTGTGTTCTCATTGTTCAACACCCACCTATGAGTGAGAACATTCTGTGTTTGATTTTCTGTTCTTGTGTCAGTGTGCTGAGAATGATGGTTTCCAGATTCATCCTTTTCCCTACAAAGGACACAAACTCATTGTTTTTTATGGCAGCATAGTATTCCGTGGTGTATATGTACCACATTTTCCTTGTCTAGTCTATCATCAGTGGGCATTTGGGTTGGTTCCAGGTCTTTGCTATTGTGAATAGTGTTGCAAGTCTTACATATTAGTTTACATATATTTGCATTACATATGTAAATATGTATCCAGCTACCATTATTCAAGCTCATCTTTGGATACTTCTTAGGCAACTTGAAAGTCATCTCCTCATTCAACCAACATGTATTGATTCTTCTAGGAATTTCAGATATGCCAGTGACCAAAGATCTCTGCCCTTTAGGGTTTATATTATAAGACTAGAAGATGGTAAAACAAAATGAATACAGTAAATAACTAAGTTATCTAGTGTGTGGAAAGATAAGTGTTACAAACATAATGGACACTAGTGCAGTGGTACTAGAAATCACGACTGGCAAAATAGTCATGGTAGGTCTTATTAAAGAAATAACATTTGAACAAGAATTGAAAGACAGAGGGAGTTGTAAGGGATACACTTTGTATCCCAGTTGAGAGAAACTCTAAGAGAGTTATCTGAATGTAAAAATCTAAAACGGGGAAAAACAGACAAGGTAATTATACATGCACCCTGCTGAATAAATAAATACAAGTAAAGTTAAACACTAAAACTGGCTAAATGTCATCAACTGATTTAGCCCATGCCTTAGCTAATTCACCAAGGATGTAGAAGCAATGAGAAGAGACATTTCTCATCTTCTCTTCTCCTTGCTTCTCTGTCCATAGAGCCTATCTTTCCCCATTTGCAGTTTCATCTCATTCTCCTTTGCTTGTTCCCAACTGTCAACACTGGAGTAATCTTGTGTTCTGTCCTTAAGTCTCTTTTCTATTGAGCGATCCTTTCTTGGTGATCTCATCCAGCATCATGATTTTTTATATTTGTGCTATTTATATGCAGATGACCCTCTCTTCAATTATTTTAGATTACCTCCAGACCTTCCACCTGAGTACCATATATGATATATCTGACTACTTACTGAAAGTATTCACTTGAGTATTGTGATAGGCAGAATCCTTCCCAAAGATATCTACTCTTTCATCTTCCAAATGTGTGAATACATATAATGACATGGCAAAAGAGATTCCAAAGATGTAACTAATGATATGAATGTAACCCATGAATATGTACAATTATTTGTCAATTAAATATAAATACATTTAATTCTTTTAGAAAGATTACAAATCATAAGATAGGGTTCAAATTATCTAGGTTAGTCCAATCCAGCGACTTGAGCCTTTAAAAGCATTAACCTTTTACTGACTGTAGGCAGAGCTATGTAGCAGCAAAAGGCTGAGAGATCTTAAGTTTGAGAGGGTCATGACCTTCCATTGCTACTCTGATGTAGTGGGCCATAGGCAAAGACCAGAGAGAGGCTTCTAAGGGTTAAGGGTGGCTTCCAGCTGATACCTAGTAAGAAAATGGAAACCTCAATTCTACATCCATAAGAAAGTGAATTCTCCCCAAAACTTGAAAGAGCTTGGAAGTGGATTACTTCATTCTCGAAGCCTCTAGAAAGAAAGTAAGCCCTGTCTGACAGCACTTTGAATTTGATCTTGTGAGATCCAGAATAAAAGATCCACCTAAGAGCCATATTGTGCCTGGATGTCTACACTCTGAAAACTGAAGATAATTAATGCATGTGGTTTTAAATCAGGAAGTCTCTGATGATTTGTTATGGCAGCAATAGCGTATCAATATAAGTATATAATTAGCATCTCAGCAATAGAAAATAAAGATAGATGTGTAAAGACCATCTAAAATTTCGCATGTTCCAAACCAAATTATATATATTCCAAACTCCTAGTTTACTTCTAAACTATATTTTACAGTCTTTACCATGGCAGTAAACAGCAACTCTGTCCTTTGCTCAGGCCAAAGGCCTTGGAAGCATCCCTGAGTTCTTTCTCACACACCTCACATCAATCCATCAGCAACAACTTTTGTGATTATTTTCAAGAGAAATCTAATAGATGACCAGTTTTGAACACAACCCTGCTGACACTCTGTCCATCATATTTTAATTGCCTTATTGCAATAGCCTCCTAAGTGATCTAGCTGCTTCTGTCTTTGACCATTCAATCTATTCTCATACTTCTAAATTGTTAGTAAAATCATGTTTCTCAATGGCTCAAATTTTCCAATGGGATCAAAGCAGATAATAATTTTTTTAAATAACCTGAAAAATTCTGAGACACTAGACAGAGGTACTAAAGCCCAAAGAAAGGAGATATGAAATCATAAATTCTGCAGTTTCCCATTAACTGAGTTTTAAATCTGTTTGCAACAAAGCTAAAAAAATAAGTATTTTGAAAATTCATATTTAGAGGTTAGGAACAGTGATGGTTTGGTTTATTCTTGGGTATGATTTAAAGAAATACAAAAATAAATACTCACTATGGATATCATGGAAGAATGGGACAGAGGGGCACTGGGAAACGAGGCACGCTTTGGTTGATGTTCTTCATTGCTATACATTTTTACAGCTATCATGTATTTGATTTATGTTAAAAATATCTTAAGAAGTTGAGTTTTAATATGGACATCAAAAACGATGAGTTTGTGTCCTTTGTAGGGACATGGATGAACCTGGAAACCATCATTCTCAGCAAGCTGACAGAAGAGCAGAAGATCAAACACCGCATGCTCTCACTCATAGGCGGGTGTTGAACAATGAGAACACATGGACACAGGGAGGGGAGCACTACACACTGGGGTCAGTTGGGGGGAAATAGGGGAGGGACAGTGGGGGGTGGGGAGCTGGGGGGAGATAGCAAGGGGAGAAATGCCAGATGTAGGTGATGGGGAGGAAGGCAGCAAATCACACTGCCACGTGTGTACCTATGCAACAATCTTGCATGTTCTTCACATGTACCCCAAAACCTAAAATGCAATAAAATAAACGGGAAAAAAATGTAAGTAGAAGTAGAAAAAGAAAAGATTACGTAAATTTGTCCAACTAGTTAGTTAAATAGAATAATTTATCTCAGAGACTTACATTTTCACATATAACGAAAGAAGCTTCACTCTTTGAATGTAAAATAGTGATCGTCTTTTAAAACTAAATTACTTGTTTGAACTCCTTTTGCATATGTGGCAAATTATGTTGAAATAAATCCAACCAAACAAATATTCGTTAAGAACAATAAATTTCCAAAGAGATGTAATGGGTAAAAAAATTGATCTATTATTCTTAGGAAGAAAAATAATATAACGTACATGTATAAATATATTAGTTGTGCTTTCAAATGAAAAAATAATAAAGTAATTAATAATCACTATTTAGATGTATAATTATACATCTAATTGGTACCTAATTATAACTATATAATATCTAATTTTAATAATTTTATCTTCCTATAAAATAATTTACCCAAGGCCAATATAAAATCTTCTTAAAATTTTAAAGAACATTTTAAATAACAGATTTGAAACAAAGCTTTAATAAAATAATACCAAATATTGAAATTGTAGACAGTCTATAACTATGTGAAGTTGTAATAATTTTCTAAAAGAATTTTAAAAAAAATTTTTGTAAAAGCTTTTGAATATTCAAGCAAATTTAGATGTTAACACATTCTTTGTTTTTTAGTATACTTTACTGCAAAGCATGCTGAAAGTATAGCTAAAGGATGTTTTCTATTTTTTTACTGTAGGGAAGTTGCAAAAATCATGGGTTTAAAATGTGTTGGATAAATAACTGGAAGTTGTGAATAGTTAGATGACTCTATTCCAGGAATAAAGAGCATTGTATTTAGGGGCAGATTTGAAAGATAGTCATTTAAAAGGTTTATTTCAATTTCTTTTTAAAATTAAGGACCACTAAGTCAACAAATATTTGCATTTAAATGTAAAAATGCATTTATATTCAGAAATTGAAGTACTTTGACCAACTGCAACAGTACATTTATATCACAGAATAGAATTTAAAAAGCTAATTTATATGCATGATAAATTAAGCATTGGAACACATATCTTTATATATATATGTGTATATAAAATATATATAAACATTTTAAATATTCAAGAAAATTAAATGTTAGAACATTCTTTTGTCTTCTCTTTTTTCTTTTAATAAACTCTCAAACTCTCTCCCTCTCAATACACACATACACACACATGTTCATATACATATATGAAAAAAAAACTTTCACTCAGATGACTTTTTTAATAGAACCCAGGTAAGATGTGAACATATGTGTATGTCTGTACTGAGAAAGAAAAGTTTGAGAGAGAGCTTATTAAAAGGAAAAAGAGAAGACAAAAAAAAAAAAAACACATCTAGAATAGCCTTTCAAACAATAATTTTTATTTTCAGCTTTCCTGGGTTCTAGTAAAAGAGCCATTAGAGTGAAAGGAAACAGTGATGAATAACTTCTCACAGCAGTCTCAGGTTTTCAGTCTCTTGCTTTTCTTTGCCTGTTGCTGTTGTTATCTCTCTTTCCACACGTTAACTGCACAGATACTAAGCCAGACAAGGTGTGAAGCCATTCGGATAAAATGATGATGCAATACAGAACACAACCTAAATAAGCTAATAGACTAATGGAGAAAGACAAACGTTCAGTAAAATATCAGAAATGCTGTACCGTGCAGAGGCACATGAAACCAATAGGAGCATATGGAACACAGTAAGGGTAGGAAGTAAACAGATGTGTTCGAGTGAACTGCTTCACCCAGAAGCAGGTATGTAATGTCCAGTTTTACACTGTACAATTGGTTTCCAAAATGGATTTTGAACAATACACTTTATATTAAGACTTTTAATGTGAAATCATTACATACATATTGTTATATTTTCATTGTTTATCTAGTTTTCTAGTTTTAATGGTTTGTGACATAACATAATCACATAGCCCATATTTATTATTTATTGACATCTCTCTCTCTTTTACAAAATCGTTATTTGCAGTTCCATTAATAAAAGAATAAATGAATAATTTATATAAAATACAACATAAAATATTTAATACATATATGTATGTAATTTCATATATGCATGTAATTTCATATATGCACATATACTTAGATACATTTAACAATTATATGATTAATTATATTACTTATCATTAAATTACTGATATAACTATATATAATATATAATTATATTTGATATGATAATATGTAATAATCCACAATCCCTTATTTAATTTTCTGGTTTCATTTTTTATACATATGTAGCATCACATTATTACTATATTCTGTAGTAGTTTATGTTTTTTCTATTTTTAAGTCATTATTAGAAAGCTACTTCTCTTTCATATTTATGAATATATAATGTATGCACTTTCTATGATATTAAAATATATAATTGCTTCTTGCTAATTGCATGTATATTTTTTAGTAATAAATATATAATTGCTTAAGAAATGAAGCCTTTCAAGTCATGATCCAATAAAGAGAAAACATAAGAATACATTATAAAATATAATAAGAAAGAAAATATATATAAAATAAAAAATCAAACCAGAAAAGTATATATAGCCTGTAGATAATATGTATATAATTCATAATATTTATCATTATAAAGCATATATATGTATAAATACCTATGTGTACATTTGCATATATGTGTATATATATAATAGAGCATTTCAGTGAGTAGCTGTTTAATCAGGGGCATTAATTAATATTCAAATCGTCTTTATATTTTTCATATGTCAAAATCTAAGAGGGGTTGTAAAATCTGTGGCAACTATTGTTTCAATCAATTTCTCTTTTTCCAGCAATTTCCATTTGCAATGCAATGTTATATAGCATATGGGTTTTTTGACAGTTACATTTTTATTGTGCACTGTTGTCTATTGATACAGAGTGACTTTGTTTCCTTTTAATTTGATACAAATGTTGTGTTTCCTTTTTTGTCTCATATGCCTCAAATATTATTCCTTATAATTTTGCTCAATTATTTTAGATTATTTATTTATAATTTCATAAACTGATTTCATATTTCCAGTAAATCTAAAATGCATATTCTCCTAACAAGATAATTTAACTTACTCTTACAGAAGGTTTCTTGGTGTTGTTCTTTTGTTTGCTAATCATATTTTCTTACTTTTTTTTCTCAAATTGCATTTTAGTCCCTTTTCCTTAATTTCTATTTTCTCGAGTATTTTAAGAAACACTATTTTAACACAAATGAGTAATAACCTTCTTTTAAAGGCTTCAAAATGATTTTTTAAAAAAACATCAATCTAATCATCAAAGTCAGAAAACAGTCACTCCAATTAATTAAATTTACCATTCTCCCTGTGAAAAAATCAGAGTTAGAGACTATGCTAAATGTACATTCCTGGGGGAGTTATGTGATCAAATAAAGACTTTGGAAAGAAGTCTAGGCTGGAGCAAAATCTGAGAGAAGGGAGAGTGAGGAAGAGAATTAGAAAACTAAGAATTGGTGACTAAATGTGGTATAAGTTCTATGACCATCTTTCTCTCCTCTAAGTTAATTTCACAAAACCCCCAGAAATACCATGTGGTGGCCTTGCTAATGCTGTTCTTCAGCACTTTCTCTGCGTTCTTCCTGCAGATCATCGTGATGCACCCTGTACATAACTGCTATTTATCTTTACCTTTCAGATCTGGCTTCAAACCCTTCAGTTGCATGTTCTCAAAGCCCTCTGTAGTTTTTCTCTGTAAAACCTAACAGAACAGTACTTAGTGTTTGTGTAATTCTGTCTGCCTCTCCTTAGACTCTATAAATTCCATGATGGCAGAAATTGAGGTAATTTGAATACATTGAATAGTATGTTTCTTCTAGAGAATAAGGTTGCTAATTTATATGCATGACAAATTTAGATGAAGGCAGGTACTCTGTTTAATTTCTGCACTATTTGCTCACTGGTGCATAGCATAGAGGTCACAATCATTGAATATCTATTGAATGAATATGCAACTATTAAATAATGATGTATATTTATTGATATGGAAATATTTCCCATTGTCTAATGAGAAAAAGTAGATTATGAAACACTATGCATTTACATCACATTTTGTTTAAAAATAGTTATATCAAACATATAATTATATTCAAGATGTACAGCAGCATACGCCTATCTAAACAAACTATACAAAATTAGTAATCATATTGATGTCTGGGTGATGTAATTAGAGTTCATAATTTTATTCTTATTCTATCTTAAGTTTTTTTTTGTTTCTTCACACCTTCCAAATATTTTATGAACACACATTAATCTTCAAATTAGAAAATCAAAATTCATTTTGAAAATAAATATATTCCGTTGGTAATAGGCTTTAAATTTGAAGAAAAATAGAACTACCCCTCCCCCATCACAACACCCAAAAAGAAAAAAACACACTTTTGAAATCCCTAAAAGTTGGGTTGAAATTATAATAACCTAGAGTCAGAATTTTCAAGAAATAGGGAGTTGTTGCAGACCAGAGTATTGACAGTAGAAACCTAAAATAGAGAAGGAATGTAAGAATAAATAACTCAACAAGACACTAGATACTGCAGAGCTGGAACTGACTACACATTGAACATGATTATGTGGCTGGAAAAAGACAGTGCCTTGAACAGTATTTAGACAGTGATCCTAAGAGTATTTTGCACAAACAGAAAGACTATGGGCTTTCAGGCATATAGAAAAAGACTATAGCACCAGTTTCTTGGTCCCTTTTATATTTAGAAATTTACATACATTCAGTACATTTCAAATTAAACCTAACACCAACATCTAACAAGGCTTTGTACTACTCCTGCAGATAGGACTTCCTCGGCATCCTTGCTGACCACCCAAAATACAAGCAGGCTGTGTCCAGCTAGCTGCAACACAAAAATTTTACCACAAGCATTTTCCTCAATAATTCCATCATGCAGAGTGGTCTACTCTTCGTCAAATACCACTCATCATGCCTACTAAATATTTTATGACATCTCTTGTCTTTGCCTTAGCTGATGGGAGAAAAACTCAATTTGCCAGACCCAAGACTTAAAAGAATCAGGTTAATGACTACTGTCCTTCAGGTCCCATGAACGAACTCTAAATATTGTCTAGCTCTTCTAATGTTATTTGTCTCATCTTCATTACCTAAACTTAGTGGAATACATATTTATTTCACTCAACTTTCAAATTTATTCTGTGTTTTTAAGTGTCCTTGTAGATAAATGACTTGATGTTTCTTTTTATTTGTTTTTCCAAGGGAAAGAGGGAGATGTTGAATTCCCTTCTGTATATACTCTATTCCTGCTCTTCAGTATCTTTTTAAAATTTTATTTATTTATTTATTTATTTATTTGAGACAGGGTCTCACCCTGTCACCCAGGTGGGAGTGCAGTGGTGCAATCTCAGCTCACAGTATCCTCCAACTCTTGGGTTAAAACGATTCTCGGCCGGCCACGGTGGCTCAAGCCTGTAATCCCAGCACTTTGGGAGGCCGAGGCGGGAGGATCACGAGGTCAAGAGATCGAGACCATCCTGGCCAACGTGGTGAAACCCCGTCTCTACTAAAAAAAAAATATAAAAAATTAGCTGGGCATGGTGGTGCGTGCCTGTAATCCCAGCTACTCAGGAGGCTGAGGCAGGAGAATTGCCTGAACCCAGGAAGCGGAGGTTGCGGTGAGCCGACATCGCACCATTGCACTCCAGCCTGGGTAACATGAGTAAAACTCCGTCTCAAAAAAAAAAAAAAAAAAAAGAAAAAACGATTCTCCTACCTCAGCCTCCTGAGTAGCGCGATTATTGGTGTGCACCACCACACTGGTTAATTTTTTGTATTTCACTATGTAGATAGGCCAGGCTGCTCTCAAACTCCTGGCCTCGAGTGATGCCCACCTCGGCCTCTGAAAGTGCTGAGATTACAAACATGAGCCACCGTGCCCTGCCCAGTATCTTAAGCTAATGTCAAGGATAATGATAGCAAGAATAATACAAAACCAATATGATTGTGCAATTGTTATGCTATTTAGTGCACTCTAATAAATCATATTCATTGCTGCCATTTTACAGATAAAAGGAATTGAGAAACTTCTAGTTTGTACAGACTAGAAAACAAGCATTTGATCTCTAGGATATTGGGCCTCAATGCTCATGCCTTAAACTTCTTTTCCCTTCACTCACTCTATTTTTCTTCTCTAGATAACTAGCTGTTTTATACTGTACTTAGCATCGTGGGAAATTCTGAACAATAGAGCTCATGGTGTGGAAAATATTCTTCTAAAGAATGATAGGAATATGAACTGCGGCAAGTAAGATCTCTGGAAGAACTGGATCTGCCACAAACAACAATAGTAGATGAGATAAACTAGAGATAATAGCATCTCTTCTTTTTAGTTAAGTACACATTCTACCATAGAAACTACAATGGAAGGATAATAGAATTTAGAATAAAAAACTTCAGTATAAAACCCAGTTCCACAATTAATAGGCATAATCATGTTGGATATCACACTGTGTTACATTGCCTGTACAGGACAGGCACACAGACGCTTGCTTAACGGTGCTTTTTGTAAAATAGGAGTTGCATGTGTATTTTATGAGTGCAAAATTCTTTCTTGCCTTCTTTAGTAATTTAATATTTAGTACTTGTTGGTACATTGCATATATCCAATTAATATTTATTGAGTAAGCTGAATAGATGAAGGTTTAAAATTTTTTAAAAACATCTTTATCTGACAATGGAAATGTTTTATTTTTGATTTTTGACAAGTGATATCAAACAATATATTTAGTTACATGAAGTTTATTCATGAAACAGCTGTATGTTTTTTAATGGCCTGCATGACTAAGTGGCTTAAAATATTTTAAGTTCCCAGTGTACTATTTAGAATAAACTTGGTGATGTATTTTAATAAACATCAAAAAATGCTACCTAGTCCCATACACCAAATTAACAAAGGGGCGTATCAGTTGTATTAGTGTTTATTTCTAGGCTAATTTAAACCCTATGATAAGTGCATTCTAAAGCTTGGGCCTTTAGATGGACTTGAAATACAAGAAACAGCTCAGCTAAAAGTATCTCAATTGCATTGCATGAAACATACGAAAATTCTAATTAGTGAAAGTTATGCAGTGGATAACTACTGTGCATTCTAAATTATATTTATCCATTACAACTTTGTCATCAAATATTGGATATGGCCTATAGTTAGCGTCACTGTAAATTTGCATTTCAACTGGAGAAAAAGACACCTTTTTCTTGTCTTCTCTGATTAACATTTTCAGGCTCTGTAATTTTCTTGCTGCTCACAGAAACAAAGCAAGCCAAGCTCATACAGAAAGCCTATTCTCCAAGATATAAATATTTGCTATTCAGAAAACCTCAATGAGGGTTTAGTTATTTTAAACTAAAGAAAGAAAATTACTAGTAATGATTGGTTTCAGCTAACGAAATGCTTTTATGCAAATATGTGAACCCTAAATATGACCTGGAAACAAAAGACTGCTTAACAGTTACTATTAAGCAATACATTAGTAGATCAATTAAACAGAACTTCTTTCTAATGAGTATGTGGTACAGAGGTTGCCATAGAAACCTGGAAAAGAAAGCCCTTGAATGCTAATTTATCATTACAAGACTGTAAAATACTATAGTTCTGCTGGTGGCTGATAGTCACTGAAATCACTTCTGAGGAACCAACTTCTTGCGTTATAAAGTGACTTGCAAAGATAATTCTATCTCTTCTAGGGCTATTGAGATATGCCATTTAGATACATCATCTGCCAAGGCAGCTTCTCCAATCCGGATCTATGTCTGTAGAAGAACCCATTTTAGCTCATTTTCGTATGCTTAAACTTGAGATTGCTCCAAGAGGAGAAACATACAGAAAATTTATTCTGAATATTATTGTGACTCCATTTGTACAGTTCTGGTGAAGTAAATATCTATCCTACTCCTACGCCCACAGTTTGTATACCACAATCATAAGATTGGGCTCTGCCACGTGTTGCAGCTATGCAAGGGAAGGGACAGACAGGATTGAGCAGAGACGTCAGACTGCAATATAGTTGGCAGCCTTGGAAAACTCCACAAGGAGGCCTGGAAATAAAATGATTCTTTAGAGTTATACTGTGTTGAACAAAGAAAACTGTAACTTTATTTCACCCGTTTATGAGTTGTTGAATGCCAGTTGTCCCAGGAAGGAATGTCACCTAATGAAAAGCAGCTCTCTGATATGGATAGAAGCTTCCAGCTACACTCACAGATCGTTAAAGGAGAATTGAGTAGCAAATCCCAGTGTGTATCACAACTTGCTTAAATTCAAGATTTAAAAGCAATGATCAGTCTAAATACATACATTTTTTTCGTGTGTATGCAATGAGAATTATCTCAACTATGTGGCTAATACATATTTGAACGATTTGATCTTTGACTACTGTTATTAAGAAGTATTAAAATGCAAATTTGGGTGGCAATGATAGTATATGATGACATGAAATGTAAATTTTACATTGACTAAAAGAGGTAGATAAAATATTTTATATATCCATTGTATTTGAGTGTCGAAAATCTAACACAAGCAGGAAAATAGTAGAAGGAGTAATTCTAGATGTATTACACTCAAAAAAATATCACATCTGTTTAACTGGTGGTAAAATAAATCGCTATAGTTAAAAAATTACCCACAGTGCTTTCATTTAAAAGACATGTAGATGAAAGCGTGTACTATTTTATAATAAATAAATTTCTGTGTATGAGGCCAGAGAATTTTAAAAATTTTATCCTCAAATGTATTGATAACTTCTATACCTTAAAAGTGATAAAATTATGTATAAAGATTGCAACGAAAATGACTTAATCTGTAAAGTTCAAGTCTGCCTAAAGGTTAAAGAGACTAAGCAGAGTGGCAAACCATTTAGCAGAAGAATCATAAAGAAAGATAAAAGCAACTAATTACTTAGGGGTCAATGGAACTCTACCTTCACCAGATTGACTCTTATATTGAAAATGGTCAAGAGAGTTTTGTAAAAAGCAGGCTATCATTTGATAAATCAGGGCTTAAAGATAATGTAGACTAGGAACAGGAAATTTGTAAGCTCACACATACATATCTGATTCTTTCAAAACAATTCATGTTGGTATCAATCACCTTATTATTACTTTAATTTGAAAAGACTAGTCTTAAATTTTTCACTATTAAACAGTGCATGCCTCAGAGAGTGATGAGGAAGTTACAGGTGCCTCGCAGTGATTCTCTATGCAGTGTGTAAATACTTACTCATTTATAACCTGAAGAAATCCAACAACAATTCTATTCAGATAGAATTAAAAGTACATTTTCTTTTAAAGTGTTTCACTTTCAAGTGTGATGCTTGAGAACAGTAGCCTCCTGAATTTATTGTATTAAAATGTAAACACTAATTATAAGTGCATGTTGAATTTGGTACAATCTGGACAGACATTTTTACAGCCTAAATGTTAGAGTCTGATGAAGCAAAGACATAACTTGAATTATTTAGTCACAGATCCAAATACGTGATAATGAAACTCAATAGAAATAAATTACTTATGCTTATCAAAATCTTCTACAGAAGCTTAGAGGCATTAGTGTGAACTTGGGTATGTAAGAAAATATATCAACTATTTGAAAAAAATAATTATAAAATATATCACATAAATTGAAATAGGTTCTACATGTCAGTTTTACAGAAAAAGTAAAGCCGAAAATCCCGCTTTTCCCGTTTCACCCACTTCAACTCTAATAGGTTATCTTCAACAGATGCTACCAAGTATTAACTCCTCACAGATTGAGTAAAGATAAATGGTCTGCCTCACTCATGGTCTCCCCTTTTTTAAGCATAAGGACAGCTCGGCTATCATTTTCAGTATCAATGCTTTGTTGTTGAAATCATCTCATCAGTAGGCTATTTGGCATTTCAGCAACGACAATTGCATATGATTAAATGTGGTTTAGAAAGCATTATGCCAGTACTAGAAGGGTGTGTGTGCATGCGTGTGTGTGTGTGTGTGTGTGTGTGTTTTAATTACTTTTACTTTACAGTGGAGATTTTGCTTGTGATTCAAAATATATTTAGGTTGATACGTGATATCGACCTAAATATATTTTATTACACGAAATTTATTTATGAAGCAGTTCTGTTTTTTAATGGTCTGCATTAGAATGGTACGATTTATTTAAAGAGCCCCAGTGAAAGCCGATAGAACAATTTCCAACTTACTTTAGAATCAGTAATTCTTAATATTTTCTACACATAAACATATCAGAAATCTCTCTAGATTTGGTATAGTTTTTAGTTCTAATAACAAAGTTAAAAGATATAAGAGTTGGAGGGAAACAACCATAAGACAAGTTACTAAAGAAAGGAAAAACATTAGTTGTAAATGACTTGACAAAAGGTGGCAAAAGGAGAAATAATTTTCTGGCAAGAACTGAGTAACTTCTAAGTTAAAAGGGTCAAAAACAGAAGATGATTCTGTAGACAGAGAATCATTAAAGTGAACCGTGTTAGAATGATAGCTACAGAAGGATAACTCATATGACATTTGATTCAGTTGGAAAAGTTCAAAGCCTTCAAATCATTATAGCTAAGAAGTGATTTATGTTTGTCCGCCGGCACTAAAAGGAATTTTAAATGGAAGAATATCTTCATTTTGAAGAAAATATTAGTCTTACCAAAGCCCCAAATTACTTGAGGTTAATAAGACCTTTAAGAGCATGTATAAAAAGAAGTTCCTGATTTCTCTCTTTCTTCCCATCTGATGTTATTTTTTCTTAAAACTTTATGTGAGCATCCACAAAAAATAATACTTTGAGAAAAAAATCAAATAATGTGAAATGGTTGTTTTCAAAATAATTTTAAATGCATCTTAATAACTTTGTAGAAATGTTCTCTTTATGCCCATGAAATTTGTGTCTACCTAATTCTTAGGATAGTGCAGTTAATTTTGTATCAGGGTAATATTTTTAAATGCCATCCTAAATATTTCTTCCTTTTCATTTCCTCTCTTTTTAATCCATTACAGTGAAAGTCCATGGTTAGTGGATTTCTGCATTTAACAGTGCATCTGAATGGTAGAGAAGTGGCTGATGGAGCTTCCTGAGCTAGTGCTGCAATGCTTCATTGCTTTGGGTGTCCTGTGTAGAATTCTGAGGTGCTCCCATGCCCCGGAGTGATGTGGAATTAATGGGTGTTTGCTACCATTTCAGCAGGATAATCACCAAAAAGAGGGGTGAGGCTCGACTACTTAGTAGATCATCAAATGGGAGTTGCATCAGGAGTGCCAGGAAAAGCCAAAGCAAGAAACAAGAGAAGCAAGGAGAACATGTGGATCTCTATCATGCTGTGATCAAGCACCAGAAGATAAATGAGCCAAGGACACTGAACTAGTGGCTTCAGTGTAAACCAAAGAACAGCATAGAAGGAGAAGTTCACTTTCTTTCCCATGAGTATGTAAGATACATGCAGCCTGATATGATGTTGGTGCAAAAGGAAGAAAAGGGGTCAAAAAAGAAACCTTGAAGAAATTGAATTAACATTCAGCTCAGTAGGAAGAAAAGATTTTGCCCTGGGAAATAGTACATTTATTTTCAATGTCAGATTTGTCGCATGTTGTGTGTGCCTACGTGTGTCAGTGTGTGTTTTTGCTATTAATGTCAATGAGAGGGTAGCTAGAGAGCAAATTGAGAACATGTATAGAAAATGAAGAAAATTAAAAGCTAAATATATATATTTTGAAGTGAAGTTTCGCTCTTATTTCCCAGGCTGGAGTGCAATGGCGCAATCTTGGCTCACTGCAGCCTCTGCCTCCCAAGTCTAAGTGATTTTCCTGCCTCAGCCTCCTGAGTAGTTGGTATTATAGCTATGTGCTACCATGCCCAGCTAATTTTTTGTATTTTAATAGAGACAGTGTTTCTCCATGTTGGTCAGGGTGGTCTCAAACTCCTGACCTCAGGTGATCTGCCCGCCTTGGCCTCCCAAAGTGTTGGGATGACAGGCGTGATCCACTGCGCCTGGCCAAAAACAATATAATTTTTATTATTTTGTTAAAAAGAGAATTAAAATAACCTCATAATGCCCATCTATGTGTGTTGTGATATTGGGTAAAAAACACATATATCCTAGTGTTTCATTCAGTCTAGGTTCTATTGACTGTTGGCTTGTTTTTAAAAGCAAGTGCTACCCAAAGTAGCTTATGATGGACAAAGTCTACCATTAGAATATCTTAAAATGAGAGATGAGATTCTAGAGCTATGTTTTTCCAATGTGGTGGCTCTGAACCCCATGTGGCTATGGAGCACCTGAAATGTAGCTAGTCCAAATTGAGCTCTGCTGTGTGAAAAAATCACACTGGACTTCAAAACCTTAGTATAAAATAAAAGAAAGTAAAATACCTCCTTAATAATATTTTAAGGATGATTGCATGCTTAAATGAAAATATTTTAAATTTATTTCATTTAAATAAAAATTATTTTAATATTTTTACCTTAATATTTATTTTTAATATTTAAATATTGAATATTTATTATATGTCAGGCATACATATAATGACTTTCATAAAAAATCTAATAAATGGTTCAACCCAGTGTATATGATATGACATATAAACTGGAAAATAGATCATTTGTTCATATTTATATAAACAGTATCAGCTAGATTTATTTTCAGCCGTTTGTTCACGAGTCATCATTATTTTTGCCACCTAAAACTGGTCATCAATTGTGAGCTACCTAGTGTAGGGAATGTTCCTTCTAATCTTTTTATCTTTTATAATAAGAAAGTAATGTAACATTACAAATAAATATACTTTCAGTAACTATAGTTACAAACTTTAGATTCTGTAAGAATCATTGAGGTCTGATATAAATGCATTTTGCTACTTGGCCCAATCCTAGAGTCTTAGTTGTAGAGCCAAAATAGGACCAAGAAATCTGTATTTTTAATCCATATGCCATAACTTTGATGAAAATTGTTTGAAGGCTACATTTTCAGAAATGTTGGAAAAGACAGATAAGGAACTAGGCCTTCAGTTCAGGTGGATTAGCAATCTTATGTATTCAATCAAAATTTATTAAGCAACTGCTATGTGTTTTTATACTTCGAGATTCTTAGCTAGATCAGTGAACTGGATAGAATAAAATCCACATCTACTGGTAGCTTGCATTTGACATGGATGAGAGAAGAGAAAGAATAAACCAGAACATTTTTAAATGCTATAACAGAAATAGAAGCATAGTATGATAACAAGAATTGAGGACAGGGGTCTTAGCTACTTTAGATAAGATTCACAGAAAATGATGATATTTTAGTTGAGACTTTAAATTCAAGAAGGTAAGAAAAATGTTGTCAATGAAGGCATAACTAGTTTATTGGAAACTTGTAGGCTATGTTAAGGCATACAGATTGAATTTATACCAAAAAGAGAAGCTGTAATGTACATCTTAAGTTTTTGTTTATCCAGCTTCCCTGCATTCTTCTTTCATGAGTAGAGCCTTGATCTTTCTTTTGGGAAAATCTCATTAAATACAGTGGGAGAAAGCCAAAGTACCCTAATCTGTCCTGTCAATCATACAATTTCTTCCCACTTTCAAAATTGAGTCGAACAGTCTAAAGATAGTTACTGGATTGACCTAATGCACTCTTGAAGGAACTCTTTGAAGATACAGTTTATTATTTTCTGCTGTTTACAGGTGAGGAGATGGCACAGTTCTTGTCTTTTTAAAAGCTTTGAACTTTAGTTTGTTTTTCCACTGTTTTGCCACTTCCTCTACAACATGTGACCAGACCTGTTCTGACTTCGTACTCTCTTCCTGATGATGTCATCTAATTTCTTAGCTAGTGACACCCTAATTTTTATCTCTAGCCTTCTTTATTCAACTTCCTATATTTTAATTTAGATGTCTACTAAGCATCTTTAACTAACTGTGTTCAAACCAAACCTCTGGTTCTTATTCCTGCAAGCCTATTCCCTCAGTACTTTTTTCTGATTCTGAAAAGGGAAACATAAGACTTCAAGATGCTCTGACTAAATATATTTGAGACATAACTTGATTTCTCTCTTTATTTAACTTCCAATAACATAACTAAAAACATATCTTATGCCTCTAGCTTCAGAATATGTCTGGATTCCAAATCACTTCTTAATACTGCCGTCATTTCTTTGCTGGAGTTTTGCCCTAGGATTCTAAGTAATCTTCCTCAAATTTTTTCTCACGCCAGTATATTCTCAATGTGACAGGCCAACTTAACTTTCCTAAAGGCAATTCAGTTATCTCACTCTCCTTTTTAAAACTCTAGAATGGTTTCAACGGCACTCAGAATAAACCCCCAAATCCTTGAAAAGTTTAATAAGCCAATTTTAGGTATTTTAAAACAATCACTCTAACTCATCTCCAAAATTGCTATGATATTGATTCATCTGTAATCTATACTCACAAAGAACATTCCTTCATTGGAATGTACTGGGGTCTTCATTCCTTTTTACTTTATGTAGAATGCCGTTCCACATAACCTCTACATGCTTGCTATGTTCATGCCTAGCAACTAACTTACAATATTTTGATTATTTATTTACACTCTTGTTTCCCCTAACAGAATATAAACTTCATAAGGAGAACTAATTTGTCTGATTACTTTTTACTGCTATATCATCATCAGTACTAGGAAATGGTATGACATACTTAACACATGCATACATGAATAAACAAATAAATTTAAAAAAATAAATAACTATTGAAATAACTAGGTAACAAAATTAATAATAAAACTAAAACCCTATCCTAATCTTTAAGCAAAAATGTATTACAAATGGTTTCAGATTCATAAATTTTAAAGCATGTTTAGTCTAGATTAAGAAAACACAGGCCAAATTTTTAATGATCTTAAAGCGAGCATAGTCTTTCTAGGCAATACAAAATATAAAAATCTAAAGGGTAGGGATTAAAATTATTTAATACATAATAATAGATTATTCATTAAAAACAGTACATAAACAAAAATAGTCAATGTAAAAAAAGAGTAAATTTCCTTAACTAAAAAACTACTCAAAATACATCCATTATTATAAAGAAAACCGAAAAAAATGTGCAGATCAAAGCAACAATGGAATTCCATTCAGATTAACAGTAAACAAAAGTAAACTAAATTAAATTGAATTAAAGATATTGTTACTAAAAATTGCTTTTATATTTACTGAACATGTACTAGATGCAACACTTCAGTGGAAAAATGTGATAATATCCATTAAAATTCAAAATGTATATATCTAGCAATCTTTCTGCTATGAATTTAACTAATGCTCACAGAAGTTCATCTACTTATATGAGATACTTACAGCATCATAGCTTGTAATAGTAACACTACAAGCAATTGGGATTTGGTTAAATTAAAAGCATGATACATTCATAAAAAAGTGATGCAGTTATATTTAACAGAAAGTACTAGCTCTACATGTGTGGACAATCAAGCAAAAAGCAAAAAACAAAAAACAAGTATTTAGCAAGAGCAGAAAAGAAGTATCATAAGTTTCCTTTTGTGTAATTATTTTAATAGGATGATATAGTTGAGTACATACATGCAATTATATGCATTTTTTTCAGAGTGCAAATTGCATGAAATTTACATTTTGGGTTTGGTGGAATGGAAAACTTTTCTTTATATCTATGTAAAATATTTGATTATTCAGATCTTAGCTATGTACTACCTGCACTTAACACGTTTATTTATTGTGAAAAAGTTAAACATACTCAAAACGGAAAAATAAACTGAACTCCTTCAAACCATCACTCAGGTTACAATTATCAAAATTTTGCCAATTTTGTTGCATCTGAGCCCCCCCCCCCCATGCCCGCCACTTCTTTTCCCACCAATTTGTAGGGGGACAATAATGAAAGCAGAGGATCAAAAGGGAAAATCCTGTAGTAGCCAATATGAAGAATGATGAACATCAGAGGCCATTTGTTGGGCTACATTTATTTCTAACTCTTCTAGTAATTATTTAATTCCTCCATCCTTTCAGCAAATCCCATTATTATTTGACTAAGCTATTCAGAAAAACAATCAAACCCCTAAACT
Source organism: Cebus imitator (assembly GCF_001604975.1). Taxonomy (NCBI): domain Eukaryota; kingdom Metazoa; phylum Chordata; class Mammalia; order Primates; family Cebidae; genus Cebus; species Cebus imitator. The sequence goes on from NW_016107395.1 coordinate 7,207,257, forward strand.
AACTATAAATGTTTTTCAACTTTCTTTTATATTTCTACAGAATGTTTATTATAGAGTAGTAAAGGCACAGAATTAGGCCCATCCAAAGGAAAAATAACATGCTTTGATTTATCAAGTTTCCTATTCTACTTAAAAAAAGTCACGTTTATGTGAGGATTATTTTTCTCATGTTTAAATCAAAGCATATTATTTTATAAAGAATTAAATTATAAATGGCAGTGCAGGAAAATGCAGAATATTCTGTAGGATGCTCTTATTGTGATCAGCCCTGGAAATTTGAAATACTATGTATTAAACTATTTATTCTCTAGACTTTTCCTGCCCTCATGAAGTAAAGGTTTTAGATGGATGGATGGATAGATAGATAGATAGATAGATAGACAGATAGATAGATAGACAGAGAAATACTACTGCAGGCTTTCCCTTGTTGGCCTTCTGCTGCTCTGCTGTCATTATTATCCTCTTACAATTTGGTGGGAAAAGAAGTAGTAGGCATGGAGAGGAAGACTCAGATGTAACAAGATTGGCAAAATTTTGATAATTGTACCCTGAGTGATTGTTTGAGGGAGTTCAGGAGTTTATATATCTATATACACACACATATACTTATATATATACACACACACATAATATATATGTAATATATTATATTAATAATATATATATGTATATAAAGAGAGAGAGAGAGATACAGAGAGATGAGATATTTTGTTAGTCTCCTAATGTTAGGACGGTCATAAGAAAATATCACAGAGTGGGTGGTTGAAGGCTAGACATCCACAGTCAAGGTGTGAGCAAGTTTAGCTCCTTCTGAGGACTCTCTACTTGGCTTGCAGATGGCCACATGCTTGTGTCTTCCCATGGTCATCTTTTTATGTTTTATGTATGTCTCAGTCTCCTCCTCTTTTATGAAGTCAAATTAGGTTAGGGCCCACATATATGGCCTAATTCTACCTTAGTCACTTCTTAAAGGCTCCATCTCCAAATACAGTCCTCTTCTGAGATACCTGGGGTTAGGACTTCAACATATGAATTTTAGAGCCACATTTCAGCCTATACCAGATATATAAATTGGTATATAATAGATAGAAAAGATATATGTTCTTGATATTTCTAACTTCAAGGGAATTAAACTCTAACACCTTTATAGAGATATACTATGGATACCTATGCTATTATCAATACTTAGTCTTGTGCTGAATGAAATACAGTAGATAATTAGTGCTAGATGAGAAAAACTTAGTGAAATCATGTTTCTTTAATGTCAAGATTATATCTGGCTTATTTGCTAACTTATTTTAGGTATATAAGAGAAATATTTAGCAGCAACTTTTTTTTTTTTTTAAACTAAACAGTATCTTGTAAGCTTGTGATTTTCTGGCCATTCTAGTTACTAACACAGCCCATATATTTCACATATAAATCACATGTTTACATTCTCATTTAGAAAATAAATATACAAGAACAGGTGTAAATATTATTTTTAAATAGTTGCTTTTTAATAATTTCTGGTTGCAAAAATAAAGCATTATATGAAAAATATGGATTGCACAATTTCATATACAGGTACAGTTAAATAAAACTACAGCAAACAGTAACATTTTCTTTAATAAAGCAGTTGTAAGTGTATTCTAATTGTAACTCAATAATTTCACATATTTAATATAGAATAATTATTAAATCAATAGAAAAACATGTAGGTTCATGAATCTTCAGTTTGATAAACGGCCATTACAATTATTAGTCAATATGTTATGTATTAAATATTCATATGTTTGCATATATAATTGATCCTGCATTTTCCTGAGTTCTACCACTCACATATTCCAGAGGAGAGCATTTTATCTCCTTCCATGAATACTTTCTGGCCAATGGGATGACATCAGCTGTTTAACTTGACAAAGTCCATGTGTCTGTCATTGAAAGAAGGATGAGGCAGTCCTGTCAAAGAAGAATAAACAGAATTCCACATCAGAGTTGAGTTTGCCAGTACACTTTGGTAAAGTCAGAAAAATGGAGGCAAGCAGTCAGGCTGATTTCAAAATAAGACATTCTTTCTTGTAAAAAGCAAACAATCTTTCAAATGGATTTGAAAACAATTGTATATCAAACCATATGTCATACACACTGCCGCCAATAGCTCACTCAAGAAATAATGTTTCATCTTTACAGTGTTGATTAACAAGGAATAACACCCACACTTCACACAGATAAAACTGTAAATGTTTAAATACTTATTTATAAGCATTTCTCTAAAATGTTTTGTATACCATAAAGAAAATTTCAAAAACTTATACTTACTGTATTCTCTAAGGAAGTTTATTACTTAAATTTACATGCAGAATCATGAAACAAAATTAATTATTTCATAAGAATTATGAAAGTAAAATATTCCATGCATATTTTACTTTCTTTACTAAATGAGTCTGTACCACCTAGAACTGGGGCTTTTCCCTTGTAAATCTACATAGTTAATAGAAATAGTAACTATGCAATTAATAGAACATATTTATTCTAATATGTCCAAATACAATTATATAATACAAAATAACCTTTATGCCATAAGAAACTTATTTTTGTTGGATATTATATTCTGGTACAGTAACCAATCAAGCCATATTGCATGGCTTGGGGGGTTCCCTGGATGTGGGACTTTCAGTGTTAAAATCAGGACAGTCCCACGCAAACTGAGATGGCTGGTCATCCAATGACAACATTTTATCATAAGAAAGAAAAAGTTATAAACCAGGAAGAAAGAATAGCATCAACAATAAATATGTCTCCAAATCAGTACTTATCCAGTCTTAACTTCATTGTGCTAGAGAAAGCCTTTGGATGGAAGGAAAATAGGACATTGTCTGTGGCTAAACTGCTGACCATTCTCACCAAAGATAAGAAAGGCCACTAATGGCATAGTATTGTTCATTCTGGTCACCGAACCAACCAATTCAGCCTATTAAGAATTCCTTGAATCTCATGAACCTTATTCACCACATTTTCTACTACTATTGCCTTCACTTAAGTCTTGATTATTGTACACCTAAGACTTACCTGTTATACTCTTTTTTTAAAACTATCCAGTTCATCTACACTGTAGCAGGAATGATTGTTAAATTAATTTTAAACAAATCTGATAATGTTATTATCACACCTAGCACCAAATTATCCTCATTTAATCTGAGGCTACAATTGGATAACAAAGGGTAATCTTATATTATTTTATGTGGCTATTTTAAAAATACGTATGTCTTAATCTAAATGTTGAGGAATTCGACCATTTTAATGAAGTTGTTAAAGAGGCAGAGATGGATTGATTCCTTGAGCTCAGGAGTTCAAGACCAGCCTGGGCAATATGGTGAAACCCCGCCTCTGCTAAAAATACAAAAATTAGCCAGTTGAGGTAGTGGGAATCTGTAATCCTAGCTACCTGGGAGGCTGATGAAAGAGAATCACTTGAATCCAGGAGGCAGAGGCTGCAGTGAGTTGAGCTCGCACCACTGCACTCCAGCTTGGGCGACAGAACAAGACTCCATGTCAAACTAAACAAACAAAACAAACAACAACAACCAAAAAGAGGAACACACTCGGTATTGATTAAATTATATATTTGTTAAGGTTTATTTTATGCCCCAAATATGCTTTATCTTCATATGTGCTCTGTGACAATTTAAAAACAAGTGTATTCTGCTCTTTTGGTGTGTTCTATAAATGCTTATTAAATCCTCATGGTTGATTTTTTTTTTCTTTCTGATTTTTAGATTTTCTTTAACCTTGTTAATTTTGTGTCTAGTCGTTCTATCAGTTTTTTAGAGATAAGTTTTGAAGTAATCAACTATAATTATGAATTTGTCTATTTCTCCTTTCATTTCTATCAGTTTCGCTTTACATAGCTCTGCTTTGTGATTCATTCACGTCTAGGATGGCTGTATCTTTTAGTGCATTGACTAGATAATCATTATGCAGTGTTCCTCCTCCTTTCTGGTAAATTTATTTGTTCTAAAGTTTACTTTATTTGATATTAATATAGTCTTATTTTTTCCAATAGAAGTCTTTAAGGATATATATGTAGAAGTATTAATGAGCAGAGATATGCCTAAAAAAAACCTCTTTATATATTTGCTACTTCTAGTAGAAAGCCTTACATTGTGAATAGTATATAATACAGTATATATGATATGTATAAAAGACATTGGCTCAAAAATTACAACTAAAACAACTTATAAAATAAAAAAGTTTTATTATCATAAATTTATATTTAAATTATTTTTCTTAATTGAACAGTTAGTAAGGGAATTAAATGTGTTAACCCAGGGAAAAATAAATGAAAGCACAATGCATTCTTTTGAGTACTTCAAAATTCCATGTGAACAATCTTTAAGATAAGGGGTCTAAACTACTTAAGTAACTTCCATAAAGTACATTTAGTTTTTTAAAAATTAATATTTTGAAGCAGGCATAAAATTCTAATTTTTGATGAATATTAGCTAGTTAGATGTCATTAACTGAATCAAACACATCTTCTTCAATTTATCCATTTCCCTGACTTGTTATAGTATCTACATCAAAGTATATTTTTCTTAATTATATAGTTCTACAAATAGAATGATTTGTTGCATTCATATAAGGCCTACGCTCCTTCCTTATAACCTTTAAAAATTGACATTAATGCTTAGATTAACCAAAGTAGCATACTTAACTTTCTTGTAATTAAGTACGGAAGAAAACTGTGTGTACATGTTAGTACTGTTGTCTACTTCAATGTTATACACATTTACACATCAAGGATTTTGCATTTGTGGTTCAAACACCACAATACTTTTATTTCTAGTCTAATAAAAAATTATATTTTAAATATTATGTTTTAAATAATGTCTACCTGGAATTTTTCATGTTACATTGTTTTTATTTTTATACCAAAATTTTATTTAATTTTTATCATGTTAAAGAAAGTGTCTTGATGATAAAGTGTCAGAAATCTATGATTCCACAGCTAACTGTTTTAGTAATAAAAGGGATTAAGAAATGTTTTATTTCAAAAATACAGATCTTGAGTACTATGACAACTATAAATTCTTTATCAGAATAAATCATAATGAAAATGTGACTTTCTATAGGTTATCTATGCCATTATTTTTATTATATGAAACAAAAATAAAGATACTATTATTTCTTGCATATTAGCTTCCATTTTAAAAGCATTTTAAATCTCATATATAAAGTTATCTTCTAACTGTGTCTCATTCAAGTACATTTTAAAAGGACTGTTTAGATTTTACTAATGTAAGTATTTTTTATTTGTCACCTTATTCTTTGCTTATTTTCTTCTTTTAATTTAGCATGGATTTATTGTGTCACATAGTGTATATAACATGATAATTGCTTTGTGCAATCAAAAAGGAGCTGAGATAGCTAATGTTAAATTGTTAAAATTTAATAGGAAAATGTGTCTAAATTTATTTAAAGCCTTCAAAAACCATAATCTTCCCTAACTTCAGACCAATGGCTGCATTAAAAAGAACCATCTGTAGGAAAGTAGTTTTTATATGTGAGTTAATTTACCTTCTAGAGTAAATATTTTAAAAGCTAATTTAATAACTAGTATATAATATGTACTCTTCACTGTTTCCATTGTTTTAAAATCAATTCTAGACCATTAAATGTATATACATTATTATTTTTACACAAACTCCTTATAAAACTATTGTTAGCCAAATGTGTACATGTTTATATGTTTCTCAACAGTAACCTAAAATATCTTTGATGATTGATAGAATAAGTTACTCTGTAATTAATTAAGCACTTATAATTTTATCCTATCTTTTTACACTCAACATGAAACAACTATTAATGAAAGAACAATGTGGCATGTATTGCTATTTCATGGTCTTGTAATTTTATTTGTTTACTGGTTGTTTTCTCAATATATTTTTTCTTTCTGTATTATTCTTTACTTTCTCTTCTGTCTTTTATATTGCTAACAGTTTTTTCTCTATATAATTTTGCCTTTTAAAATGTATCTTATTGTATCTCCACAGACCAGGAGATTCCCGGGCTGAAAGGTGCCACAAGTTTCCAGCACAGCTGTTTCAGCCCGCCCCACAGGTCTCCCCACAAAAACTCACACAAATCTGGGCAGCCATTTCAACTGGTGCTTGGAAAGCCTGAGCTACAGAGCCACTCACTCAACTGAAAAAAAGGGGGCTGAAACAGGTAACCAGGTGATCTGGCTCAGTGGGTCCCACCCCTACAAAGATCAGCAATCTGAAATGCTCTGGATTGCAGCAAGCACAATTGGACCTGGGATGGTCAAGCTCGGTGGGGGAAAGGGTGTCAGCCATTACCAAGGCGGTCCACCATTACAGAGGCAGTCTGCCATTACCAAGGCAATCTGCCTTTATTGAGGCAGATCGCCATTACTGAGGCAGTTCTAACTGTATCTCTGTAAACAAAGCCACAAGAAAGTTCACACAGCAGCTGGGCAGAGCCCACAGCAGCTCAGCAACACCTTTGCTGGCACCCTGTGACTAGGCTACCTCCTAAATGGGCAGGGCATCTCTGAAAAAAGGCAGAAGCACATCAGGGACTTCTAAATAAAGCCCCACCTTCCCAGAAGAGAGCACCTGGGGAAAGGAAAGGCCATTATGAATTCCACTGCAGCAGACTTAAATGTACCTGCCCAGCAGTTCTGAACAGAACAATGGTGCTCACAGCTCGGCACTTGAGTTCCTATAAGGGACAGATTGTTACCTCAAGCAGCTCCCTGACCCCCATGTAGCCAAAGAGACACCTCATAAAGGAGAGTTTAGGCTGACATCTGGCAGGTAACCTTCTGGGACGAAGATAACAGAAGAAACTGTCAGCAACCCTTACTGTTCTGTAGCCACTGCAGGTGATCCCCAGGCAAGCAGGGTCTGGAGTAGACCTCCCTCAGTCCTACAGCAGAGGGGCCTGAAGGTTAGAAGGAAAGCTAAAAAACAGAAAGAAATAACTTCAAAATCAACAAAAAATACATCCACTCAGAGAACCCATCTGAAAGTCACCAATTACAAAAACCACAGGTAGATAAATCCATGAAGATGGGAAGAAACCAGTGCAAAAAGGTTGAAAACACCAAAAACTAGAAGGCTTCTCCTCCTCCAAGGGATCACAACTCCTCAGCAGCAAGAGCATAAAGCTGGATGGAGAATGAGTCTGATGAATTGACAGAAGCAGGCTTGAGAAGGTGGGTAATAGCAAACTTCTCGGACGAAGCAAACCTAATAATCATCTACAGAATTCTCCACCCCAAAGCCACAGAATATACATTCTTCTCAGCACCACATCACACCTACTCTAAAATTGACCACATAATTGGAAGTAAATCACTCCTTAGCAAATGCAAAAGAACAGAAATCATAAAAAACAGTTTCTCAGACCACAGTGCAATCAAATTAGAACTCAGGATTAAGAAACTAAATCAGAACCACACAACTTCATGGAAACTGAACAACTGGCTCTTGAATGTGACTGGATAAACAAGGAAATGAAGGCAGAAATAAAGACGTTCTTTGAAACCAACAAGAATGAATATGCAATGTACCAGAATCTCTGGGACACATTTAAGCAGTGTCTAGAGAGAAATTTATAGCAATAAATGCCCAAATGACAAGCAAGAAAAGATCTAAAATCGACACCCTATAATCAAAACTGAAAGAGCTAGAGGAGCAAGATCAAAAAAACTCAAAAGCTAGCAGAAGTCAAGAAATAACTAAGATCAGAGCAGAACTGAAGGAGATGGAGACACAAAAAAAAGCCTTCAAAAAAAAAAACAATAAATCTAGAAGCTGGCTTTTTGAAAAGACCAACAAAATAGACAGACTGCTAGACAGATTAGTGAAAAAGAAAAGAGAGAAGAATCAAATAGATGCAACAAAGAATGTTAAAGGGGATATCATCACTAATTCCATAGAAATAAAAAACTACCATCAGAGATTACTACAAACAACTGTATGCACATAAACCAGTTAACCTGGAAGGAATGAATAAATACCTGGACACTTGCACCCTCCCAAGCCTAAACCAGGAGGAATTTGAAACCCTGAATAGAAAAATAACAAGGGCTGAAGTTGAGGCAGCAATTAATAGCTTACCAAGCGAAAAAGCTCAGGTCAAGATGGGTTCACAGCCAAATCCTACCAGACATACAAAGAGAAGCTGGTACCACTCCTTCTGAAACTTTTCCAAACAATCAAAATACAGGGAATCCTTCCCAAATCATTTTATGAGACCAACATCATCCTGATACCAAAACACAGCAGAGACATAATAAAAAAGAAAACTTCAGGCTAATATTCATGATAAACATAGATGCAAAAATCTTCAATAAAATACTGGCAAACCGATTGCAACAGCACATCAAAAAGCTTATCCATCAGTATCAAGTAGGCTTCCTCCCAGGGATGCAAGGCTGCTTCAACATATGCAAGCCTATAAACATAATTCACCATATAAACAGAACCAAAGACAAAAACCATATGATTATCTCAATAGATGCAGAGAAGGCCTTCAGCAACAGCCCTTTATGCTAAAAACACTCAATAAACTAGGTATCAATGGAAAATATCTCCAAATAATAAAAGCATTCCCTTTGAAATCTGGCACTAGACGAGGATGCCCTCTCTCACCACTCCTAGTTAATATAGTATTGGAAGTTCTAGACAGAGCAATGAGGCAAGAAAAAGAAATAAAGTGTATTTAATTAGGGAAGGAGGAAGTCAAATTGTTTCTATTTGCATTTGACATGATTGTATATTTAGAAGGCCCCATCATCTCAACCCAAAATCTCCTTAAATTGATAAGCAACTTCAGCAAAGCCTCAGGATACAAAATCAGTGTGCAGAAATCACAAGCATTCCTATACACCAATAACAGACTAAAAGAGAGCCAAATCAAGAGCCAACTCCCATTCACAATTGCTATAAAGAGAATAAAATACTTAAGAATATAACTAACAAAGGATGTAAAGGACCTCTTCAAGGAGAACTACAAACCACTGCTCAAGGAAATAAGAGAGGACACAAACAGATGGAAAAACATTCCATGCTCATGGTTAGGAAGAATCAATATTGTGAAAATGGCTGCACTGCCTAAAGTAATTTATAGATTCAATGCTATCCCCATCAAGCTACCTATGACCCTCTTCACAGAACTGGAAAAAACAACCTTAAATTTCATATGGAATGAAAAGGGAGCCCACATAGCCAAGACAATCCTAAGCAAAAAGAATAAAACTGGAGACATCACGCTACTTGATTTCAAACTATACTACAAGGCTACAGTAATCAAAACAGCATGATACTGGTACCAAAAGAGAGATATAGACCAATGGAACAGAACAGAGGCCTCGGAGGCAACACCACACATCTACAATCATCTGATCTTTGACAAACCTGACAAAAACAAGCAACAGGGAAAGGGATCCCTGTTTAATAAATGGTGTTGGGATAACTGGCTAGTCATGTGCAGAAAACAGAACCTGGACCCTTTTCTGACATCTTACAGTAAAATCAACTCCAGATGGATTAAAGACTTAAACATAAGACCTAAAACCATAAAAACCCTAGAAGAAAACCTAGGCAAAACCATTCAGGACATAGGCATAGGCAATGACATCATGACTAAAACATCAAAAGTATTGGCAACAAAAGCCAAAATAGACAAATGGGATCTAATTAAACTCCAGAGCTTCTGCACAGCAAAAGAAACAATCATCAGAGTCAACCAGCAACCAACATAATGGGAAAAAGTTATTGCAATCTACTCATCTGACAGAGGGCTAATATCCAGAATCTACAAAGAACTAAAACAGATTTACAAGAAAGAAACAAATAAACTCTTTCAAAAGTGGGTGAAGGACATGAACAGACACTTTTCAAAAGAAGACATTTATGAGGCCAACAAACACATGAAAAAATGCTCATCATCACTGGTCATTAGAGAAATGCAGATCAAAACCACGTTGAGATACCAGCTCACGCCAGTCAGAATGGCAATCATTAAAAAATTTGGAGACAACAGATCCTGGAGAGGATATGGAGAAATAGGAATGCTTTTACACTGTTGGTGGGAGTGTAAATTAGTTCAACCATTGTGGAAGACAGTGTGGTGATTCCTCAAGGATCTAGAAAAAGAAATTCCATTTGACCCAGCAATCCTGTTCCTGGCTATATGTCTAAAGGATTATAAATTGTTCTATTATGAAGACACATGTGCACGTATGTTCATTTGGCACTGTTTACAATAGCAAAGACCTGGAACTAACCCCAATGCCCATCAATGATAGATTGGACAAGGAAAATGTGGCACATATACACCATGGAATACTATGCAGCCATAAAAAATGATGAGTTTGTGTCCTTTCTAGGGACATGGATGAATCTGGAAACAATCATTCTCAGCAAACTGACACAAGAACAGAAAATCAAACACCGCATGTTATCACTCATAGGTGGGTGTTGAACAGTGAGAACACCTGGACACAAGGAGGGGTACATCACACACTGGGGTCTGTTGAGGGGGACTAGGGGAGGGACAGCAGGGGTTAGGAAGGTTGGGGATGGATAACATGGGGAGAAATGCCAGATATAGGTGACAGAGGGATGGAGGCAGCAAACCACATTGCCATGTATGTACCTATGAAACAATCCTGCATGATCTGCACATGTACCCCAGAACCTAAAGTAAAAGAAAAAAATATATACATATTTTTAAAAAAGGAAATTGTGTTTAGTACCAGAAACTCAAAGAGAACATGTGGAATTAAATCTGGGATGAGTAATCTGAAAAAAAAGGACACAGACTGCCTAATACATTGGCGGTCTTCATTAAATGTTAGGCATTTGTAGTAAACAGAGTTTGTACAAGATATTTGCAGTGTCTCTTTTAGCTATAATAATGCTGGGAACTTTTACTTGCAACCTAAACCTCTTCAGCTGCTGGAAATAGATTGTCTTTATCATATTTTCAGTTATTTCTCTTCCAAGCATGAGGAAGAAGCAAAGAAAGAGTTCTGCAAGGAGATTGAAAACAGAATGGGGGCAGAGAAAGATAAAAGTTCTTAGAAACAGCATCATAAGTGCATATATGATATTTCCCTAGATCTCTTCCTTTCCAGCCTTACAACACTCACTCCCACACAATTTTTCTTTAATATTCTTTAGCCTTAAACATCAACCAGGACTCTAATGCCACTTACAAATATTGTTTATTTGCTTCTGCCTTAAGTAGTAAGTACGTTGTCCAGCCGTACATTCTACTTAAGGCAGAAGCAAATAAGCAATATTTGTAAGTGGTGCTGGACATAATAGTCCCTTCTAATATGGGGCTTCTGGAGGGTCCTAAGCAGAAGGGAGTATCAGTGACAAATTAAATGCTATGTCTAAATGGGTTTAAGAGTAGACAAAAGAACAACAACATATTTTGTTTACTTATCGTGTTAAGCGTGTTTTCACTCCCCAAATCAATTAAAGTTTTTTTTTCACGTGCTAACCAACAAAATTTCACACACGAGTTACTCAAATGCAAAGAAGAAAATTTTTGTTCAAAGACTTTGTAAAGTAATACATTTAAAGTAGAATTTATTTGAGTACATATTTCTTGAATGTCCACTATGTATCTGAAACTGTAATATATGTGTGGAAATAAAATATAAGTAGAAACCAAAAAGAGAAAAAAAATAGTTACTGTGTATCATTCAAGTACATTTTTAAAGGACTGTTCAGATTTCACTAATGTAAACATTTTTTGTTTGTATTTGTTAAAAAACAAATGAGAGTATTTGCTTTTTAATTTGGATTGAAATCAAAGAGCATAATTATATTCAATCCTTTCTGGTGCATATATGGAGCCACCAAAATCTCAAAGAGAAAATGTTACTAGACAACAATTTAGCTAAGGTAAAGTGTCTTTTTCAAAATATCTAAGGAACCATAACTCTATACATTGTTAAATATATTTTATTTGTATAAATTTAAGGCCTCTAGTTCCATCCACACTGTTACAGAAGATGTGATTTTATTCTACTACGGCTCTATGTGTGTGGGGGGGCGTGTGTCTGTGTGTGTGCGTGTGTGTGTATCACATTTTCTTTATCCAATCATCATTGATGAACATTTAGGTTGATTCTATTTCTTTGCTATTGCAAATAGTCCTGAAATAAACTTACGAGTGCAAGTGGCTTTTTAATATCGTGATTTATTTTCCTTTGAGTAGATATCCATGAGTGGAGTTGCTGATGGGATGGTAGTTCTTAGCTTTCTTGCTTTTTTTTTTAAATATACATACTGTGTTCCATAGAGCTTGTAGTAATTTACATTCCTACCAACAGCATACAAGGATTCCCTTTTCTCCCCATCCTCATCATCTGTTTTTTTTTTCTTTTTTTTTTGACTTTTTATTAAATAACCATTCTCACTGGTGTAAGATAAGATCTCATTGTGGTGGTTTAAATTTGCATTTCTCTGATGATTAATGATGTTGAGCATCTTTTCATATGCTTGTTGGCCATTTCTTATTGTTATGCCTTATTTTGAAAAATGTCTGTTCATGTTCTCTTCCTATTCTTTAACGGGAATATTTGGATGCAGAGAGAAAAATCACCTGATGACCATTTAACAGGCCCTGGAGACCAAAGCTCCCTATCTCAGGAATTCAGAAGGAACCAAAGACCACCTGGTGATCATCAAACAGGCCATCCAGGCAAAAGTCCTTATCTGGGGAAAGAAGTAATTAGACTTCCCTCTTATCTAAAGTAGGCATCATGTTCCAGATTCCTTTCCCCACCTAAACATTTATAAGTAACTACAATTTCTATACATCTCTAGAATGTCATGTCAAAACTCACTGTGCAAATCTTGCTGACATTAAGGCATCATAATTACTACAAATGTAATCATTTATTATGACACGTGGCTAATATGGTCCAAATTACCCTTAACCTCCCTGTATGGTACATAAATACCCTGAAGGAAAAAATCCACCACCATGTGCTCAGTCTTCTCGCTGAGAAGAGTGCAGTGCCCATCTGCACTCTTCTGCAGCTTTCTTTCTTTTTAATAAAACTCTCCTTTTTCAAACCTATACTGTTGTCGGTAAATTCTTTATACCAACTCTCAAGTTGACCAATGCTCTAACACCTCACCCAGCAGTGGGCTTTTGTTCTTGGTGTTGAGTTGCTTGAGTTCCTTGCAAACACTGAAAATTAGTCCTTTGTTGGATGTATAGTTTGCTAAACATTTTCTCCCATTCTGCAGTACGTCTATTCATTCTGATTATTATTTCTTTTGTTGCATGGAACCGTTTTAGTTTAATTTAGTCCCATTTGTCTATTTTTGCTTTTGTTGTTTGTTCTTTTCAGGTCTTAGTCATGAGTTCTTCACCTAGACCAATGTCCAGAAGAATTTTCTCTAGGTTTTCTTGTATTATTTCTGTGTTTTCAGGTCTTATATTTAAGCCTTATGCCATCTTGAGTTACTTTTTCTAGTTAATAGGTCTACAAAACAGAATCCCTCTCTACAAAAGATAGAGGTTTAGTTTCAATTTTCTGCATATGACAATCCATTTTTTTTTATTTTTAGAATATGCCAGGAATATGTCAAGATTTTCTGTTAATACCTGGTCTACTAACAAAAGAGCCAAATGTTATGGCCTTAAGTATAGACTACGTTATAAAGCAAACCTCTACCATCATCCCATGAGCAGTCCTGAACAACTCAACGTACTATTTTTAAAATTTCTTTTTTTTTTCTGTAAATCTGAGATTCTTTAAGAGCTTTTTTTTTTTCTATTATTGCATTTTAGGTTTTGGGGTACATGTGAAGAACATGCAAGATTGTTGCATAGGTACTTCTCTTTTCAAACTGAAGTTTTCATAATTCTGATTAATTTTATTTCTGACTAGTTTCAATACTCCTTGTCGCAGTTTAACCTAGAGGAAGACCTATTTTATATTATCTTTCTTATCATTGCTATCCTTGACCTTCTCAGCACCCACCATGCCATTAGAACAGTAAAATATAGAGATACAGTGACAACAGAAGACAAAAAAGCAGAAACTAAAATGCCAAAATTAGGGTGGTTACAACTCCAAGGGATAAATTTCCCAGCATGCATGCACTTGCTTTTTTATTTCAATATTATAATTCTTGCTTCATCCCATAATCTTTGAAAAGTACTTTGCAAAATAAAGAAGAAACTATTTGGGTTAATTTGTCAATATTTTTTTTCTTGAATGATTTCAAAGCAGTGCTTTGAAGAAGTTGTGGTCCTAGATGTTTGTTATTTCTGAACCAAAAATATCTACTTTATATCCTCAGTGTGGAAATAGAATTAAATGTCTTAATTAGTCTGATCTCAATTTTCCCTAATTCCATAATATTTAAATATGAATGTAACTTAATTTCAGAAAAAAAAGCATGTAGAGATAATATGTTTATAATAAGAAGAATAATATAGAGCTTAATTTTATTCTATTTTCAGATCTTGAATTTTCTTGATACTATTTCAGGTATTCATTATTTTAATTTTATGTGGAACCTTGGATTATATTATAAATGAGACATGAATCATGACATCTGCTAAACTAAATATTTCTGCAGAACAAGAAAAATATTAAATAATAAATTATAAGTATTTTGATTAAACAATGAAAAAATGTTTCTGATAGAAGAATATTTGAGAAAAAGGTTAATTTGTTAAAAATGTTAAATAACTTCTACATATCTTTGTTATATTTACAAATATGTTTGACAAGACTATTTGTTAAAAAAATCCCAAGTAATTTTTCATTAAAAAACTGAAATTTAAAATGTGAAGTTTAGCAGAAATAATTATTTTTAAATAAGAAAATAGATTCGTGATTATATTAGAGTCAGTATATTTTTTGTGTTTTTTCTTTGTTTGGTTGTTCTTTTTTACTTTAATTTCTACTTTTAAAATGTGACCTCTTGCTTAACATTTCCTCCTAAGTTATTAAAGAAATGCCTACCCTGTAAATTCTTGGGGGAAAATACTGGTCATCAAACATGTATGGAAAGTGGTATATCCTGGTTCCCCTCTGAAAAAGTTAGAGTAAGTGGTAGAATAATAAAATTTCAAAAATTTTCTACCAAGAGAAAGACAGCTTTTTAATATGGATTTGCCCTGAATAAATTTGCCCCAAATAAATTTGCCCCAAATTTATTATAATAAATTTGTTTACAAACAACTTTTACTCTCCTATATAATAGCTCATTAACATCACACAGAATTTGTTTATCATACAAAATACATTATGAAATATGGATGAAGATCACTTTTTTATATATAAAACCACATTTGATAGTATGTTATAATACCAACTACTTGAAAATAAATGTCCTTCACAGCATAAATATGTATTTTCTACCTTTGTTGGTGACTAAGACCATTTTAATTATGATTAATTATACCAAACACTAATATGGCACTTTTTCTCCCTCTTAGAGATGTAATTCTCCCCAAAGCTTTGGGAAATTATGTAGCTTAAATATTAGTGATCCTGTCATATAAATGCAAAAATGTATTGGACCAAAATAGTATAGCTTTTTAGTGTAGAAAGGCAATTAGAATCCAGGTCTCTGGATACATATTCTTGGAATGAGTCAACTGTCCTGTGTTTTGAGGCTATTTTAAATGAAAGCAAAAGAAGAACTGTTAAAAAAAAAAAAAACTGTAATATAAAAAATTCATTCCAGTGTGTTTGCTTGTCCTAGAAGCAAAGCAGGGCACTAAATTGTTAATGATAGCATTACCTTCTTGTTAAAAATGTGTTAGCTTATAAATGTCCTACAATTTAGGAACTTGCACTGCTAAGAGACTACCCAAAGAATTCATAGTCAAAGGAATCCCAGTGCTGAATTTCACAAACGATCAGAAAGTATAATAGTCACAAATCAGACATTTCAAGATGCTTAATTCCACAAAACCAAGTTTAATATTACCTTTAAAAAACAGCCAACCAGATTAATAAGGAAATTAAAGAGGGAATGGGTAACTCCAAAATACTTAAAGTATTAGAAACAAAGTATATTTCAGATCTAATTCAGCTATTTGAGCAATTCCTCAAAGTGCATCAATTAACCTGGGAATATTTCTTAAAAATTTTTATCTAGACCTCTACAGGAAATTTTACGAAACTGGAAAACACAATCGTATTATAAGTGTTGTTGCATTTCTGTCTTTTTAATTATATTCCTCCAGAACAAAAGAAAACAAAAAATCATCCTTTATCTCACTACCATTTGTAATCTCATGCTAACACTCCTCATAATTTTTTCTATGCTTATTTAATAAAAAAAACACATGCATATGCACTCTCACACACATACACACAATGTTGTTGTCAATTTACTTAACAAAAAATGAGACCATATATATATATATATATGTATATATATATGATATTTACTAGATATTGTTGAATGAGAAAAATACTCAGAATATATACATTCTTTACAAAAATTTTACCTTACAAAAAATGAGACCATATATATATATATGACATTTACTAGGTATTGTTGAATGAGAAAAAAACTCAGAATATATACATATATTACAGAATATTGTTGAATGAGAAAAAAACTCAGAATATATACATATATTACAGAATATATGTATATATTCTGAGTTTTTTTCTCATTCAACAATATCTAGTAAAAATTATTGGAAATTAACTAGCATCTCTGAAATTTATTATTTATAATGACAGCATTCTACTTTATAGTGCGAATGTTCTGTGTATTTCCTAAATATTTTTAATTTTGTTTTTGATGTGTGTATTCCACTTTTACCTCTATAAATAACAAACAATATTATCATACATATCCTTGTCAACTGTCCTTGAGTTCAAAAAGTTTTTATTTCTCAGGGATAGAATCCCAGGAGAAAGATTGATAGGTCAAGCATTATTTATGTGTTTAATTGCAATAGATATTAACAAATTGGCTTTCATCTCTAACAATTCACACATCTTATAGCAATTTATCAGAACACCAAGTTTCATCACATCTCTGCCTGTAAAACTCTTTGATTTCTTCTAAACCTTTTATAAATCAATTCATAATGTCTCTTTAATTTGTGTTTCTAAGATTGTTATTGTATTTGAATAGCTTTTAATATGTTGGTCAGCTATTTGGATTTACTTTTTAGTAAAATCCTTCCTTATTTATTTGTTCATATTTGAGTGGTTGTTTTTGTTTTTGCTTTCCAATTTATAAGAGCTATTTGTTTATTACAGAAAATCTCCATATGTTACACTTTCCCCTCACATCCATTGCTTATGTACTGGATATATTAATTTTATTCTTTATGCTACAAAATTTCCCTATACAACTTGTGTGTGTGCGTATCCATCCATACACACACACACACACACACACACACACATATATACACACATTTTAGTTGTATACACATTTTTATAGCATCAGTGCTTACAGATTTGGTTATAAACACTCCTTTGCCCTTAGATTTTTAAAGAAAAATATTAAATTTTCTTGCATTCATTTACTACCAGTTACATTCTAACATGTAATGGGATCTATTCCTATATGCATTCTCTATTCCTAGAAGCTATGGCAGTATCCAATTAAATAATTATAGTAGCTTGACGGTATTATTTGGAAAGGCAAAGGCTTCATAGTTGTGCTTTCTCTTGATTGCATTGAAAATTAGAAAACTTTTCTTAACATGATCTAAAAAATCATTTATTCAATTAAAAATATTGCCATATACAAATATGAATTCAATTGAACTTACAGAAAAGTAATTGGAGTTTACCTTCCAACTTTTCCTTCTAAGAGCATGACCTTTCTTTCCATTTGTTATATATATTTTATTCTTTTTAAAAAGCTTTTTATTACACCTTCTGTAATTTCTATTAAAATTATTTCTATATACCTTATAACTTTAGAAATTACTGTGAATGACATTATTCCCATTTACATTTGTGTTTTTTTCTAGAATGTAGAAAAGATGTTTAATTTTTATACTTGCATCAAATTAATTTGCATTATTATCCCATTAATTTAGTAAATTTTCCAAGTAGAAACTTCTGGGTTTTTATGTATATAATTATATCAGATAATTAAATTTATAATTCTTCCTTTATATTTGGCTAAGTATTTCATTTTTCTTATTGTATTTGCTAAAACTGAAGAATGGTATCAAATACTAACGCTAAGAAAGGATAACTCTATTTCATTTTTTACTTTTAATTACGGTAATTTAGAGTTTCACTCTTTGAGTAATTATTTGCTGGCTGTGGTTTTCTTTCTTTGGCTATGATAAAGAAAAAAGTTCTATTGCCTTGAAGTTTGTGTCTATACTTATTATCACTCTCTCACTCAAACTTAATCAAATCAAATGTCTGCCAAAAATATATTACCCAAATTGCTTTTGTAAATCACCAATTTCCTGTTGCTATATCTAATGGTCACTCGCCATTCTTCTTCTGTACCTACCAAAAATATTTAGATGGGTGACATTAACCTCCTCTTTGCTATACTTTCTTCACTTGGTGCCTAGAACATCCTCTTTCTATTCCTTCTATTTTCTCCAGCTTATTCTTCTACTCTTCATTCCTCTTATTCTCTTCAAACTTTTGATGTTGATATGACTAACGGCTCAATCCTCAATTCTATTCTTACTCCGTTGGCGATTGTATCCAAACTCATAACTCTTAAACACTATCTCTATGCAAAGAAATCCCAAATTTTTATTTTTAGTCCAGGCCTTTCTCCTGAGCCCTAAGCTCTAGAAGTATACATCCAATTGTCTACTTGAATCATTATTTGAACAATAGATACCTTAAGCTCAACATTTTCTTTAGCTAATAAACTGTGATTTTCTTCAAAGTTTTTGCACTTAGCCACTCTAATACTCTCCTTTTCTGTACTACACATAGACAGCTATATATAAAATTAACTACATGGTTATAAAATTGATCAGATACTTTAATGAGAAATGCATATATTAATGGAATATCTACTGTACTAAAATCATTTCTAAACTAGGTATAATGCTTTTTAAAATAAATTTACGTTACAGTCTATGAAATCAAAGAAATTTATTTATTGGTAGCCAATAAAATGTACTCAAATAAAAATATTTGTCAATGCATTCTTCTAAATGGTTATAACAAAATAATTTTTAAGTCAGCATTTTAGTATGTAATCAGAATTTAAAAGACCACAGAGAATAAGTGTGTGTGTGTTCAGTAAGACTCATGAAAGTTTTACTTTATTTTAAAATATATAATGTAATTGTATTAAATGGTCTTACTGAAAGCACAGAATAAATGTACTCTGGGAATTTAATGCCTAAGACCTTTAAAAGCAGAGCCAGCATGCCTGACTGGAATAATAGAGAACGGCTTCTTTCCTCTCCAGCTTGCTCAATGTCTCCCATTAAGCCCAAGTCATGGTTCACTCATGTTGACTCCCCTCTCCCAGATCCTACACATTATTCTGTGGCCTACTTTTTTTTTTCCTAAAGAATCTTCTTTGGCTCTATTGCCTGAAATATCTAAGCCTAATTTTGTACTTTATTAGATTTATGAACCATAATTTGTTTTATATTAAATCAATTTTATACATATTAGTCTTACCACCTGAAACAAATTGTAACATCATGATGAGAAATACACAGTCTGCTGCTGACCATTTCCTATAGTACCTCATGTTTTGTAGGATTTATAACCGGCTAACACAGATCACACATAGTGGATTAATTCGAAAAGCAGAATAGTTATAAAAATAAGAAGAAAGAGTATACATATTTATATCCTATTTTTCATTTCAATCTACATGGAAACTTAAATTTAATAATTCAATTGACCATCTAGGGGATCTGTGAGAGACCCTACAGGTAGCTGCATCTTCTTCCAGGTATAAGTAGAGGCTATATTTAACATACATTTTGAAATGTTTCCTCAATTATGCTAAAGTGCATGTAAATATTAAATTCTCTACTTTCATGTGTGTCATGAAGTTCATTTAAAGCTATGTTTTTAGAAAAGCTATTCTACATTCCACAGAAAAGGTGACATAACCCAATTGGCAGGGGCAAAAATTTACATCACAAATTTCTTTTGTTTATGGAAATGGGTGGTATAAAAAAGAAAGTTTGCAATTAGAAGTCCCCTGTCAATCTTGCTCAAAGTTGTATTATTTTTTGATTATAGAATTTTTAGATGTACAAAGGTCAGTCTTAAAGAATAAGGCAGAGAGTGGAGAAATTATATGATTTTTTTTTTTACAGAAGTTAAGCAGGTTGGAACTAGAAGTGGTGAAACTTTGGTCCCAAAGGCTGGAGCCAATAGAAGAAACAGATCAAAAAAATTCCTATAGAATTTAAGCAGAAAGAATTTAAGCAACATATGTGAGTTATAAATTGCTAAATAAACAATTGCTGCTCCAAATCTTCAAAAATCAAAAGCTAAAGCCTTACATGTATAGTGGATATAGAAATCAAGAGAAACGAATAAATTCTCCATGTGGGTCCACACAGAAAAAAAGAGGAAAAGAGAAGGAGAAAAGTAAGAGAGATCAAAATTTCAGGAAGCATGTTAACTGTAGACAGAAGTGACTCAGAGAATCTAAGTTCCTTGAATTCATAGATACCTTGAGAAGGCTTCTTTCCATGAATAATGAGATAGATGCCTGTAAGCAATTTCCTATAAATCTTAAAGAATAATTAATTGACCTCAGCTGATATTATTTAGGTTACAAAAAATACTCATAAGAATTTATGGAGGCAAGAAATTGGGTAGGTGATATTTAACAGTGTAAGAGTTCACTATGAATTTATGGTCTAGAAAGAAATGTAACTTGTACACAGAAACCATCATGGTGGTAATAAAAGTAAGCATCACAAAATCCATGAGAGGAAGAACTTTAACTTACCTTCTAATAATATTTTCATTCAGGTTATGCTTGATTAAAATTAGTATACATAGTGTGTGATATAATTTTGCTGTGTCCCAACAAAAATCTCATCGTGAATTCCCACATGCTGTGGGAGGGACATGGTATGTCTTTATCAGCAGCATGAAGACGGACTAATACAGTAAGTTAAAGTACAAAAATACTCAAAATCGGAGTTGATTGGGATGGAGAAAGGAGTTACGGGTTGTAACTACATACTTTTCTAAATTGATATATTTTAAATATTTTTTTGTTTTCACACAAAATCTTAGGAAATATCTGAGGTTGCATACAAAAATAATAAAGTTCATTTCAATAAATGATGCTGTTATCAAAAACCCATTTTTGGTCAGTATTCTCATGTTAACCACATTTTTCTAATGGAATGTTACCAACATTCCATTGTATGTGATAATTATGTAAAATAATTATATTTACTAAATAGTCCTTGGGATATTTCATATATTTCACCTCATTTAATTCTTATAGTAACCCTATAGGTTATTATTAATAACACTAATATTGATAACACTAATAACACTAACATAATATAATATTATATTAGTGTTACTATTATAATTCCAATTTTATAAATGAGGAAACTGAGTTACACAAACGCTACATGACTTGGCTACATTTTTACAATAGGTTGACTGATTCCAAAACCTATGCTCTTTTATACGATTTACCATTATGTTCATTTTTGTTCAACGTCTAATATAATAACATATTCAAGCATTAAATTAAATTATCGTTTTCCTCTACAACTAATATTGCTGCTGATTATGATGATTACACTGATGATCTGGGAAGGATTTTGCCAAATAGCTTGAGAGTAAGTCCAAAGCAAATTGCATTTTGGCTATTTATTCAGACAATAATTATTGCAGTGATCCAATCACTATATAGAGCAAACTGGATTGACAGTGCAAATAATGAAAATAATTTATAGTCTTGTTTCTAGTCTTAAAGTTGTCATAGTTTTATGTATTTATGACAATAATATTTATAAGGTGTCATCAGACAACTGATATGTAAATTTATTTTTAAATATAATATGGAAGTAGTCAATATTTGTTTAAATAATTATTAATGGGGAAAGCATTTACTGGGATGATTAAATTTTATATATTGCCCCATATAACATAGAATCCCAATTAATGATTCAAAACTAAGCTGTTTATTGTATCTGGTAAAATCAAATTGAATAATTTAGATTTATGAGTCAAAAAGCCCATGTTAATGAGACTACGTGTGCTTCATTGTTAAGTGAAATTCCAGATAAATGCTAAATACTTGCCACCTTATAGATACATTCACAGAAGTTCTCTAATTTTTAACTTCCAGGGACTCAAGGCAAGATAAAGGGATGTAAACAATCTCGAACGTAGGTGGAACCACCAATTTGGATAAATTAAGAAGTGTTATAAAATCAATCAAGAATTATTCAGTGATTGAAACTGTCCTCACAAAGCTGCTTCATTCATGGAGACATCATCTGGAAGGTGAGACTGCCCTTGTTCTGGGAAGGTATTGAATGAATGCTGTTTTCCTCTTGTTTTTCTGGGACAAGATTCTTTCACAATTTCAGGCAACCTACAAACATCTTAGTAGCTTCTTTTTCCTCCCACTAATATTGGTGATTTGGAAAGTAATTTATGTACTCAACTATAAAAATATTATTAACTAAAATTATTAATAATAAAAATTGCTTGTGATATCACTGAACACATAAAATAAATTTATATAGTTAGTAAATATTATTTTCCACTGGTCTATATAATGGTAATCCACATAAAATTATATTTGAAAAAAGGATTTCACTGATGAAATCATTTTCAAGACAAGATAGAAGAGTTTTCCATGCATGAAGGTATATAATATTTTTATTTGAGTAATAAAAAGAAAAGAAAATTAAAAACTGAAATGCATCCTAGACATTTTAGTAAAGAATAATATAAAAAATTCAGTTACTTTGATTACTAGAGTATATGCCACTTCTTAAAATGACTTTTAAAGGATTCCTACTGTTTTTACTGAGTTGCGAACATCGATATTAATTTTTTTCATGATAGATAGCCTTAAAAATACATCCTAGTTGTTGTTATGGAAGATATCTGTATTTTGTCATTCATCATAAATTTACATGCTAAAACACAGAAACATTTTTATTTACCATGCTTATTATTGCCATTAATATTGTAATATTGGTTAGAATCTAATTTGACTAAAATATCTTTCTGTTACAAATTGTTTGTTTATTTTTACGCATGGAAAATTATTTGGCAATACTTTTAAATACAACTTTTTTCAAAAGTTTGTATAGAAATGTATACATTTAGTTTGATATTCACTAATGGTTTTTAATGTACACATTATGGTTTTACCTCTAAAGGAGGATACTCAAAGGCTTTATAGCTATCTGCATGTAATTCAGTCTTGATTATGCACATTAATTGTTTTCTTTTCAGTTGATACAAGGTGAATAGACAAGTTTGCTGTGTTGAGTTGGGAGATCCTCCTGCTTGTTTTGTGTTCTTGTGCACAGTCAGGGACTCACTTAATGTGCTGTGTACAATCATGCTGACCACCGAAAGAAAAATGTTGAGTGGCCTGACCGGCTCCAACTTCTTCGGGTCTAAAACAATTTTCTGACTAATACATTGCAAAACCAGAGAGCTGAAAGAGAGCAGTGTCATTTAAAGTTGCCTCTGAGATCAGCTGAAGTCCATTTTCCCTCTTCCATCTGTGCCCTTCAAGAGCAGGAGATGGAGTCTACATCTCAGAAGTTTGAGGAATAAAAGGAACAAAGGCAACTTTCCCTTAGGAAGTCTAAATTACTTACACGTAACCTCAAAGTCCTTCAGTTTCACAATAAAGCCTAGGCTGTGCCCGCAGAACACTGACATGGTGGTGCATGAAGAGAGGGCCTCTTCAGGGTTAATTCACCTCTGCATCTGTTGATGTTCCGTGGCCTTGAAGTCTCTGGAGTCTTCATGTACCTTTATTTCTTTTTGGTGTGTTTGGATCTCTGCCTGTTTACTTACAGCGCTCATTCTGTATGAAAAGAAGCAGGCTAGGATGTTTTATCTCTTGTCTGAGCTGCTTCAATTAAATTAATGGACCCATTCAGCTCACTCTTTCCCCTTTCAGATGCACCCCTGATGAATACATTAAAAAGATCTTAAGTCTCAAGATGGTGCATCATGGTATTAGCCGGGCACTCATTTCCCTCTGCCTTCTTTTTCTGAGAATCAAATAATTAATGAGATCTCCACCTCAATAAAGCACTTCATCAATATTTTGTGGTAAAGGGGAAAAAACGCCCTCTTTGCATGTAGTAGAGCTTTTATCTCCATCTATGCAGAATTTTGTGGGCAAATGTAGTAATATTGAAATGACAAAATATTGACTGATTCTTGCAGGTTGTTCCTCAGAGCCGAGAAGGGTTAGTTAAAGGCTGTATATGCTGTTCGGCAGAGAAGTAAATGGCAGGCTTGTCAATATACCGTGGATATTTTGTGCTCAATATTTAAGCTGTAAACATCAAGTGAGACACATTAGTTCTGCCAGAATTTTATGTCATTGAAGGAAGGCATAGTTTTTCTTTGGAATGCGCATATGGTTTCTCTGGTTTTTTTTTTTTCCTTTTAATAAAAACTGAGCAGTTGTCTATATTTAGCTATGTTTAATTGTTTTTATGTTTTAGGATATTTTGTCTTTTCATAATGTCTTTTACTTTAAATTTTAATTGAAAAATGACAGCAGATGTGTAAATGACTATAGTAGATCTACTTTAACTTTCTGCATGAAAAGGTCCCTTGTTATAGATTACACATGCTACATATTATGTTAGAGGAAGAAAATCAAATTCTATTTGTTTTGTACAATGTTTTCCACTTGAGCTGACAGCTATTTATCACTTCTGAGAAGAGGGCAACACTGTAAAAGTTGTGAAAACGTCCCCCTCTTTCTCATTTTTACAGACGGAATCTTAATTGAAGAGACAGGTTTGGCTTACCGAAGTGTTTAGATTTTGTTTGGGATAAGTATTAATAAGCCATATTTGATATTTCTTTGAATACCTCATCTTAATCAGTATACAAGTCAGAGTCTAATGGGAATTGAGTCTGGACAGAGATAAAGAAGAAAATATGAGGGATGAGAGAGGACAGCGACAGAGAGCAAGAGAGAGAATTTAAATCTGATTCACATTGCAAGATGTTATGCTTACCTCAGCACATCCAAGTCACAATAACTCAAAACACAGTTTAGTAAACTACTAAATGGAAAGAAGGATATAGTTCTATCTTTGTAGATTGTGGATTCACACAACAAATTTAATGCAGTAGGAACCCTAAAGAACAAATATTAGCAAATGAAATGAGACAAAATTAGACAAAGCTAAAAGGTTTGCTGCTTTCATAACAATAACTGGATATGGTTGGCATATGAAGAAAGGGGAATTTGCAGCAGTGCTTTGGTGAAGAACAGGCATGCTCATGTGAAGGTATCAAAAAATCAAAGTGTTGGAAATTTATGAAAGCATCATTTATGTAAAATCTTATGACATTTCACTCAGTTCCAACTGAATGTAAAAATTAAGTACAGGTGCAGATGATGTGAAATATAAGTTTCATTTAAATCTATAAAGTATATATTGCATTCAAACATAACAGCCTCCTGCAAGAGTATGTAAAGAATTTCCCACCTGTTAACCTAAGAAGAAGATACTAATAAATTTTGAAGAGAATATATCTTTACATCTTTGTACCACAATACAATAGAATGTAAAGCCTGAAGTCACTATCAAAACATTAAAAATCACTCAGGAATTCATTAAAATTTTCCAAAAATTAGTTTTTCCTAAAAGAAAATAAAAGACCATAGCAACAAAATTTTGGGTCAAGATAAAAAAAAAATGTGTAGGAATTATCACATTTCACCCAAAACCAGTTCACCCCTACAGATCCTGTAGTTTTAATTAATTATGGGTTTTATACAAATGTCTTATTAAATATTGGGTAGATATAAATTGTTTATAACAGATATATAAAGTATTAAGTCTAATAATACAGTAAAGCACATCAATTTAAGGGACAAAATTAACGTTATATGTAAAGTCCCTCTTGTAATCTTTTCTAATTTTGATCTAGTTTCTTTTCTCTCTGAGTTAATCACTATGTTAAGTCTATTATCACCCTGACTCTTCTGAATATTTCTACCACACTATTTTATTCCAAATGATACATTGTTTAGTTGTGTTGAATGTTATATAAACAAAATTATATGAAAACCCTGACTTGCCCTTTTACTTGTCATTGTGTTCTAAATTAAACCATGTTGGGTTTAATCTAATTTAATTCGTTTTTGCTGCTGCATAGTAATCCACACCAGAGTTTGTGTACCCATTTTTCTATTAATAAGTATTTGGGTGATGTCCAGATAGTTGCTAGTTGCATTTGTAATACTGTCACTAAGAATATGAATTGTCTGCTAGTACACTAAAAAAAAAAAAAAAAAAAAAAATCTACTTAAGTATTACATTAGAATTCCAGTCCAAGACAAGTAACGTTTAAACTTCTTTGCTGAGATTATTTTATTTTTTTTAAGTACCTTCTTACATTAGAGTTACTCTTTCCAAAAATAAATGATTTTTATGTCAATGCCAGTAAGTAATAAGGTTTTTTTTCAATTTGTGATGCCTGGGAGTGCCCAGCCATATCTGCTTTCATAATTTCAATATTTCATGTTTCCACAACTGATATATTCTTATATGCCTGAAATGTCTTTCAATTTATTGGCAAAATAACTTTTTTATTCACGAAAGCATTATGTTCAAGGTAAAAAAAACATTGAAGGTTATAGAAAAGCACAAAAATTAAAAGCAAAAAAAACCCCACGTATATAAATACATACAAATGTATATATAAATATAAACATAAATAAAATGACTATATATTAATTTCTGGCATTGAATCACAGGGTCAAACCTTCTCTGATACCACACTCTCCTGGCTGTGGAGCACTATCGGCTTTGTACTGTTGTTGTAACAAATTATCACAAGTTTAGGGGCTAAAAGGAATACAAATTTGTTATTTTACAGTTCTGAAGATCGGAAATCTGAGGTGGATTACCAGGGCTGCATTTTTTCTGGAGACTCTAGGAGAAAGTGTTTCCTTGCCTTCTCCAGTTTCTGAAGACAGCCTGCATTAGTTGGCTTATAGCTCCATCTCTCATCTTCAATGCAGGAAGTGTAGCATCTCTCAATCTCTCTTCATCTGCCTCTGACCTTCCTGTTTTCTTCTTATAAGTACTCTCATAATTACGTTATTCCTACCTCGATAACTCTGGATAATCTTCCCCATCTCCACCTCATTTTATTAATTACACCTCTAAATGTCTTTTGCTTTGTAAAGTAAGAGATTCACAGGTTCCAACATTAAGGCATAGGCATCTTTGGGGGACCATTATTTAGACCATGACAAATACCTTCTCAATAATCTTATGCCCAAATAGACTGCAAAGGGAAAAATCAATAGTGATCAAAAAGCTCCAAATTGAATCTTGTCTTTAAAAGATTCACTTATGGCTAATAAAGTAGACTTCTTACAAACCTATAGACACTGGATGATAGTGTATTTCTGTGTAGTGCTTCCCAGCCTTTGGAAGGGGACTCTGATTATAATGCTCTTATACTCTCTATAGTCAACAACTATAGATAATTCACTCCATTATTGGCTTACTGTGAAAAGGGGGTACCTTATTTACTAATCTTAAAATGGTACAAAGTTCTTCTTGCTCAGATGGACAAAACTTTTGGCACACTACCCACCAATTTTTCTATGTTAACTGTGGTTTACCTACACCTGACACTTGTATCCTAAAATACATTATAGTTAGAAAACTCATTGTTTAAAAGTTGACTTTAAAGCTTTGGCAAAGCTTAGAGACAAATCTCATTTGTCTCAATATTAATGAGGCCATTTGTCCTGTCAGTAAAACTTGTCCTCCTACTTAATCAAATTTGCAAAGCAAATAGTTTCACCTTTTGCTACCTAGGTCATCTTGGAGTTAATGTAATTTTTTGTGCTATAGGAGGCCAAGGGATTCATTGTTAAAACAGAAGAAAAATATTATCTCTATCAGGATATCAAAAGGCAGCCTATCAGAAATATTTTTTAAAAAGCCAAATGGTCTTCTTATATACATTTACCCATTGCAGAGGCAATCACTGAATTGAATGAATGTGTTATAACAGCTAGGGCTTGAATTAGAAGACATTTAATTATGAGGTACGTAAATGAATAATAAAATATTCCTTCATAAATATTAGTATAAATATGGAAAACTGTAGCAGAAAAGGATAAAATTATGCTAGCAAAATTTTATGTAATTAGATTGAAAGGTTTTCAACATTTTAATGAACCAAGATTCAGAAGGAATATCTGTTAACAAGTAAGTCACTGATGAAATGTGAGAGCAATGGCCATCCTGAAGGACACTAGAGTCCTTGGGGTTGCTTGACAGTATGCTGTCATCTGAATCTTATTTAAATTGCTGTTTTTTACAATATGACATAGACTCCATTTTTCTGGTTCCTCCCCTATAAATACAGCTAAATGTTCCAGAAATTATTCAACACAAAATCATAAATGGACTTGGAACTCTAAGCAGTCTAAAGAAAACGATGAATTCACGGCCTCAAATTCCCTGAGTTTTCCTTTTGTCTCCCAAATATCCCACTGTGGGTACCAAAGAGGCTTGTGATCTGGGAGCACTACCAGGTGTGGACCAAAACAGGAAAAAAAAATTCCTGCAGAGGGACCCCCCCTTGTCCCACCACTAAAGGGCCAGCAAGCCTGATTGGCAGGGACCCACACCAGCAGTCTGGGCACCTCCAAGCTGTCCACTTTTTGGCTTATTGGCATGAAGCTTCTTCTGACTCTTATTATTAAAAAAATAAAGATAGTTATGGTTAAGCAACATTTAGCTCTGATAAAAAGAAAGTTCACAGTCTTTTCAGGCAAAAGCAAAAGAATAAAATTTTTGCATAGAAAAAAACTTTAAGTGCAAAACAGTTAAGTTATATTTAAATAAGTCATTGTATTTCCAAAGTTGTTTAGAATCAAGATGTGTTGTGTTAGGTTAGACAATGTAATTGTAGGGAAAACTGATGCAGAGATTTTCTGATATGAAAGTCTTACTAAATCTCCACAGACAGAGAAGGGGAGAAGCCTGGGTCCCCAACTTTTAAAGCATTAACGCCTACTCTAAGTCAATTAAGGAAAAGCAGTAAGGGGAAAGATGTATTTGGAACATGTCCAAATAGACTGTAAAAGGAAACATTAATAGTGATCAAAAAGTTCCAAATTGAATCTTTTCATGTCCATGTTCCAAATACATCTTTCCCTTTAATGTGTTTCCTTTATTTATTCCCTAAAAAAATTAATTAGCAGAAAGGACACCTGCCCATATATGTTCTTAATCAGCAATGTAACCATTGTTTTGAACAAATAGAGATAACCAACTTAAGCTTAAATAGTGAGACGGTAAAAGACATGTTGCTGAAAAATAAAGGCAGAGTTGACATGAATGTCTTTTGTGCACAGCCCTGAGGGCCTCAGGAAAGGTAAATGTGGGGAAAAATTTAGTCCATAATCTGTATGTCAAGCCTTGCAGTGCAGTTTTGCATCTACCAGAGAGAGCAACATTTCTACTCATTGCGATGCCACTGATCACCAAACCATGCCCTTGTAGGTCTGCCATTCACCAGAAAGACACATTTTTCTCATTTACCCCAAAGCACTATATTGACGAATTATAGACCTGGGGTAAATATGCAAAACAAACACTCAAATAATGACAAAAAAATCAAAATAAAAGCATCAACCACAAAGGAGTATGTCAACCACGGCATTTAGAGAAATGAAAATCACACAGAAAAATGTTGGTGGTGCCCATCCAAAACTTGTCTATAACCGTTGAGAAGGCTTTGGCTGCTAACTTGGAATCTGTTCAGTGTTATTGGCAAAACATTTATGGATGCTCTGAGCCAATTGCCATATTAACCATTAAAGCATTAGGTGGCTTTATATTCTGACAAAATATTTTGCAAGCGAATCTTTGATTCTGTTATATGTGTGTCTGAATGGAGCATCCACAGTCATTCTTCTGGCCCAGTGTTTCATGGAGAAATAATATTGGCTGCTTGAAAAAAAGTGTAAAGTATAGGCTTGGGCATTTGTTATGCTAAAGGACAGAATTTTGAAATGGAGACTCAAAGAAGGCTAAGTTAATTATCATGAGAAAAATTATGGAGCTGCTTAGAACTGAGATAATTTTGACTTAGAAAATCTGTAAATATAAAAGATTTATATTATCTACTTTTTCTTTCTCTTTCTTTCTTTCTTTCTCTTTCTCCCTTCCTTCCTTCCTTCCTTCCTTCCTTCCTTCCTTCCTTCCTTCCTTCCTCTCTCTTTCTTCTTTTCACTAGCTGCTCTGAGGAGTTAGGGACATTTTCTTCTTTGCACCATGCAATAGTATTCTTTGGATCCCCTTGTGAGATGTGGATATAGAATTGTGAAACTGAAAATCTGAATCATATTTTAATTGCAATATGATTCACAAAAATGCAAAGATTTTAATTAGTTTTTACAAATGTACATCCCCTTGTAACCACTACCCAAATTAAGATATAAAAAATTTTATTATCTCAGATATTGTCATCTAGCCCAATTACCAACTCCTACAGAAATATCCAGAGTCCTAATTTCTACTAAGTTTTGCATTTTCCAGAACTTTACATAAATGTAATCATGTGGTAGATATCCCACTTTCTTCTTCATACATTCTATTGCATATATCAGTTAATTTCTTCTGACAGCCAAGGGCCAGCATCATATATGAATATACCATTTTAAGTTACTAATTACTTAAAATGAAACTGTTATGAATATTCTCATATAAGTATATATTTTTTGGTGGACGTATGTTTTCCTTCGTGGGGAATATACCTGAAAGTGCAATTGCTGGGTCATGAAGTAATTGTAAGTTTATTTTTATAAAGATATGATGAGTGATTTAATTACTACAAACCATTTTACATTATCTCTCACCGCGTATGAGAGATCCAGAGTTCCTTACATTTGCCAAAGCTTGGTTTTGTCAATCTTTTACATTTTAACTATTTTAGTGGGTATATAATAATATGTCAATGTCATTTTAGTTTGTATTTCCCTGATGAAAAATATGATGAGAACACCCTTTTCTATGTTTATTGGTTATTAATATATTTAATATATTTTATTTTGTGAAGTAGGTGTTTAAAGTTGCTCATTTTAATATGAAGATCTTGACTTTTATTATAAACTTGTTGGACATAAAAAATTAATCTATTTTGGACACAAAACATTGCAAGATATATGTCCTGAGGGTATTTTTTCACAGCCTGTGGCTTGGTATTTCATTTTCTTGATTGTTTTTCAATAAGTAGAAAATTTTAATTTTGTTTAACTCTAATTCATTACTTTGTTTCATATTTTTGTTACTTTTTATGTCTGACATAGTATATATATATATATTTTTACAATAGGTAGCACAGATTTTTTTTTATGTAAAACAAATTATATTTGTACCTTATAAATTTAGGTCCATGATCCATCTCAAACTACCTTTTGCATATGGCATGAGGTAGGGGTCTCAGTTTATCTTTTCCCAGACATTATGCAATTATTTCAGTGTCTTTTGATGAAAAAGCTTTCTTTCATATATTGAATTATCTTGGTGCTTTTGCAAAAATCAATAGATTATATATGTTTAGGTTTATTTCTGGACCATATTATTTTTAATGGCCTATTTTTCTATCCTTATGCCAAATGCATGCCATTTTGATTGCTTTAACTTTACATTAAATCATAAAACATAAAACCAGATTGTGTATGTTCTTAAATATATTTCTTTTATCAAATGTTTTAGCTGTTGCAGGATGTTTGATCTTTTATATAAACCTATACAAATAATAAATTTAGCTAATCAAGTTTTTAAAAAATAAAAGCCTGCTGAAACTTTAATCCAGATTACTCTGAATGTGTATTTCAATTGGGGGGAAATTTACATCTTAACCGTATTAAATCCTCCAATACATTAACATTATATATCTCTCAATTTATTAAGGACTTAGTCAATATTACTAACTTATTCATTTATTCTTTATGCCGTCTAATAGTAGATTCTCAATGTAGATGTCCTGCACATAATTTGCTACATCAATTCTTAAGTACTGTATGTTTTTGATGTCACATAAATATTTTAAATCAATTTTCTAATTGTGTGTTGCTAATAAGAAATGAAGCTAATACTTCTATATTAATCATGACCTGTGACCTTCCTAAATCAATTGAATCACTTTCAGTAGTAGTTGTGTTTTGTAGATTTATTAGCATAGGAAAGAGTTTAGTATATTTTCATTTTTTATGCTTTTACTTTTCCTTGCTCTTTAGATTTGGCTAGGACTTCCAATACTATGTCAAGCATAAGTGATAAGATCAAATATTCATGACTTCTTGATCTCAGTATAATGTTCTCTATAGGATTTTTACACACACACTTTAGTAAAAGAGGAAAAATCCTAATTAGCTAAGAATTTTTATTATTGTTATAAATGTGTGTTGAATTCTGTCAAATGCTTTTTTAATACATATGGAGGTGACTATTTTTTCATGTAATATGCTAATTGATTATTTTTCTGATTAATTTTTCACATGGTAAGCCCAATTTGTATTTCTGTGATAAAATCCAGTTGTCAGGAGCTTTTCTTTATGTTTATTTATTTTTTTCTTTATTTATGTTTATTTACTTTTCTTTATGTCAAATACATTTACAAATATTTCATTAAGGATATTTTTGTATCTGTGTTCATAAACGATGCCATTCATAATTTTCTCTTGCCAATTTTCTGTCAGGTTTAGATACCAGGGTTTTGGTGTTCTTATAAAGCAACTACATAATGTTTTCTCATCTATTATTTTCCAAAACAGCCTGTTTAAGATTGCTATTATTGTTTTCAGAAATGTCTGATGAACATCAACAGTGAAACAATCTGGGGTGACATATTTTTTTGTAGGAAGTTTTTTAATTACAAATTTAATTTCATTTTTAGAGATAGGACAATTCAGGTTTTGTGTATCTATCATCTCATATAATTTTCAGTAATTCTTGTCTTTTAAGATATTTGTCTGTATTATGTATTGTCAAATTGTTACCAATATGCTGTCTGTAAAACTCCCTTATAATCCACCCAATACCCCTGAAAATAATTTGTGTAATCTCTTCTTTTATATATATATATTGGTATTGTGCATTTACTCTCTTTGTTTTTTTAGTAGTCTGGCTAAAGACATATTATTTCTGTTAATCTTTTAAGAATTGGTGTCTGACTCATTGATTTTATTTATTATTTTCTGTTTCAAACTTTATTAACTTGTATGTATATCTTTATTGTTTTTCACTCAACTTTACATTTAATTTACCTTATCTTATTTATTTTTAATTTTCTAAAGTGAATGTTACACAATTTTTTAAAACATTTCTAACAAAAGCACTTAAATAAATTTCTAAAGAAAAAATTTCTTCTTTTCCTAAAGAAGAAAAATATTTACTCCATTTTGCAAATGTTAAAATGTTGAGTTTTCATTACTATGTATTTAAAAGCATTCAATAATTGTTCAATTGTCTTTGAGATTGACCTTTTGTAAGTGTTATCTAGAAGTATAGTTGTTTGCTTTTCAGATATTTAAGGTTTTCTAGGCAATTTAGGTAAAATTTTCCAATTTAATTCCATGTGATCAGAAAAAATTATCTCTGCATGTATAGATGTAGATAGATATCTCTATAGATTTTGCATAAATATTCTATTTTTAGATAAGTTTTTAATATATAAACATATGTACAATATATAAATTATATATACTATAGTATATATAGCATGTGTGTATATATTTATATACAAACACACATACACATAAACTTGATTATGGCATAGTATCTAGGAGAATGAATATTCTGATGTTATTGGGTGGAGTGTTCTATAAATATTAATTGTGCTGATTGTGACAAGTTGCTTGAGAACACTGTTTCAATTTTCTATAGGTTTAGTAATTTTTTCCCATCAATTACTGAAAGAAAAGTGCTAATATTTTCAACCTAATTGTATATTTGTCTATTCCTTTGGTCCTCTCAGATTTTGCTTTATGTACTTTTGAAGCTCTGCTATTTTGTATATGCATATTTAAGATTGTTTTATATTTTTGATAAACTGATAGTCTTTCTATCATTATGAAGTGACTCTCTTTTACTATAATGTCTTGTATCTTAAAGTTTACTTTGACGTATTTTATCCACACCAGTGTTTATAGGCTTAGTGTTTCTTTCAGTTCAATTTTACAATCTGTTTTTTTATTGCAATGTTTCTTTCATTTACATTTAATGTGATTATTTGATGTGGATGAATTAACACCTACCACCTTGCAATTTGTTTTCTACTTGTCTCCTTTGTGTGTGTGTGTTTGTTTGTTTGGTCCTTCTCTATGTTCTCTATTTAGATTGATTAGCTATTTTACTAGTTTCATTATGTCACCTGTATTTGATTTTTAACTGACCAAATTTTTATGCTTTTAATGATTGCTCTAGGAGTCATTATAGTCCACCATGAATATTCATCCTTCATTCATTACAGTCAGCCATGAATTCTGTTTATGCCAACACATGTAAGACCCTTATAAGACCATTTTGTATACTTTCCTCTAAACTTTATGCTATACCATGTAAACATATTTTATGAACCACATAACACATTCTAATTTTCTTTTTTAAAATAATTTTTATTTGTATTTCAATAGTTTGGGGGGTATGGTGGGTTTTGGTTATATGGATAAGTTCTTTAGGGATCATTTCTGAGATTTTAGTGCACTCATTATCTGAGGAATGTACACTGTACCACTGTATCCAATATGTAGTCTTTTATCTCACATCCCCCTTTCAGCCTTCCCTGCTGAGTCCCCAAAGTTCATTATATCATTCTTATCCCTTTGCATCTTCATAGCTTAGCTCCCACTTACAAGTGAGAACATACAGTATTTGGTTTTTCATTTCTGAGTTACTTCACTTTGAGTAATGGTCTCCAGTTGCATCCAAGTTGCTGCAAAAGAAATTTCCTTCCTTTTTTACAGGTGAGTAGTAGCCCATGATGTGTATTTACCACTTTCCTTTATCCATTCATTGGTCGATGGGCACTTAGGTTGGTTTCATATGTTTGCAATTGTGAATTGTGCTGCTACAGACATGAATGTGCATGCGTCTTTATCATATAATGCTTCTGTGGATAGATACTGAATAGTGGGATTGCTGGATTGAATGGTAGTTATACTTTTACTGTTTTAAGGAATGTCCATATTGTTTTCCACAGCAGTTGTACTAGTTTACATTCCCACCAGCAGTGTAAAAGTGTTCCCTTTTCACCACGCTCACACCAAATTCTATTGCGTTTTGACTTTTTAATTATGACCCTTCTTGCAGGAGTAAGGTGGTATCTCATTGTGGTTATAATTTTTATTTTCCCGATAATTAGCAATGTTGAACATGTTAAAGTTATATTTTAAAACAATAAATGAACTTTTTAACATTTTCTGATATATTCAGATTTTTTCTTTTCACTACTTAACGTCAATTGTTTTCTATAAATGTTTTAACATATCTACAATGGGTATTTTAATTATTTTTCTGCTAAATACAACACGTTTTCTCTACATATTTTTCTATTGACTATGGGCCATACTTTTTACCATCCTCAAATGTTTTTCATATACAAAAGAGAGAGAAAGAGATTTGATTATATAGTGTATTTGAGATTGAATTGTATTCTACTGGCAGGTAGATTATTGTTGGCCACTTTGATATTATGGAAAGCTTGGTTTTAGGTGTCTTTGGGACCTATATCTTGTTAGTTCCTCTTAACACTAAGGTGTAACTATCATTCTTATGCATTAGGGTTCTTAATTTTTTAATGTTATTCTTCTGGAGAATGGATAGGCTGAGATATATAGCAAGACTATTTGCTTTAGCATAATCTGAACCCCAAACTCATATTACCAAGTGCTGATCCATTGTTCAAATTTGGGTTCAGCTTATTATCTTTCCTACTGTTACTTTCAGCTGCCAGTTTCACTCTACATTTATAAAATCCAGTAATGAACCAGGAATTTGCAGATGCCTGTTTGCAGTTTGGGGGCTTCCTTTCTTTGTGTTTGCCTCCCTTTTCAAGATTTCCTTTTATTGTTATTTGTTTGTTTTTGTTTTGTTTTAGATGATATCACTGCCACAAAGGCTGGAGCATAATGGTGCAATCTCGGCTCTCTGCAAACTCCACCTCCCCAGCTCAGGTGGTCCTCCCACCTCAGCCTCCCAAATAGCTAAGATTGCAGGCATGCACCGTCATATCCAGCTAATTTGCATATTTTTTGTAGAGACGAGGTTTTACCATGTTGCCCAGGCTGACTTTTCAGGATTTCTATGCTTAATTTATATTGGCTTTGGAAGTCCTAAACTCTGACCTAAAAATGTAAAACATTTATTTTGTATTTGAGTTTAATTCTCCATGCAACAGATAACTGATAATTACCCTTACTAGAGAACTTAAATAAATGTGGAATTCACTCAGTAGCTTATCCTCTTTCAATGTTTTTATTCCTTGCTGTTCTTGTCTTTCATATTGGTTCTATTGAGTGCTTTAAAGAAGGATTTTTGAAATCATATGGCATGAAACACTGCACCTTTCCCCTGTTTTCTTAAAAAGAAAAGTTAAAACTAGTTCAAGTCACTTAATTCATCTTTCCTGAATGATTCTAAAACCACTAGAAAGTAAATTATCACTGGAAAATCATTGATTATGTAGCCTTAGCAAACATAGGTAAAGGCACCTTGTTCCAAGACAAAAAAAAAATTAATGAAGAACATTTCTGATATGATTTGGCTTTGTATCTCCACCCAAATCTCATCTCAAATTATCATCCCCACAGTCCCCATTTGTCAAGGGAGGGACCTAGTGAAAGGTGATTGGATCATGGAGGCAGTTTCCCCCTTGCTGTTCTTGTGATAGTGAGTGAGTTCTCATGAGATCCAATATTTTTATCAGTGTCTGGCATTTCCCCTGATTGCTCTCTCTTTTACTTGCTGTCATGTAAGACTGCCTTTGCTTCTCGTTTGCTTTCTGCCATGATTGTAAGTTTCGTGAGGCCTCCCAGCCATTTGGAACTGTGAGTCAATTAAATGCCTTTGTTTTGTAAATTATCCAGTATTGGATATTTCTTTATAGTAGTGTGAAGATGAACTAATAAAATGTCCACGTATGAAAAGGGAAGATTTTGTATCTGTTGGGAAAATGCTACTGAAATGCTTAAAGAAGCAGGTGTCAGAGTTGAAATATATGGAAGAATAAGTGACATTTTATACATCTAGTATTAGAATATATATTATTTACTCAAGTTCCCAAGGATGTCTGTTTCTTTTTTGGATAGCTTGACCATCCAAAATGAGGGTGGTTCATGTGAAGAGTAGCTGGAATTTCTAGATGACATTCAGAATTGCATTTCAAGGTAAAAAAAATATAGTTCTACATGATTCATACTTCATAGGTTTTGCAGCGGGTCAGCTATTAGGATGAGGGCAGTGTTTTGAAAATAAAAAAAAAAAATGATAACAATAACAAAAAAGTCTACATGGTCCAGTCAAATAAAAGAGGTAGGTAAACATTCATTTTTTAAAATGGGCTTATAATTTATCATACTAGAGGGCACAACTACATTTCAAGCATTACTGACACCAATTAGAAAGGGAAGAAAGAAAGATGCCTTTGAGAACACTCCCAGAGAATAACGTATCAGACTGAAACATGGACTTGAAATGTCCAAACACCCATCGACTCAGAATGAATGCAGACCCAACTCACTCTCTTATATCAGATATCAAACATAAAGATTTGAATGGAGAAGAATATGATTTATAACAAAAGTAAATGGAAGATGAGCTCAGAACCAATCTGATGTATTTATTAATATCTGACGTATTTATTTGTTTTCATTGAAAGAAAACATTGGTCACAAAAGAATAATTTTAGCTAATATCATGATAATTCATTTTCTGAAGCTTTGCTTCTAGATAATGTAATAATCGAGTCACAAACCAGGACTTCCTGGGAATTTTGTGGGTTATAATGTACAAGTCCCTGCTTTCCTCAGTTATAAAAAGAAGGATAATTAGTAGCCAACTTCAGCCATAGCTACGGTTAGAATGTTTGTCTCCTCCAAACTGCATGTTGAAATTTGATCCCTGTTGCTGAAGAAGAGGAGGTATTCAGGTAACGGGGGTGGGTCTCTCATAGAATAGATTGAAGCCCGTCCTCAGAAGTGATTGAGTTCTCACGCTATTAGTTCCCATGAGAGCTAATAGAGCCTCAATCTACCTTCTCTCTTTATCTCTCTCTCTTTCTCTCTCTCATTTGCTTTCTTTCTTGCCATGTGATCTCTGCAACTTCTGGCCTCCCTTTACATTCCACCATGAGCAAAAGCAGTCAGAGGCCCTCACCAAATGTTACTTGTCCAAACTTAAGCTTTCTAGCCATTAGAATTGTGAACCAAATAAACCTTTGTTCTTCATAAATTACCTAGCCTCAGGTATTCTTTTATAGCGACCAACACCATGATGAAAAGAAATTCATTTCATTCTTGTATTTTTCATGCAGAAAAATCAGCTCTAGAGTGTTTTGGAGGTATTAAACTGAGCTTCAGATAGACTTACTGCTCTCAAAATTCAAATCCCCAGAATCTGCTTTGGCTGGGTTACACCAGGATGGAAGCCACCAAGCTGAATTTTGTACTTTTCCTTTTCACATCTGGGAGAACCAAACTTCATTCAGAAGGAAGAAAAAGAAAAAAGAGGAGGCGGAAAAGCAGAGGAGTAGCAGCAGTTTGAATGTGAATAAAGGACTTTTGCATAGAAAAAATACATTGTTCTTTGATTTGCAAAGAAAACAGTTATTTGTAAGAGGAAATAAATAAACATTTTAGAATTCTCTCCTATTTGAAGTATTAAACAGAAGCTTTTAAAAGAAAATTATAGCTTAAAAAGTAGAAAATAAGGCAAGAATTAGAAAGTAGGAGAATAATGGGAAGAACATGAAGATTAGAAGTTTGAACAAGTATTTTCATTGGGAAGGGGAGTAAGAGAGCATTCTTTTAACATCACCAAAAGAAATGATGAGAATATTTTGATAATATACTGTATGACATGGGATTTAAATTGTTTTTCTGTATAATAAACTGGTATTTCTTCTGAAGTTAATATTGATCTGACACATTTAACATGAAAGTTTACCTTTATTTGAGTTATATTTAACCCATTTTATTCTTTCTTTCAGAAAATATGCATTGAATCTAGTCACTGCACAACTTTCAGGGGATATGAGGACAATTAACTTTTGCCCAAATGGGCTTAACATGTAATGTTATGTTAACAAATTTTCTTTCAATTATCATTCACAGACCACGGCAACATATATATGAGTCTGTTCTCACACTGCTATAAAGAACTACCTGAGACTGGGTAATTTATTTTCTTAAAGAGGTTTAATTCACTCACAGTTCCACCAGCTGTACATAAAGCATGGCTGGGAGGCTTAAGGGAACTTACAATTATGGTAGAAGATGATGGGGAAGCAAGCACATCTTATCAAGGCAGAGCAGGAGAGAGGGAGAGAATGAAGGGGAAAGTGCTACACACTTCGAAAGAGCCAGATCTCCTGAGAACTCTGTCATAAGAACAGCAAGCGGGAAGTCCACCCTCATGATTCAATCACCTCTGGTCAAGCCCCTCCTTCAACACATGGGAGTTACAATTTGAACTGAGATTTGGATGGAGATAGAGCCAAATCATAGCAACATAAATTGCCTAATGAGTACGGCATTAATGTTTCTCGCTATAAATTAATAAATTTTAAACCAAATTCTACTGCCATGAGATTTTATAAAATTTTTCTCAGACCTTATCATCTGTGCAAGGTTAATTACTAAGTTTGTCATGTAAGGGTCACATATAAAAGCATATAAAAAAATAAAACCTCTTTATTATAGTAATAACAGTATGGAATCATGCGTTATATGCTTATTACGAATCAGCAACCATACGAAATTACCTTAATCAAACTATCTCATTTAGTAAAAATGTAAACACAATAAATCTATGAGGTAAATATTGTTATTGTACTCATTACATACAAGAAAGGATTTTTAGGGATTATTTATTTTCTTGCTGCTATTCAGTAGCCTGTATAACATTCCTATAACTACTATGGTTTAGTATAGTTTGCTGCACTGAATGGGGAATTAAATAACAATGCTGATGAATCTTC
The DNA here is from genome assembly GCF_001604975.1 of Cebus imitator. Classification (NCBI taxonomy): domain Eukaryota; kingdom Metazoa; phylum Chordata; class Mammalia; order Primates; family Cebidae; genus Cebus; species Cebus imitator. Next base: position 7,247,695 of record NW_016107395.1, read on the forward strand.
AAAATGGCAACTTAAATCACATTGTTGATGAACCGGCAAAATCCTAGTAATTTTCATATGTCCACAAACAAGCAAAACTTGCTGCCAAATTTCACTCACATTATTATTCAGGTATTCCAGTACCCATCATTGGCTGATAAACTGTAGGCCAGTCTTCTCATTTGTATTTGACGTTTTCCCTGAATATTTTTATTATACGTATTTGAACTTCTTCTTATGCCATGTTTCAATCATTTATGAAAGTAGAGATAAAAATAAAATGAAAATGTTTAAATTTTCATATTGTACGTGTATATATGACATTTTTGTTTTAATGGTTGTATATTTATTCTAATACAGCTAGAATGAAAATCTACAACTAGCACGTTAAATCCATAATTTCATGAGTGCTATTGTTTAGCTGGATTAAAAAAAATGTGACCCAATATGAAGTTGAGTTAAATACCCATCACATGGCCAAATATTCTTATTTTATCTGCAGGTCTTACTTCATCCTCTTATCACTTTAGATTAACTTGAAGCAAAGTCTGCACACCCTATCATTTCACTGGTAAATATTTTTATGCACATATGTAAAAAAAAATACTCAAAAAATAACCACCAGACCATCGTCTACCTACAAATTGACATTAATTTGTTCATATAATTAAACATCTAGTTACAGTTCATACTCCCACAATTGCTTTATGCACTTAAAAATCATTTATTGCATGAATCACGTTAAATCGGATCCAAATAAAGGTCATATATTTCAGCTGGTAAAAGGAAGAACCTGAGCCGAACACAGGGATCTTACCCCCATGATGCAGAGCTGTTTTCTATGCCTTTTCGTGGGATTACGGAAATAATCCCAGACTTGGAGGTAGATGCAGATGTCTAATCTTTTTATTTTAAAAAATTTTGATATTTTAAAAGATGTCAAATGCTTGGACACAGAAATTTAAAGTGCTTTGTTCAGAATGGCGACAACTGTCATAGTTACATAAGATGAGGCTTCTGAAATTAAGAGATGTTTAAGCTAAAAGGACTTAATAGATGACGGAGGTGGAGAGGTGAGAGAAAATTTTAGGACTCATGTTATTGTTTGAAATTATAGACTTTTCTCCATTTTGTGTTCCTAACAACAAACAGTTATCACTTTCACTGGGTGAATGCAAGACCATTGTTTCATGTCCCCATTTTACATTCAGGCAGTATGAACATGTGGAAAATTGCAGAGTTGTCATAAGGCATACCTCCCAAATTTTTCAGCCCAGAGTGAATATCAATTCTATTACTAAAATATACATTACTTTGGACACTGTGCTTAATTTTTTTAAGTCCTGGATTCCTTGTTATATGCCTATATCATAGCACTATTTGGGTTTGGGGCATGATACAGAGTAAATATTCCCTTAAATGTTGTCTATATTTATAGTTGCTTTGGGTCTCCTATTTAATGGAAATGGGCTTTAAATTATGAAGATATATTCTTTAGTTTCAATTTTTGCTGTTAAATAATCATACCTGACTATTCCGTAAAATTGGATAAGCAATATATGTGTATGTATGTGTATATATACATATATATATATATATAATATTTAGGAATATAATACCTACGTGTGTATATATACATATTATATAATAAATTTTAAGTAATATATTGTTTTATTTAGTTCCCTAATTATGCGATTTGTATGAATTTTGCCTCCTGGACTTCTTTGAGGATTAAGTTTGTCAGATGTTCTTCTTGGAGGCCCCTGATATATGTACCAGCATTGCTTTATACAATATTTATAAAATAGAAGATAGCCAATAAATCTTTCTTGATTTTAGCAGCTAAAAGTGGTTGATCCTTCTAAATGTCCATGTCATTTTTGTACATGTTTTATGTACTTAATGAAAAATTACTTGTGTTTTAATTATTTGTACTTGTTTTATTTCACCCTAAACATTGTGTGTTTCCCAAACTAATTTATATATGTAAATACTCAGAAAAGGCGAGAGTATACTGTTAACAACTGCTGTAACTTTGTTATTATAATTAGTTATTCTTTACCAGGTGGAAACCATGTGTACTGCTCAGTACCTACCCAAGTGCCAAACAGTAAAAATAAAATTATTATAAATGAGACATTCTGGATTCAAAAAATAATAAACTGACTTGGGCCAGCTTCTTAAATGTGCTCTTTATTACTCAGAATTGTATGGAATTTAGTAGATTTCTATGGGAACGTAAGTGCAGTGGACATAAGAGGAGTAAGGCAGTGAAAAGGTTAAGAAATCACCTCAGTTGGAAAATCACATAACATTAACTTCATGCATAATCATATGTGAGCAATGAATAGTATTGCATCCAATTTCAATTTATGGAATCAAAATCATGACTGGAGGTCAGCTGTCTAATCCTTGAGAATAGCAGCTTTAAAATGAGAGATGCCTGGGTAATAAAATGCCCATTATCTGCTTCTATCCATAGGTAACCTGCTTTTACCCTTCGACCCACGAATCTGCCATGCTGAAATATCTGTAAGAGTGAACGCTTCTGAAAATGACAAATTAGTGCCAGTGAATCAGCACATCCAGCAGTGAGATGTCACTTCTGCATGTCCTGCATTCAAAGGCAATGTTCCCAGAAATGGTAATCAGCAGAGTGAAGGACGTAAAGTTTTCTCATTCAGTAACTTTGGAGTAAGGGATAGAAATAGAACGAAAAGGGAGAACCATGCTTTAAATACTGTAAGTCTCAAGGAACATTTATGAACATCCAATTATTTTTAAAATGCATCATAATTTAAAATATACTGTAAACTCCATCTAGAAGGATATATAACTTCTGTCTCCTTCCTCTAGAATGTGAGAATAACATTCTGTATTATCAACAAAGTATCTTAATTCTTTCCTAAAACCATTACCATTTTTATAAAAT
>NW_016107395.1:7250643-7304893 GCF_001604975.1 Cebus imitator
GATCTCGGCTCACCGCAACCTCCGCCTCCTGGGTTCAGGCAATTCTCCTGCCTCAGCCTCCTGAGTAGCTGGGATTACAGGCACCCGCCACCATGCCCAGCTCATTTTTTGTAGTTTTAGTAGAGATGGGGTTTCACCATGTTGACCAGGATGCTCTCGATCTGTTGACCTCGTGAACAACCCGCCTCGGCCTCCCAAAGTGCTGGGATTACAGGCGTGAGCCACCGCACCCGGCCCTAAAATGGCTCTTAGAACTGTGTTCATAGCTTTCTTAAATGTCCTGATATCTAACGTTATTAATACATATTGATAGAGCTCTGCTTTTGCCCTAAACTCCACACTGATTACTATATAGAATACAATGATGAATTAGACAAGCTATGTTCTGTCTGAAAGTGATAAAGTATCAAATTAAAACAAAATTCATAATGAGACAAGGATGCGGGATTTGCTCTTCAATGATTTAAGTGTCCTAAGTATTCCAAAACTTTTCTCTCTCAGTCTAGTGTGGATTAAATTCCCCCAACTAAATGACAAATCTGCACTTGGTTTTGTACTACTGTATTGGCATAGAATCAGATAAAAGTTAACCTCCCAAAAGAAAACAAAATTCTATAACAAACTTTTCAGGCAATGATATTCTAAAACTTGTGAACACCTGAAAACTAGAACGTTTTAGTTTTTAATTTTGTTTTGTAATCTGATATATTGTTTGAAGTAATATCTAAAGTTTATCAAGCATCAAATGAAAATCAAATATAATACAAATCCATTTAATTTTTTCAATTTATATACTTATTTAACCTGATTATTATTTTATATCTAGAAAAACCTTCACTTTATTATTCTAGGTGATATTCTAGGACATCACCTAGAATCATCTTATGATTCCTAGGATATTCTAGGAAAAACATTGTTCTTTCAGCAGATAATTTATGGATCATCTATCAAGTGTTCAATAGGACCAGCCCTCCTACAGCTATAATGGGAATAACAAAAGATAAATCTAATGGCAGCCTACATGATCACACACTGTGGTCTGCCTCATACAGCCAGTTTACGACAATAGTCCTGGAATATTTATTAATATCATCCCATTTCACTGTCAAAAGTGTCCTAGTTTGTATGGTCAATCATTTGGTCACTGTAGATAGTAGAAGAAGTATGGGAATTGAAGTCAGATAGATTTAAGACTAAATTCGGGCTTTGACTTTTACCTGTTTTGTGACATTGGCTTCATTTTCTTCATCTGGTAAACAAGGATATTATCACCTAAATTTCAAGATTATTATTATAAGGATAAAATGAGGGTTTATAAAATACTTTGTTTCCCCATCCCCAGAGGTGCTTGGAACTACGAGTAGACACGTTGTAGGAACTCAAAGCATATTTTCAGTAACTTAGAAATGCAGGGCCAGTTACATAATTTGTAAGACCCAACAATAAGTTAAAATTTTGGATCATGTGTTCAAAAAACATGACAAATACTATTAAAGTATTAAACATAAAGTTTCTATTTCTTCCACAGACTTTCTCTCAACTTGCCATAGTGTATTTTGCTCTATTATGTTATTATAATTAAAGAAAAATTAAAAACAAAATTATTAGTGTGGACTTTGCCATTCATCTTTATACTGTGCAACACCAGTTTTAACTGCAAAGATAAGAGCATTTAACTTATGTGTAGAATTACCAAAATTACACTATTTTTATTTCTTAGCTTGTGCTTGCATACGTAATTTATTCTAAACAAAACAGCAAAAATAGCTGCACAGATCTAAACTGGTTTTATTCTACTTGATACACACTCATTCTACCAATGAGTAAGAAATAACTGAAAGGAAAAGAAACTATGGGTTATGGTATCTTTCTCATTCCTTCTATGTCATCATTTTCAACGTAAGTAGTTGACAAATATAAGGAGGTAACACAAGAAAAGGAGTATGATAGGGTCATTTGGGTTACTTTCTGCATTCAAAGGAAGTCCTGGTTCAAAAGGCAGAAAAGATGATCTCTTGTTAGTGACCCCAAAATGCAACATGCTTACTTCATACTCCGAAATTCACTGAGCTCCCACAAATTATGTGTTCCCTACAAGGCTGTGCTTATATGTACAAATAACATATCAAGAATTGCTGCAGACAAGCACAATATGTGTACCTCTTCTGCTCATCTGCATATTCCTTTGTCCCATTGAATTTCACTTACAAAATACAAGTTTAAAAAGTATATTATCAAAAATTTCAAAACAATATCAACATTAAACCAAGCAAAAAGCCCTTTTAAATGACAGGCCCTGTCCAACATCACAGGTCACAAGTCCGTGAAGCTGGCCGTGTGGCAGTACATTACATGTAAAGAAGCTCTTCTCAGGCTACCATAAGAACCATGGCAATAAACATAAGGTAGTTAAGGAAAGGCAAAACCTTTGAACAGAAGTAGACAAGGTCACAAGAAGAATACAAAATGTTCAGAAAGTGTACCATAAAATTGACTCTAACCTGAAGTCTCTATCATTTTCACTTGTGAATAAAAACTCTTCTACTCTTGTATGTATGTTATTACTCTTAACTTTATTCTCACCCACCAGTGAGTTTTACTGATTCTTGTCTTTCCCTTAATTGGCATAGGCAAGACAAATGCTATTTTCACAATGTTACTTAGAATTCTCATACTTAGAGATCAATGGAATGACCAAGTTAATTTAGACTTTTGAACAGGTAGAAGACAAAAAGTTTGTTTTCCTAGGATCCAGTTCAATGCGCTAGCATATTATGATTCCCACATTGAAACTGCACACATATTATCATTGTGACCCTTTTCACATATTTTGATGTATTTGTTGCTGAAATAAGAAAATAGTATTGACAATACTGAATCTCTGCTTCACAACTTAGGCAACTGAGCATGACAGAATTGTTTCATGTGTTTTTTAAAAAAAATAGAACATTTATCATAATAAGAAAATTAAATGAAACCTAAATATTGCAGTTATTTAGCTTTACTGGAGATATCATTTTTTGCATGCCTGTTATGTCTGAGGTTGCAGATATTTCTTAAGAAAATGAGACCAGAATCACTATTAGTAAACTGAAAAAGAAAATTTTTTTTCCAACTTATAAAAGGTATTGCCATTGAATTAGTTTACTACAAGGAATAAGAGAGCCTTATAATTTAACGGCATAAACAAAATTTATTCTAAATAAATGTTTACAAAAACCCAAAAGTATTTTAAGGAAACCTAGAATTTAGAAACTTCTGAAGATCAAAATATGCTTTGAAATAAAGATTTTTGATATAAATTAAATACTAAAATTAAGCCATTAAAAACTAAATATTAAAGAACATCATTTGAGGCATACATTGTTTGTATGTACGTGTATGTGGGTTTGTATCGTAAATGTGAAATAATAAATCTAGGTGTAGCTCTGTCTGCTTCAATGCTTCCAGCTACAACTTTACCCCATTTGAAATAAATTGCACCTTAAATTTGAAGGCAATTTTCGGTAGTTTGGTGTGCAGTACAGATTTCATCTTTGATATTTAGTAAGCCTGAGATCTTTCTAACTTGTGAAGACTGCATGTCTGCAAACTAGGATGTCTGTGTTTGTGTTTATTACCTTTTTCATGCATGCCATGAAATGACTAAATTACAGGTATTTTACATGTGTTTTGTGGTACAAAACAGATATAGTCCACTGGTATAATTTATCTTGAAACATCCTGTTTTACAAAATTACAGAAAAGCACTGCAATTTGCTCAATTTTTTATTTCTAAGACTATGGTAAAATCTTCAAAGCCCAGAAGATGCCCTCAGGATAAGCATTTAGCCATGCAATAAACAATTTTCATCAAAGCTTGGGTTTGGAGAACTAGAGTACAATTGTGGATTTAAAATCTTGATAATGTTTCTTACTTATTAGCTATTTTGTCTTTTGTATTTTGGCCTAATTCAGCCACCAAAGGCATCAACCTTTATATAAGATTAGGTACACACACACACACACACACACACAGAGAGAGAGAGAGAGAGAGAGAGAGAGAGAGAGCAAATTAGATTATCTACAATCAAGGTAATTGTGGAGAACAAAATTGTTTATCTGTGCTGTGCAGCTGTCTTCTGGATTTTGTGTTTGATCCCAAGTGACCAAAGAAGTTACAACTTTACAAATATTCTTTAATCCACTGGAACTTTTTCACTTTAAAAATCACTTTTAAAAAACTAATTTTGACTTCTTCATTCTTCCCAGTAGAATAATACATGAGCCAAAATCTCAATAGAACACTTGTAAACTCTGTGGCACTTAAATGAAATGCCACCTAATTCAATGCTGAAACTAATCTGTACTGGTTTTCAGTATTATTTTAAATATCATATGCCTACAGTTCAGTTTTAAATATTCTGTTTTCTTCACACTTAATTAAGAAACTCTATGTATTATAAAAAATCTTATATTATGTGTGGTTGAATTAGATTTCTTACAAATTTCTGACATATAATTTAATACTTTGTTAAAGTAGCAGAGTTGTTGCCATCAATTATAAAATACAACTCTGAGTTCTATATTTGTTAGAGTGATTCTCTCTGTAAAAATTTATAATACCTTTTTTCTTATGTTGTCTGACTAGTTAATTTTTCTTATGTTAAATCTGCCTAATATTCTGGATAATCTATCAGAGTCTATCTATATCTTATATTGGTGGGACTCAATTATTTAAGAGTAAATTCTACTTCCTAATCCATTATTTCAAATAATTATTAATGCAAAATGCTGCCATTGTCAAAAAGATTTTTCAACCATTCTTCTTCAGATAACAACAGCTTAAGGCATAGCTTAATCTGTAAGTATTTTAAAAGGGCAGTTTATAGATGTTTTCTACTTTGATATTTTTTCTCCAGTGGGGGAAAAAGAAATATTTTATGTATTACTCATAAAGTGCAGACTCTTATTAGCAAATAATCCTTAAGAAGTTGGTGTAGTTTAAATCTATAGTTTCTGCTTTAATTATATAACACGTATTTTTTAATCATTTATAAATCTTAAAATTCATAAGTAATAAAAACATGCATTAATATCTTCAGAAAAGTCAAAGTCAATGTTTATGTGATGAGGATAATCTTTTGCTTCATATACTTTGAGTCATAAGTGACCTCCACCATTTGTGTTTTAGCTATGCCTGATTTTAGCATTTGTATAGGCCTACATTGGATCATGGTTGTTGGGTTCTCAGTTGCCACAAAACCTCTTCACTTGTTCTGTGGTTACCATGCTAGCTTTTTACGTGACTTTTTTCTCAAATACTGCCTCTATTATTTGAGGGCAGTTTGTTGCCATCAACATGGGGAAACCAAGTAGTAGCAGTAGGAGTAACAGCGATATTGTGATAGCAAAACTATAAACATTCATTTTTCTAGCAAAATTATATGATTCATTTAAAGAATTGGAGTTTAAATTATGCTAATACAATCCAAACCACAGTGGTAGATATCTAGATTTAGATTAAAATGCTACTTCAGAACAACCATTAAAACTATTTTAATTACTAACATTTATTTTGAGCTTATTATATGTTTGACATTGTCCTGAATATTTTGCATGTGTTATCACTTCGATGCTTTTCAATTCTATGGATAGAATTAGTCTCATTTTCTATGTAATTAAAATGAAATTTATTGAAGCTTTCTCAATTTTTCAAAGATAACATAGCTAGAAGTATTGGAGAATATTAGAATATTCGATACTTTAATCCAAGTTCATTTAATTTCAGAGCTTATCCAGTTTTACAGTGGTAAGTCCCTGAAACACACAGACACACACACATACCACACACACACACACACACACACAAACACACACACTACAAATTAAGCCTTAAGAAACACTATTTCAGAACAGATTACTTTAAATAAGGTAAGACATTCAAACTTGCAATATGGGCACAGTTTCAACATGAAGAGCAATTTAGTGTAAATGGAACATTGAAAAATTGATCTTAGGAAAGCAAAACTTGTCTCATTGCTACTCAAGTCACTAAATTAACTTGGCCTCTGTAGGTATGAAATTCTGCGTATAAGTGAAATAATCATATTTGTCTCATCTAATGTCAATCTAGGGAGAGAAAGGATAATCAGTAAAACTCTCTAAACTTAAACATTCCTTTTACTAAGTGATTTTTTTAAAACTATATGCAAATACTATTAAAACAGCAGGGTTTTATTAAGATCGGTCAAATATTATTACCAGCAAATTATTATATATAGTTTAATCAATAAAGCTGTTACTTAAAAAGTAAAGAATTAGAGAAGAATAAAATATATTCAGTATTTTCTGTTCTTAAGAATCTAGTAAAGTAGAAGATAAAAACACACACAAAAATAACAAATATTTGATGAGTGACTTGAATACAAGGAATGATATAGAAAATGGGAAATAAATCTGTAAGTGAGAGATTGACTGTTAAGTCCTCGTGGCAAGGGTGATGGAGAAGCTGGAGCTTTGAAACATAGAAGGATTTGAATGAGTTAAATGAAGTATAATTATTCTTCCTGGTTTCCTATTATGTGAAACTGAGATCTTCATACATTAATCTTCTCTTTTGCCTTCACTTACAGAATTATAAGCCTAGTAGACCAAGGATATCACCTTTGGCCACAGAGTTTGAATCCTTTTTTAATTTTTTCCTCTATTTATTGGGTCCATGACATTGGGCTACTTACTCAACCTCTCTGAAATTCATTTTGTAAAAAATTATAATATCTAGTTGTGTCATTGGGTAAAATTACAGTTATACGTAACTGATATTGAAGGCGAAATAAATTACAATCATTGTACTAAGTATTTTAAATGCAATATCCCCCAAAACAGAGATATAGACCAATGGAACAGAACAGAGGCCTCAGAGGCAACACAACCCATCTACAACAATTCGATCTTTGACAAACCTGACAAAAACAAGCAATGAGGAAAGGAGTCCCTGTTTAGTAAATGGTGTTGGGAAAACTGACTAGCCATGTGCAGAAAGCAGAAACTGGACCCCTTCCTGACACCTTACACTAAAATTAACTCCAGATGGATTAAAGACTTAAACATAAGACCTAACACCATAAAAACCTTAGAAGAAATCTAGGCAAAACCATTTAGGACATAGGCATAGGCAAGGACTTCATGACCAAAACACCAAAAGCATTGACAACAAAAGCCAAAATAGACAAATGGGACCTAATCAAACTCCACAGCTTCTGCACAGCAAAAGAAACAGTCATTAGAGTGAATCGGCAACCAACAGAATGGGAAAAATTTTTGCAGTTTACCCATCTGACAAAGGGCTAATATCCAGAATCTACAAAGAACTAAAACAGATTTACAAGAAAAAAACAATCAAAGCCATTCAAAAATGGGCAAAGGACATGAACAGACACTTTACTAAAGAAGACATACATAAGGCCAACAAACATGAAAATATGCTCATCATCACTGGTCATTAGAGAAATGCAAATCAAAACTACATTGAGATACCACGTCACGCCAGTTGGAATGGCGACCATTAAAAAATCTGGAGAGAACAGATGCTGGAGATGATGTGGAGAAATAGGAACACTTTTACACTGTTGGTGGGAGTGTAAATTAGTTCAACCATTGTGGAAGACAGTGTGGTGATTTCTCAAGGACCTAGAAATAGAAATTGCATTTGACCCAGCAATTCCATTACTGGATATATATCCAAAGGATTATAAATCGTTCTACTATAAGGACACATCCACAGGAATGTTCATTGCAGCACTGTTTACAATAGCAAAGACCTGAAACCAACCCAAATGCCCATCGATGATAGACTGGACAGGGAAAATGTGGCACATATACACCATGGACTACTATGCAGCCATCAAAAATGTTGAGTTCATGTCCTTTGTAGGGACATGGATGAACCCGGAAACCATCATTCTCAGCAAACTGACACAAGAACAGAAAATCAAACAGCGCATGTTCTCACTCATAGGTGCATGTTGAACAATGAGAACACATGGACACAGGGAGGGGAGCATCACACACTGGTGTCTGTCATGGGGAAATAGGGGAGGGACAGCGGGGGGTGTAGAGTTGGGGAGAGATAGAATGGGGAGAAATGCCAGATATAGGTGATGGGGAGGAAGGCAGCAAATCACACTGCCATGTGTGTACCTATGTAACAATCTTGCATGTTCTTCACATGTACCCCAAAACCTAAAATGCAATAAAAAAATGCAATATCCCATTTTTCTCTCACAAAGGTATATTCCAACAGTATGTGCTATTATCCTTATTTATCCATAGCAAACTTGAAATCCAAAGAAGTTAAATACTGCTCAGTGTCATATAGATCTGGCTTTTGAAAAAATCTTTTACATATTACTAAGAACTTTGATATCAGAGGCCTCCTAATCAACTATTACATCATTCTCAAATATTGAGTTACATTATAAACTGTAGTGTTATGGAAAACAAGTATTGGCAAAAACATGGATAAATTTGATCACTTATGCATTGTTTGTAGAAATATAAAATAGTGCAGCATCTATGGAAAATTGATGATTCCACAAAATGTGAAAAACCAAAATTACCATATGATACAGCAATTCCACTTCTGGGTACACACCCAAAAAATTGAAAACAGAGACTTGAAGAGATACTTATATACCCATGTTCATAGACGCATCATTCACAACAGCCAAAGCCCAAGTATCCACCAATAAATGAATGGATAAACAAATGGTGGTTTATACACACAATTAAATATTATGTAGCCATATAAAGGGAGGATATTCTGACACATGGGTGAACCTTCCGGACATTATGCTAAGTGAAATAAGCTAGTCACAAAAGGACAAATACTGTATTGTTCCATTTATGTAAGATGTCTGGAATAGTCATAAAGACAGAAAAATGAATGGTGGTTGCTAAGGGGTTGGGAAACTAGGAGAAAGGGCAGATATTATTTAGTATGTAAACAGTATAAATTTTAAAAGATGAAAAGAACATCTTACAGACAGATGGTGGTGATTGTGGCACAAAAATGTGAATATAAGATAATGTCATCAAAGAGTTGTGTAACTTTTTCACATAAAATCCACCTTAACGGAACCTTTAATAAAATATTATGGGGTGTGTTTGTGTGTACGTGTGTGGAGGATGTCCAGGAAAATAGTGGTCATTCTTTTTTAAAAGGCGGGGAAAAGGACACTGATAATATTAATTAGATTTTGCTAATCACAACTTTTGAATAGCTTGAACTTTTCATTTTTACAATACATTGGGTAAGAAAGAAGCCAAAATTCCCCTCATATTGCAATTTTAGTCACTTTTATATAAAATAGATTGGGTCGTGGCTGAAGGCTGACATCTTTTAATTACCTAATCATGAATTTGGAACACTAGTCCATGCTGATGTATAAATGAAAGCACGGGACTGAAAGGCAGGTCACAGAAACGCAGTCTAAAGACTCTATAATATACACTTTAATTGGTGAGCTATCTTTTTCTTTCAAGTTGTAATTCCCCAATTTTGGATATCAAAGTAAATTTGACACAAAAGATAGCGTCTTAACATAGTATTACTTAACAAAGATGGCTGTCATTTCTGTCACATGAAAACCCTGTCAGGAACCACACTTCTACTTTTCTGTTGCCATAGATACCACTTTTCCTCTTGTGATCAAAAGTAGAAAATGCAGCTCAGTGTCATGATTCAAATATAAAGAATTGAAACCACTTCAGCAATGTACACAAAGACTCAGAAGCAAGTCACTTCTCATTGAGATTTCAGCTACACAAAGTGAAATTCTAAAACATAAATACTTGCTTAGGCAGTGGAAAAGTTTAAAAATGTATATTAATGATGCAAAAGTGAATTGCTCCATAAAAATATATATTTAAATCAATGTATTGCTTCTAGGTTCATTAGTGGATTTTTTCAAACATTAGTAAAATAAAGTATTTGAGAACTCATATTCAAGTTGTAAATTTAAGCCAGAAAAAAAAAAAGTATTTTCTGAGTATAGTTTACACAAGAATAAAATAGCAAGTGCAAACCTGGCAGTGTTATTGTGGTTGTTTTATTCTGAATTGTACTTAATTTCAACCTGAAGAATGGTAGTCAGAGATTATTTTTGAACTTAAGGACATATTAATTAATGATGCATATTTGGAGATCTGGGAAGTTTGAAGGACAAAATTATTCAAATTAAAATTAAAGCCTTGATGGAAATAATTATATGGCTGAAAATCAACTGTACTGCAGTAAGGAATAATATTTAAAAAAAGAGTCACCCTCACAGGCTACTCTAGTAACTTAGACACTGTTGAGTTTTGCCAAGACTGTGATGAGAAATTGTTTAACTTTCTTTTGAAATGTCCTCTGGGTATGGCAATTGACTGGGTATCTGATCATGTATGCTTGAATGCTTTTAAAATGATAGAGATTAAAATGCATTTACTCCTTTTTTTCTGCTTGGTCTTATCTGTGTAATATTACAATAAATTCAAATTGAATAGTCCTGGTCTAAGTAAAAAGGCTGACAAACATAAAAAGCCACTGAAATAATTATAAATATAATGACTTTATCAGAAAACTGTTCTTTTTTATACAAAAAGGCAAGTGGGAAGAGACCGTCAAACTATTGCACTTATTAATGCAATGAGCGTTATTTCGTACTGAGTAACATTTTCAGATTAAAAAATTCTTTCATAAATTACTACTTATAATAACTGACACAGACTGCCCCCTAAAATATCAGGTATGATAGTTGAGTCTATAGGCTTAAAGTTAAGAAGAACATGCCCTGCCACTAACTGGCATGGGAGATTGAATAAGGTTAATATCTATAATTCCCAACTTTCTCATCTACACAATGGTGATAACAATGATAATATTCACCTGGTGGGGATAGTACAAAATTTTAAATGATAATATGCAAGACTTATCAAGGTGGCAAACACATAGAAAATGCTTGAAGAAAGCATTAAGAATAGAAACAATATTCAGTGATGTTAGAAAGCAGCTGTGTAGAGAAGGCATAACATATTGTTTGGTGGGAAGTGTAGATTTTATAAGGAATATTATTTTTTCCCAAATTACATTTTGGTTTTAACAAAATTCCAAGCAAAACACTAATGGGATTTATTTGGGAACTGACAGCTAATTTGGAAGAATAAGTGGGATCCAATGCCTAAAAAATAATTTTAGAAATAATTTAATAATTCTATAGTTTTAAGATTTATTAACAAAGATCTAAACAGTATAATGATGTTGCAAGAATGACTAGGAGGCTCAACAGACTGATTAATCAGACATAGGCTTCAGCACACATAACATTTGGCTATGATAAAATATTATATAACAAATCAGTGGAGAAATAAATGCTTAACTCTAAATGATTTTAGAAGTATTAGGTTAGCTTCTCAGGAACAACAACAACAAAAACTAGACTTTTTACATATTTTAGAAATAATGCACTTGTGAATTAAAATATCAGATGTAAAAATTAACTTTATTCAAAAGATTAGAAGAAATAACCGATAATTATCAATATATTTAGTGATGGAAGATGAGCTCCTATGTGCATAGAACCACTGTAGACTTCCTAAAGGGAAAGATGTCGAGATGCAAATAAATATTTTAAATGTATCAATAATTTTATAATTGAATGTATAAAACAAATGATAAAATAAAATACAATGTTTAAAACAAACACTATTACCCAAAGCTCATTTTCAAGTCAGGTAAGGCATTAGTTCTGCAATAGGAAAAGTGATCAAAATTATTTAAGCACTTTAGAGATTAAAAAAAAAAATCATAAATGTGCCAGGTACGGTCACTCACACCTGTAATCCCAGCACTTTGGGAGGCTGAGGTGGGCAGATCACCTGAGGTCAGGAGTTTGAGTTCAGCCTGGCCAACATGGTGAAAATCGTCTCTACTAAAAATACAGAAATTAGCTGGGCGTGGTGGTGCACGCCTGTAATCCCAGATACTCGGGAGGGTGAGGCAGGAGAATCGCTTGAACCTGGGAGGTTGAGGTTGCAGTGAGCCAAGATTGCGCAACTGTGCTCCAGTCTGGGTGACAGAGTGAGACTCTGTCTCAAAAAAAAGNAAAAAAAAAAAAAAAAAGAAAGAAAGAAAAGAAAAGAAAAATGGCTACTAAGCACATAAAGATTTTATAACACCAATAATTCACAATTTTAAAAGATACCTTAAAATTGGCAAATATAAAAAATTCTGAATACAGATATTGGTATGGTGAGACAAGGACTTTCACAAGGTACTTATCAAAGTATAAATTAGTATGGTCTTTTGGGAAAGCAATTTGAAAACAAAATACTAGGTTGGTGCAAAAGTAACAGCAGTTTTTCGTGGCAAAAACTGCAATTACTTTTGCACCAACCTACAGACCTCACTTTTTGGTAGTCTTTTTCTAATAATAATTGTTACTAGCATTCTATCGTAAGGAGATGGCCAATAAAAGCATATGTACAAAAAGTTTGTTGTAGTGCTTTTATAATAATAATAGTAAGCAATCTAATGATCAATAATGATAGACTAGGTAAATGCGTGTTTACTAAACTGTCATTCATTAAAATGATTTTTAAAAGTAATTTAACCACATTAAAAAATGCTCAGAATATATTAAATGGGACAAAGAGACAAAGCTGAATATAAGTCTAAATGCATAATTTGAATTTTTTGTAAACAAATACACACACTCTACATTTGTATGTGTATATTCTAAATATAAAACTATTAATATATTATTAGCAATATATT
The DNA here is from genome assembly GCF_001604975.1 of Cebus imitator. Taxonomy (NCBI): domain Eukaryota; kingdom Metazoa; phylum Chordata; class Mammalia; order Primates; family Cebidae; genus Cebus; species Cebus imitator. The sequence continues at coordinate 7,263,443 of NW_016107395.1, forward strand.
TGTGGTGAAACCATATCTCATTGTTTTCTCTACCCATTTTTGTGTTTCCCTGATTTCCCAAAATAGATATTTGATGCAGTAATATGTGCCAAGAATCTTAACATTTCACGTTTCAAATAAGATAACTCTCAAGGCCTCCCTCATATGGTAGATTTTCTATTCGCTATTCAGATTGAGAAACCGAGGCACAGACAATAATTTGCCTGAGATCACAAACAAAAATGTGACAGAATGGCACTGAATCTAAGGCTTTTTGGTTCTGAGACACTTACTCTAATCCACTAAATTACAGTAGTTAATATATTTATATAGCTTTTATAACATTGATAGAAAAGTAATAAACAAATGACTTAGCACATTACATTAATAAATAAATTACTGAAGTACGTATATAAAAGTGCAATCAGATATTTAGCCTCAGCCTACCCTAAGACACTGTAATTTTATAATTCAAAGCTCATGGATATTTCTCAGTTTTTAATGTTTGTGTCAGACTACATCCTTAGAGAAAAATAACAAGTTGTATTGTTGTTATCATTGATGTATTGTAAATAATTTGGAGGAACTTATACACATAAGGACATTGGCATTTTCTATTCAAAACCACTGCTTTCTATGTTAGCTACATAAATTATTATAACATTTGCAATGATGTCTCTGGTATTTCCAAAAATAATCTCCTCTGACTAGAAAAATGCCATATTTTTGCAAATAATACAGTATGCTATTCAATATATATCAATTATCAGTAAAATCTGATTTCAGATTTTTTTAATGGTGAATTTTTATCTATTACCGGTGTTACAGTTGACTACAGTGCAGAGAGACTTCTACCCGATTGCATGTCAGAGTGTAGTGAACAGAGCTGATCTAGTAAATCCCTCAATGCAGTCTCTGCAGTGTTCGTTCAGTAACAGACACAATAATGCTTTCTATATTTTATCTTTTATTTATAAATAAAATTTTTCTGTGGTATGTAGCAGTGTGTCACGTAAATTGAAGGAAAAACAAAAATACAAACTCTAAAGTAAACTTCGACATACTTCAGCACAAACAGTTCTGTAACCAATCTTATGATATTTTTATTAGAAGTCTAAAGAATTTTGGCAAGATTTTTGACAAATATTTGAACGCATATGAATCTATGTATATATGTACACACAATAGAATTTTAGAAACAATAATTACATCAATAACAATACAATGTTTTCCTTCCTCACTTTTAGGAAGATTGAATGAAGTATGAAGCGTTCTGAGAAAATTACGTACTCTTCCTGTGGAGCCCAAAATTAGTGAATTGGGTGTCTAAGAGTATTGTGTACTTCAAATAGAGTGATATGATTTGAAATCTGAGCATAAAACCTCAATTTATGTTGAAAGTAGTTTTTAGTTTCGTAATGTGATTAAAGGATTTGCAAGTTCTAATGGCAATAATTCTTTTGTTTGTTTGTGTTTTGAGACAGGATCTCACTCTGTCACCCAGGCAGGAGAGCAGTGGCACAATCATGGCTTACCGGGGCCTCAACCTTCTAGACTCAAGTGAAACTCCCACCTCAGCCACCCTAGTAGCTGGTACTAGATGCACGCCCACCATGCCTGGCTAATTTTTAGTGATTTTTTTTCCTTTGTTTTTTTTTTTTTTTTTTTTTTTTTGGAGAGATGAGGGTCTGGCTTTGTTGCCCAGGCTGGCTTTAAACTCTTGGACTCAAGCAATTCTCCACCTTGGTATCCCAAAGAGTTAGTATTACAGGCATATAATACTACGTGTAATACAGGTGTTAGTATTACACGGCACCTGGCCTTTAATGGCAATAACTCTATATTAACATATTAGTGTTGGAATGAATTGCAACTATTCCAAAATTCTGCTGCAAACTAGAAGAATCAAAATGGGATCTATTGTATTTCTTTTAAGTTCAAAATAATATACATGCTATGAGTATGCTTAAGCATGTGTATATGTGTGTGATATGGATACAATATTCTCAAGTGTACTCATAAGAATATTATTTTCCATATTTCATTCATAACTGTTTTTTGCAACAGTCAATAAAAAAAAATTTACATTTAATTCCTCGTTTTAAGAAAATTGCATATTAAATATAAAAATGAAAAAGCTAAGACATTCATGATTTAGTATTGTTCATAACTTTGCCATCTAAGATTTCAAGTATTTCAAGCCTTAATTTTGAAAACATATTTGCTATAGTAATCAACTAAATCAAAGAAGCCATTCTCTAAGGGTATCAGGTTTTCTACAAGAAAAAAATGCTGGTGATTAATGTATCCCCTATACTAACACATTTGAAAGACATTCAAGTACAATGGATGCAAATAATGGAGAAAGAGGAATAATTTGTCCCAAATCAAATATAACCAATTACCAAGGAAAGCAAGTGAAACTTAAATGAAGGTGAATTTTATAAAAAGTCATTTTATTTTTTTCTCAAGAAAGCTGTGGTAGCATACAACTTTATGTGATGTTAATGTATACCGACATCCCAGCCCCCAGAATAATCGCTAGATTCAAGTTTTCTTTGATATCTGCTTGTATTTGTCTCTCTTTTTAATATTTGAATTGATCTTATTTATTCAGCATAAATCACTAAATGGTTGGTAGAAATGTTTTAATGAAAGATAACGAAATCCAAGAACAAAAAAAAAAATAGCTGGTTATGTAATATGTTATTTAATCTTTTTAAATGAAGTCTCATTTTAAAAATAAATAGACTAAAGACAGAGTAGTTAATTACATGCATTCTCTTGAGTTAGTTCTTTATGATTTGACAACTTGCGCGGCAGCTGTTCCTATAAATATGACAATAAATTTCTAAATCTCCAGAGAACTGGTAAATACAGGCAGATGCACTTAACTGCTGGTGGGCAACAAAAGTCAGACTGCAGGAAACTGTGGCACTAATGTAGCTCTTGATTAATCTCTAATTACAGTTTTGTCATCTTAGCAGGGAGACAAAACTATATCACTTCCTAAATAGGCAAGCAGCATTTTGGCACCTAGCAACCAGCAGTTCATTCCTATTAGCTGCAGTGGACTTGATGCTGTTACGTGGGAGGTGGTTATGGATCACTGCTCTATTATTTATGGAGCAGCATTTCCAGAGGCCTTCACAACAGTAGATAAATTAGCAGCTTAATAGGCCAGCACTAACTAAAAACACAGCACAAGCTGAAGCATCAAGTATGAAATTAAAATGTGACTTGCTCAGAATGTTTGCATCATACATAAAAGGAATCACTCATTTATTTCTGTTCATTATTCAGCAAACATAACATAAATGTGAGCATATTACTGAAACCCATGTAAACATTTTTCAATCATTTTATATTATTTTATAAAGTCCCCACACTGAATCACTGAATCTTTCAGAGGGACTTTTTTTTTCTTTAATTTTATTTTCCTCCCCAGAGGAGATTCTCTTGGTTTCATTTTAAACCCAGGATGGTAGGTGGCAAGCATTAATTAGGACAAGTGCAGCTACAAGAGAGCCCTAAGTACCTGTGTAAAACTGCCTTATTAAGCTCAAAATGGGCAAATGAGGTTGATTCTCATCATGCTTCCATTTCCCTTTCACTCTGGATGTGAGGAAAAAGTCTAAGGAATGACCTCACACCTCTGTCTTGTATCAGTAATTTGAAGTAATAACGTTCTTAAGTACTTTTTTTAATTCAAAAGGCAAACCACAAGCAGGTTTACTTAATTAAAATTACTGGACCATGTTTCTTAATCTTAACAGTAGAGATAATATTAAAAACATGATCCTGAGGGTAGATTCAAAATGTGTTATTAAAAATGATGACAACTTTTCATTTCATTTCATTTTTCTGAATATTATTTTTAAACAAAGCATCATGGTACAACACGATAATATATATTTTTAAAACACCCCTTTTGTTTTTCAGTTATAAAAATTCCTACTATAAGGAAGAGAAAACCAAAGAGAACATGTTCTCACTTATAAGTGGGAGGCAAATTATGGGAATTCATGAACACAAAGAAGGGAACAGCAGACACTGGGGTCTACTTGAGGATAGGAGGGAGAGAAACAGAAAAAAATAACTGTTGGATCCTAGGCTTAATGCCTGAGTAATGAAATAACCTGTACAATAAACTGCAGTAACTTGAGTTTGCCTCCATAACAAACCTTCACATGTACCCCTGAACCTAAAATAAAGGTTTAAGAAAAATAGAGATTTACAGATGCAGATGTTTCCTCCAGCACTACTGTGAGCCTGAAAAATTGAAAATGATTCAGTGCTTGATAGTAGAAGGTGCTGAGCAAGTTGTGACACAGAGCCACTGAAAATGCGGAAGGAATAGAGGATTAGCTGGGCAATGTCCACCTGTGGGGACAAAGGATTACAGAGGAGTCCAGGACCTGAAATGCTTCCCACAAGAAAAAAAAAGAACTTCACCTAAAAGGTAAATGTCCTATATTTACATCAATGTATGGCTATGATGCCTTAAGATTTTCAGATGACATCAGTAAAAAGGTTATTTTAAAAACCTAACATTACAGCAATATATTACGAACAAAGTAAAATTTATTTTCATTCAACTGACCAGAATAGCCTGCAATAAGAATTAAGGAGCTATCTTATTGCAATGTGAGAATTCACTCTGGAAACTGTATTCATTTACAAATTTCTCTTTTAAGGAATTCCTTCTTGTGATAACTCTATTTTTTGTTTTTTGAGGACCCATTATACTACTTTCCAAAATAGCTGCACTGATTTGCATTTTCTGTAACAGTATACAAGGGTTCTCTTCGCTTCATAGCCTCACCAACAGTTGTTATATTTTGTCTTTTTGATCATAACCATGCTAACAGGTGTCACATGGTATCTTATTGTGGTTTTAATTTACATTTCCATGATGATTATAGATGTTGAGCATTATTTCATAAATCTTTTGATCATTTATATCTCTTTTGAGAAATGTTTGTTTGAATCCTTTGGCTGTTTTAAATGTTTTATTGAGATGGAGTTTCCCTCTTGTTGTCCAGGCTGGAGTGCAATGGCGCAATCTCAGCTCACCGCAACCTCTGCCTCCTGGGTGCAAGAGATTCTTCTGCCTCAACCTCCTGAATAACTTGGATTACAGGCATGTGCCACTACACCCAGCTAAATTTGTATTTTTGGTTGAGATGGGGTTTCTCCATCTGGTTAGGCTGGTCTCATACTTCCGATCTCAGGTGATCTGCCTGGCTTGGCCTCCCAAAGTCCTGAGATTACAGGTATGAGCCACTGTGGCATTTTTTTTAACTGGGTTATTTGTTTTCTTGCTATTGAGTTGTTTGAGTTTCTTACACATTTTGCATATTAGCTCATTATGAAATGTATGGTTTTGAAACATTTGTTCCCAATCTATGGGTTGTCTTTTCACTTGATTAACTTCTTTGCCATGCAGAAGCTTCTGAGTTTGATGGAATTTCATTTGTCTTGTTGATGCAAAAAGCCAAACTCTGTAAAATAATTAAAGCAGTTTATTCTGAGCCATATGTGAGGACCATGACCCATGACACAGCCTCAGGAGATTCTGAAACATGTGCCCAAGGTAGTTGGGTCAGAGCTCAATTTTATGCATTTGAGAAGAACAGAAGTTATAGGCAGAGACATAATTAATACATGTAAGGTATACATTTATTTGGTCCAGAAAGTTGGGACATCTTGAAGGGGATCGGGGGGGTGGTCTTCCAGGTCCAGGTGATAGGTGGATTCCAATATTTCCTGATTGTCAATGGGTTCAAAGACATAAGGTCTGTCCAAAGATTTGAGGTCAGCAGAAAGAACTGCTTGGAGTTAAGACAGAGGGGGAGATGGAACACAAGGTCATTGTTTTGTAGATTAAGCCCCTTTGTGGTAGGCGTCAGATAAGCTAGGTGTTAAATGTCTCTTATCAGACCTATAAAAGTGTCAGGCCTAGTTAAATCTCTTTTTTATTAGGAAAGACCTGGAAAGACAAGGTGATTCTCTACAGTAAATTTTTCCTGCAAGAGATGGCTTTGCAAGCCCATTCCAAATTATGCCAAAGAAATATATTTTGTGATAAAATGACTTGATTTTCTTTTGGACTTGTTATCTGTCATATGATGTTTTACCAGAATCAGGATGGAGTTAGCATTATATTGTTAGAAAGAGTATGCCCTGTCAGTCTCAGGATCTCCATTTTAATGTTAATGCTGCTCAGTTATTTCTAAACTCCAAAAGGGAGAGAACATAATGGGGTGTGATTAACACCCCCTTCTTCTGGCCTGAATTAACTTTTCAGGTTTTTGTAACCCCCTTGGCCAAAAGGGAATCTACTCAGCCAGTTGAGAGCTTGGAATTTTATTTTTAGTTAAGAGTCTATTTTTGCTTTTGTTGCTTGTGCTTTTGGAGTCCTAGCCAATAAATTATCACAGACCAATGTCATGGAGCTTTTTCTCTATGTTTTCTTCTGGTAGGTTTATACTTTTAGGTCTTATGTTTAAGTCTTTAATCCATTTTGAGTTAATTTTTGTATATGGTGTGAGATAAGGATTCAATTTTATTCTTCTGCATGTGGATATTCATTTTCTCCAACACCATTTATTAAAGACACTGTCCTTTCTCCACCATGTGTTCTTGGAAGCTTTGTTGAAAAGCAGTTGAGTATAAAATCCCACTTCTGGGTATATAACCAAAGGGATTAAAATCAGTATGTTCAAAAGATAGCTGCACTCCCATGTTCATTTCAGCATTATTGGCAATAGCCAAGCTATGGAGTAACTTAATGTTCACCAATGGATAAATAAATAAAGAAAATATGGTATATATACACCATGGAATCCTATACAACCTTTAAAAAGTAGAGAATTCTGTCATTCACAACCATATTGATGGTACTGAAGGATATTATGCTAAGTAAAATAAGCCAGACCCAGAAACAAATACTACATGATCTCACTTATACGTGGAATCTAAAAAGGTCAATCTTATAAAAACAGACAGTAGGAAAGTAGTTACCAGAGGCTGGGGAGAGAGAGAAAAGAATGGAGAAAGGGAAGGAAGATGTTCATCAAAGCGTACAAAGTCTCAGTTAGGTTGGAAAAATAAGTTTTAGCCATCAATTGCACTACATGGTGACCACATTTAGTAATAATATTTAATAATAATGTACTACATATTTCAAAATTGCTGAGGAAATAATTTTTAAAGTTCTCATTACAAAAAATGAGTAGTTGATTAGATGAAAAATATGTTAATTAGCTTGACTGAATTTTTCTACAATGTATGCATAGATCAAAATATTATGCTATACCCTTATTTCATTCTTTTGTCAATTAGAAAGAAGGAAAGAAAGGAAGGAAGGAAGAAAGGGAAGGAGAGAGAAAAAGAAACTCTTAAAGATAAATCAAATCTCTATTATCACTACTTCTAAATCTATTAATTCAGTATCATTATGTCACTTTACCATACAAGGTAACATTGGAAGATGATAAAGTTTGGAAAGAAGGCCATGAGTTCAATTCTCACATGTAGAATTTAAGTGACTTCAAGATATCCAAGTAAATATGTAGGTAGCTCATGGGATAAGATCTGGAAATCAAAGGAGTATTCAAAGCCGAAGATAGAAATTTCAGAATCATTGTCCTAGAGACAGTAATTGAAGCCACAGGTATAGAGGAGATAGTCTAAAGATAGAGTAGAACATGAAAGAACAATGAAAACACTTAGGAATCAGGTATAAAAAAATGTATTGGAAGAAGGCTGGGAAGAAGTAGTCAAAAAGCATGAGAAAAGGTGGAGAACGTGCCATTGCCAATGCCAAGAAAAAGGTGTTTTTGAAAAATTGAAAAACCGTTTGAATGCTACTTCAGAGGATCACTTGAGTTCAGGAGTTCAAGGCTGTAGTGAGTGATCATGCAACCACCCTCAGCTTGAATGATAAAGCATAACCCTGTCTCTATTTCTATAACAATTGTTTAAAAGAAAAACAATCTGTTAGCCAAGAAAGCTTTGCCTCTGCCTCTACCAGTCTCTTCAAGAAGGGAAAGAAGCAATTATATCCCTGTTCTTGAGAAATTTTGTTAGAGTAATTTTTTCAAACAGAGCACAGCCCAAGTTACCAAGTTCTTCCATGAAGACTCAAGTGTTCTCAATAGAATGATACAGCCTACAAAAAATAGAGAAGATTCTTTTGATTTTTCACTATTCCCTCCTGATTCACAAACTTGAATCTTTGTATGAATAGTTCTTGTCTCCTGCTCTCTCATTTCCCCTTTTCAAGTTTCCAGATCTGATGCTCCACATCTGCCCTTAGGAAATCCACTTTTCCCCAAAGAGCATTGCATTCCCCCACCCTCACTAACATTCTCCTATACCATCTTGGTCTCCCTTTGTGTCTTACAGAGTAAAGTGTTTGAACTTACTCCAGATATCAATGAGGCTTTCTTTATATACTGCTTGTGATTACAAATAGAAAATGTGGCCTACAGGGCCAGAAGTGAGAGTAAGAGTAGATGCTCTTATTCTAGCTTCCTTCTCTAACCAAGGATAGTTATGGCTAGGTTTTTCACTTGTTTATCTAAAAATCAAACCACTCTTGACCAAGGAAACATAAATGTTATTCCAGGGCTAACAGAGTCTAGTATCGTTTCAGTAGATTATATTTTTTATTCGAGTATGATTTTGATCTTGCCCTTTGTAGGTCAATTACATGAAAATTATTTGCAAAGGGATATTTATCCTTTTTCTTGGGCAACATATTATAGGTCCTATTACATAGTACAAACAGGTCTTTCTCCTTTGGCCTTAAAAATGTCTCCATACACAGAATGAGGACAAAGAGGCCTGTAAATTACCATCCTTCCTAATCGTGGAGTAATTTAGAATGTTTAGAATCCAAAGCAAAGGTAGAAAAATTGGGAAGAGCAAGGAAGATAACCTCTCTTTAAAGAAGGAAAATGAGGATAAAATAAGCACAGTTGCCCAAAAATGAAAGAGTGAATTTTTTTTCATGTTTTCTATTTTTTCCGTGATCTTGAAAACATGCTCATTTGTTGAGAGTGGTAGATTGCTAAAATCAGAGATTTTTTGAAAAGTAAAGAAATTTTGAAATAGCTTTTGCATTGCATGCTTGAATAATCAATTAGAAAAACCTAATAGAATTTCTGTACTCATTAAAGAACATTTGAGTTTGGTAATAACAATTTGACAATGGTACTAATCTATATTAATTCATAATTTTCTTGAGCAATGATCAACCGCAAGATAATAGAGAGTAAGTAAATTTTTGCTCATCAAAGGTTGATGGTTTTTCCAATTGATAATACAAGATAAAGCAGCAAGATTGTTACCAAAATGATAGCTCATGACCCTAAGCAAGATTGCTACCAAAGTGATAGATCATGACCCTAAGCTGGTTATCAATAAAAATTAGAAGACAGGCCTAGAGTGATAGAAAGAAGACGATTCACAAGAGGAAGTCAAGAAAAAGTTTTCATGGAAATAGTAGAGCTCTTGAATAATTTGTCAGAGAATCTCATGTTTTTTTCAAGGATTTGGAATGGTAGGGTAGTTTCTGGTGGGTAAAAGTGTAACTTTAGTAGTATGAATGAAGTCGATATAAAGTATAAAGAAACTTAGAAGTCAGAAAATCGAATGAATCGGTCATGTGGATATTGACATGTCCACAGCTGATACAGGAAACCACGAGTTACATGCCAGTTTACACTTTTATTCCAAAGAGGGAGAGAACGATTTGACTAAAACATATTAGCCCTGATGAATAGCTAGTTTCGTTTATTTTAAATAGTTGAGCTGGAGAATCATTGTCTCAAGAGGCAATCAAGAACAAAGAGGACATTCTTTTTTTTAGGCACCCACATAAATTAATAATAATAATTTTAAAAGTAAGATATTCTTTATATATAATCATAAATATTTAATAATAAATAACAAATTTAAAAGTTGAGAGAACAAGGACAACAACCCTAACTCTTAAGTTGTTAGTCAAAGAAAGGAATTGATACAAAGTCGCTGAGAAAAATTAATAGCATTGACAAGAAAATTTCAAAATGTTTCATAGAAAATAACATAAATAAAATATTTCTTTCTTAAAAATCAGATTTCTAGTGGTTTAGATAATTATAATTTTTAAATAGATAATATATATTAAAATGAAAATTAATTTTTAAAGTCCTAGTTGTTTTTAGTATTTCTAGATAATTTCCTTTTATCCAAAGACGGGGAAAACCTCTACGCCCCAAGTAAGAGGTGTCACTCTGAGATACTGTGTGAATAGGGTAGAAATCCCAGATAAAACCTTTCTTAGAAAGCACATGAAATGGACAGCTAATCTCCTTAAAGAAAAGACATGGTCAATTAGTTTTAATAGCATGGATGTTTGGGAAGATTTGTTTAATGATGACACCCTCATTTTACTGAATCAATACCAGAGAGTGTTTTACAATGAAATCTCTCTCTTGTGAGTAATTTACAATAAATAAATCCATAAATCTACCAAGTCCTTTTACTAGACTGAGAATCTATAAGATATGCATGGTTAAAGATCAGCAAGAACTTTTGACACCAAACTTCCAGGTCAGCAAATAGGTCATTGGAGTTCTAGTAGTAAATTTGTGAAAGGCTTCTCAAAATGATTTGCTCATTAAGGATTGACCTACTGAGCATGAAAAACCCATGCATAAATTACTAAGGTATATATATCAAAAAATGGATCATATTTTTAGAGGAAATAATCTGCTTGCTTGACATGCTAGCAGGTTTTGTCTTTCTTCTTAGATGTTGGTTAAGTGTGTGCTTTCTGAAGTCCAGCTGCCTGAGTCATAGTTTAGCTACTTACCAGTAGTGTGACATTGAACAGAGTGCTTACTCTAAGCCTTAGTTTTCTGAGCTATAAAATGAGGTAACACTGATACTCATTCATATGATATTTTTTAGAATTAAATGAATTAGTCTGTTCACAGTACTTAACAACTGAAGATAATACCAGGCACAGAGTAGGCACTCAGTAATTCTATCATCTGAATATTATTGTATTGTCATTATTATTAAGATGTCTAGAGTAGAAATATTATATGCAATATAATAAAAAGGACATAAATGTACACTTTTTTGTCAAGACTTTAACTGATTGTGTCTTTTGCTGAAATTTCTACAAGTCAATATATCAATTTTTAAATCAGAGGTATTGACCTCTGAGTTACCAGATAAAAGAAAATGCTCAATTTTGTAAATTAAACAAGTGAAGCAACTTCATATACAAGAAATTGGGCGGATGTAGGCATTGATTCTTAACTGAAATATACAAGTTTATTGAAATTACAAATGATCCACTTACATAGACTCTTTGGTCTTTGTGTCCACTTGGGGATATTTGTCATCTTCCTCTTTCTTATTCAACAGATTTCTTCTGTCCAAAAATAAGTCTTCATGCACACTTTAGCTTACTTCTGAAAAACTACAATTGCCATTTTAAAAATTTTAATTATACTAATTCTCTTCCAGTAACCTGAAAATATTATCACACTGAAGTAAAAGTGAACATTTATTTAGCACTTACTATATACCAAGACTGATTTTAAGCAATCCCATTAGCAGGAGGCCCACGTTACAATCTTATATTACAAATGGGGAAATAAAGATGTGGAATGAGTTACTCAAGTCCATAAAGGCTTAAGTTAGTGGTACAGGTAAATGGCAGACTTTCTTGAATCCAGAAATTCTTTCTGTAAGCAAACTATTAATGAAATGCAATCTACAATTGGCCCCAAGTCTCCCAACATATCTTTGCCGAGTATGTCATATTGCAAATCTCACCATTCATTGATGCTGAGCCAATTTTGTAGGTAGTTACACAGGCAATTAAGTAGGTCAAGGAAACCACAGCATGACAGCCATCTGAGAGCTTACTCTCCAAGAGAAATGGATTGGCTTACTTACAACTTGACCTATTGCTGCAATAAGCATTGAGCTTTTGCCCCTTTGTTCCTTTGTTGTAATGCAACCTACTAAGTGTGAGGCCATTATATGGTCCATTGCTCACTTGTGGTGCTTAAGGGAGCCACTGCCACAATGTTGGTGCTTGTACTCTTCGCTGTGCTGTGAGCAATAAACTGTCATAATCTGAATCACTGAGACTCACTGTCTACTTTCAACACTTATGAGGTTGTGGCAAGCCAATATGCTTGTTTGCTTACTTATTGCCTTTAAAGTATTGATATTCCTTGCCAACCACTATGAGGTTGAGGTTCTTCCCTGACACATAGATCCTAACCACTAATAGTATTACCTTTCAGATTTATCCACTGGATCCGTTAGCTTGTCCTCCCATTGCTAATCATGTCTGGATCCCTGGGTCAGAAAAGAATGGCATCCAGGATCAAATCTACAGGACTGGAAACATCACATCCCACTTATTTTTTATATATCTGTAATATTTTTCCAGGCAAAGCTATCTATACTTTATCTTTTCAACACCAGTGCCTAATACAGTTCATGGCACATAGAAGGCACTCAATACATGTGTGTTGAATGAATTAATATTTACACATTAAAAATGAACAAGTAAGGAAGTTAAATACTAAACGTACCATAAGTGGTATTTCGTACTTAAGTAATCATTCTATTATCACTTTTTATATCTAGCTACCTACAGAGAGTAGATAATATTCTCCTTTAAAATGTCTTTCTGGAGAAGGGTACTATATAGTAACAGTCTAATCATTAGCATTCAGTGATTCTGCACGTGTTCTTTTTGAAAGACCATGTGACCTTGTGTGTTAAATATTCCTTAACCTTCAGGATTAATTAGCAGAACTTTAACATAGATTTTCTAATAACTAGGAATTACTATTTATTATGAAGTTCATTCAGTTTTTCTGAACTGCGGAATTCTCATTCTAAAAATGGAGCTACTGATACTTGCTTTGCTTATGTCAAGATTTCATATAAAGGAAAGATGTATTAATCCATGCAAATCAGTTACAAGCCATTTGGCAGCAAGTAATTGAAGAACCGGTTTAAAATAGCTTAAACAAGAGATTTAAGAAAAATCTCTTTATTTCTCCCAATAATTTTGGATTTATTGTCTCAAATAATAAGGAGTTAGGAGTCGGTATGGCTCAAGGCTTTATTAATTCAGTGAATTGGCAATATCATTAGGTAATTGAATGATGGTCCCTCCTTTTTCCTCTCTGCCATCTTGAGCATGTCTCTTTAATTCTGTGCATGATACTAGAGTGGTTGCTGCAATTCTGTGGCTAACATGCAGACATGACAGCATCTAGAAACAAAACAAGGAGACTGTTTATTTTTGTTGTCTCTTTCTAAGATAGAAGAAAATAAATCCCTTAGCTGATTACCCTTCATGTTTTATTTACAAAGGAATGGGACTACTATGATTTTCTTTATAGCAGTGGTTCTCAAGATGTAGGTAAAATGATTCAGACTTTTCCTTCTCTGTAAGCTATAGACAGATGAGCAAAAGTGGTAAATGAATGTCCACAAATTTATTTTCAGAGATGGATCTTCGTTCAGTAGTGCAAAGAAGCAGTACAGTATTATTTTAATGTTGTTGAAGAATTATCCATCCTTTATGACACATTGCTGAGTTAAAATTATCTTCTTATGCCAAGGAGTAAATCTTCTAATCAGAATCAAAGGCTTCCATGCTGAGAACAATGAACTCAATGCTGACACTAACTTCCAATTTTCACCAGTGAGCTCCACTAAACTCTACTTCTCAAAAATGTTTTTTTCTTCTAATGTGCAGCTAGTCCTGCTGCTCTAAAAATTTCAGCAATATCAATTAGATCTATCACTTCCACATAGGTGATTTCAGTGGACAAGCTTAATCTCTGTTTTCTGTCTGATGAAGACATTTTTTTTTCACCTGCTGACATAACTTATAGGAAAATGTATCTGCTAAAAAAAATTAGGTATACGAAAGGAATTAACAAAAGTAGACTGAGCTCTTTTACGAGGTACCCACCAATAGCATTTGTACCAACAGTGTTTTCCCAAAGCCATAATGGTGACTGTGTCATCATAGAGAAGTACTATAGAAATTACACATGAGCAAGTACATCACTATCATTCCTTGCGAGAAGCTCTGCAACAAGCCCATGCATCTGATGAAGCAGATTCGAAGAGTCTCCATGAGAGGCATCTACATTATGCTGCAGAAGGAGGAGAGAGAGGGAGATAATTATGTGTCTGAGGTCTCATAAGATCCAAAGATCATTGAAGTAAATCTTGACACTAAGGAAATGCCAAAGCTGTTGGACTTGGCAGTCTGTTTATCCTGCAGGTCAGTCAGCACAGGGTTGGAATGAATTTTCAAACAAGTTGGAGCTTTCCGAATCTTTCTGCTATGCTGTTATATTTTCAGTACGACTGGAACCAAAACCGATAGACCAATCAGTAAATTTAGCTCTTTTTATCATCTTTACCCAGGATAATTCTTCTTTTTACAAAGAGCAAAACAGAACCATTGTGTTTAATGAATCGCAAATGTTGATGGAAACATGTGAATTCAAAAACGACAGAAAAAGAGTAGAAATGCTGTAAAAGGAAGATCAAGAACTGGACCCTTTGAACAAAGGATAAATTGGAAAAAAAATATTTGCTCATGTATAATTGCATTTGTATGGGTGCAATTGCATGTGAACATATATATTAGCATATATACATACAGAAACACACATATATACAAATTTTCATATATATGTACATATAGAAATATAAATTTATGTATGGCTGCTTATTAAAATTTGTGTTTGGTAGAAGTGATCTAATTTTTTTCTTGAAAGTCTAAATGAGAGAGATATGGAAGGTAATATCTCTAATATCTAAAAAGACATGCTGGTTAGTGGTAGAGACAAACAGGAGCTAAATCAGCAAGCTCATCAGGAGTCAGTAGAGAAAAGCAGTGATTCTCAAGGCTGACCCATGGACCAGTGCCCATTTGGCTACATAAATGAAACTAGGAGAAGTTTTCAAATAATAATTCACTCATGAGCTTCACTCATGAAGAATCTGGTTCAGGAGAGAGGCCAAGGAAATACTTATATGTAGCAAACCCCAATGACCATGCCAAATATGAAACAAACTTAAATATAATTCCTGCAAAAAGAATAAACTGAAAGAAAATTATATTTTGCACAGAATGAAAGAAAAACCGCAACATGTTAATAAAATATGCAAAGTGCAGACGAAGTTGTAACTAGAGGAAAATGTATCGCTTTTAATGCTTATATTTGGGAGGATGTCTAAAGTCAATGACATAAGATTCTATGTTAAGAATACAGAAAACAGAAATATAGTAAGCCAAGAGTTAGTAAGAAACAACAAATATAAGAGTTGAAGTCAATATAAAAGAAAGTAAACAAAATAAAGGAAAAACTTGCCAAATCTAACAAAGATTAAGAAAATTAATTGATAAATACCCATCTAGATTAACAGAAAAAAAGGAGGAGAGTAAGGAGATATAATTTTATATATATATATCTCCTATTGGTTCTGTCCCTCTAAGAGGGATATCTATATCTATCTATATCTATATAAAAGGGAGTTTATTAAGTGTTAATTTACGTGGTCACAGGGTCCCACAATAGGCTGTTAGCGAGCTGAGGAGCAGCGATAGCCAGGCGGAGGTCCAAAACTGAAGAACCTGGAGTCTGACGTTTGAGGGCAGGAAACACCCAGCAAGGGAGAAAGATGTAGGCTGGGAGGCTAGGACCACCTCACCTTTTCATTTTTTTCTGCCTGCTTTATATTTGCTGGAAGCTGATTAGATTGTTGCCACCATATGAAGGGTGGATCTGCCTTCCCCAGCCCACTGACTCAACGTTAATCTCTTTTGGGCAACACCCACACAGACACACCCAGGATTAAAATTCTGTATTCCTCAATCCAATCAAGTTGCCACTCAGTATTAACCATCACAGGAAGGAAGGGAAGGGAAAGGGAAAGGGAAGGGAGGAGGGTAGCACAAAGAAAAGTAAAAGAAAAAAGAAGACACACACTGCCAATGTCAGTAATGAAAAATCTATGATTTTAGATATTCTGAAGAAGTTAATAAGATTTTGTTATAAACAACTTTATCATTACCATGCAGATAAAATAAAATATTCCATTACAAAAGCAATGTACCAACTAAAAGACAAAATAGAACATTTAAATAGTATTATATCTATTAAAAAATTAAATTTGTCATTAATGACCTTCCATAAGGAAAACTCCAGGCCAGGTGGTTTCACTGATGAATTTTAGCAAACATTTTGTGAATGTATAACAGAAATCTCAAACAAACTATTTAACAAAATAGAGGAAAATGGAACACTACCCAATACTCTTAAGAGGTCAAGACAACCATAACAAATGCTGTACCGAAAGTAAAAATTACACATCAAAATCTCGCTTGTATTACATATCATAGGGGTCCAATATCTCAGGCATTAAAGGCATATGGGCCAAATAACAATTACAATGGCTGAGTAATTGAAAGGCTGATGTTCATTGTTACTCATTCATGTGGGAGAAACATGATAGGCTAAAGTCTATTAATCTACAAATTTTAAGACAAGTATGAGGGCCTACTTGGCAACATGTAAAAAGACATTTGACTCCTACAGCAGGAAGTTAGAATCATTAAAGGTATATTCTGGAGTTAGTAGTAAAAGTGAAAGAACTTCATCTTACGCAAGTCTACAAAATATCAAGGTCCTACTAGAAAGTTAAAAAAAAAGAAAAACACTGAAATTTGAGATACAATTATATGAGTAGTTGCACTTGAGAATTTTAATTACCAGATTCATCTGAACCTTCTGGACCTATAGAATAATCACATTTTTTAAAAAGAGGCTCCTTTTGTTAAAAACTATGTAGAGTCTTCAGATGAAGCAAGTATCTTGTAACAGTTCTTGGTACGTCATGGTCTACCTCAACTTTGCCCTATTGCTATTTTGTCTTCTTATTCTTCGGGTCAATTATTATGGTAAAACCTCAGCATAACCCACCTGGAGAAATGCTGAGCTTGGTAATAGAAGAAAAGATTCATATATCAAAGAACTTGTAGGACCCAGCTAACATGTAACTGCAGGAAAGAGAACAGTATGGCTGAGAATGTCTCCCGAGGGTACTAGATTAAACGGTACTACCAGATAAAGCTGGATAAAGGAGAGGTTGGTGATATGGAAGTACTCTCCAATGGCATATGATTTTACACATTTTCAAGGGCCCTAATTGACAGGTTTAATACACTCCTGATATTGGTTTTGGAAATGAAAAAAGTGATTGTCCACAATAAAAGAAACAGAAATCTTAGATCTGCTATGGCAGTCTAGGTAGGAAGAGAACAAAAGACTCAGAAAAGTAAGCATGCTATAAAAGATGTGCAGCAGAAAATTAGAAAACTCACCAGCTGACTACGTTCTTTTGGAGAGCCTGGAGGAAAATGTGTTTACCAAGGCAACGAGAACTGTACTAATGTGGATGGGACAAGCATCAGTGCCTGTGGGCTGTGTATTGAGATTCCTGTTAGGAGATGTGTTATAAAGCCCACAGCTCTAGTAGTAGTGACAGTAATGCATTGTGGAATATCAGAAGTCAGGTTTTAGCATTTAACTGTGTGAACCAAGGTGGGTATAATTGATGTAATGAGTAGCAAACTTGGAAGGACACTCAGGAGTGTATGACACCCAGAAATTTATTTAGATTGCTCACAGAATATTAAGTAGCTAAGAAATAAATATTATCAATCAACATATACATATAATCAAAGAGTATTAAAAAGGGATAAATAGAATAATGAAATTTGTAATTCTAAATATGTCACAAGTTTTGCTCACTTATCAAACCTAAGTTTTAGACCCAGAACCTATTAAAGTTGGATCTCCATGAAGAAAGATCCTGCGATACCACAGTAAATATATACCATAGTGACTCCCCCTAAGTACTTCTTCAAAGAGTAACTAGGCAGCAGGAAAGGACAGTCTCCAAGTCCTTTAAGGGTTGTTTTGTGAAAGATTTAAGTTGATACTGGTATTGGAGGAAGCAGTGCCGTCATGCCTCATTCTAAGAGTAGCACATACAGGTCATGTAACAAATAAAGCCTGTGCTCAGGTCCACCTCACAATGGGGTCTACTGGGTCAGCAGATACATCTGGTAAGTAGTGTACTGGTACATGTTTGTGCATCAGGTCTCTGACAACACATATCGGCGGTGTAAATACTCCCACCATAGCTAGTTTCGAGCTACGAACACGACAACACCGAGCACAGAGCTGGGCGATGTGTGTGATTAGCTCCTGTGAGGCAGTACGAGCCAACTCCAGTGCACCGCTGTGTCCATTGGACATTTTGCCAGATTACAAATACATAGTTGAAATGGATATACAATAAACCCTCACTTAATATCATGAATAGCTTCTTGGAAACTGCAGCT
Organism: Cebus imitator; assembly: GCF_001604975.1. Lineage (NCBI taxonomy): Eukaryota > Metazoa > Chordata > Mammalia > Primates > Cebidae > Cebus > Cebus imitator. The sequence continues at coordinate 7,281,894 of NW_016107395.1, forward strand.
TTAAGCACAATGACAATGTATAAAGAAACCAATTTAACCATAGGTTAATTGACATAAATAAGAGTTAAGTTCTTATGGCATATTTCTGGTCACGAAAAAATCACCAAACTGCTAAATAAAGACAAAAACACTCCATATTAAACATTGAAGTAAATGTGACATATATACATTTGAGAAAGATTACCAAGAATAAGTGAAAGAATTATTCTAGTTTGGGGATGTAAGTGGCCTATCCCAGCAGCTCAGGGAACAGGACAGGAACCCACCCTGGATAAGACCCATCGCATGACACCTGCACCTGCACCTACCCAGACTGAACCATATAGACACATGAATTCATCTAACATGCACATCTTTGGGATGTGGGAGGAAACCAGAATACATGTAGAAAACCCATGCAGACATGAGGAGAACATGCAACTCCACACAGAAAATGGCCCTGACTCGGTATCAATTATTTCTTTCTTGTCAACATTATAATGCATTGACATTGGATGAAACAATGTTTTTTGAGGACCTACTGTACTTAATAGTTGCAAGAATGCTCATATTTGTTCCTCGTTTGTATAGTAAAAGTATTGTAGTAGGGAAGGCTTCCCATCTCTGCCAGCCAGTATAGTAAATTAAAAAATAGTACTTTTCTTTAGATAAGGGGTAGCAGTGATTAGTGCCACTTTTAAAGACAAGGAATGAAGAGTTGACAGTTTTTATCTGAGGTAAGTTGGATTTTCTAGAACCTGGCTAAAATAATTAATATATAATATTATATTATATATTAATATATTTACGTGACACCAGTACCTATGAAAAGAAAGAGTGTAAAACATATATGGAAAGAAGAGGAACTCTAAATTCAGTAAAGACTGATTAAGCTTTGGTTAAGCCAGCTGGGAATTCTGGAATTACTATGTTTGTGAAAGTGTCTCCTGTTGGATTAAATCATTGATATTTTTTCTACCTTGGCCAATTATTGGATGGGCATAATCTCAGCAAAGCAATTCTCTGAAACTAAGGCAGACTCTGCAAAAGCTTGATGTTGGAGGTTATCCACTAACCACATTGCATTCAAAGCTTCCCTGAAAGGGATTCTGGGTAGCCCATCTCCCTGAAAATGTATTAATTATATTTCAATTTAATTCACTAGTCAGGAATCTGCAAAACCCACATGAATCATGGGAGATTACAGTAGGCAATTGGAAACATAACCAACTAACCGGTAAGAAAGAATTGCAATATTTAATAGGTCTTTTGACAGCCATAAAAATGTTCTTTTCAGGTCTGCTTCAGGAGCCATAACTGACTAACATCATCAGCTGTTCTTCCACTGAGTCTTCTACCGTATTTGCAGAGTCCACACTCCAGCTAGTGACTGAGCCTAGCAAGGGTACTGACACAGTCCAGTCCCCACAAGATGCAAGTTCCCTTAACAAATCTAGCTTGATAACTATCTATAAGCCTAGCCAAAACATTTTGGAAGAGTATTGTTGTCTGGATAATGACCCTGTTAAAGACATCCGACCCCAAATCTCAGTACCTGTGAATATGTTCTTAACTGGCAAAAGGGGATTTGAAGATGTGATTAAAATTGAGAAATTATCCTGGATTACATGGATGGACCAAATGTAATCACAAGAGCACTGGAAACTCAGAACCTTTCCCAGGTAAAGTCCAGAAGGTATAACAGAAGAAGAATCAGAATATATACAAAGCATGAAAGGAATTTAACATGTCATTTCTGGCTTTGATAATGGCAGAAGAGATCCATGAAACAAGGAACAGGGTTGACCGTTTAATAATGGAAATGTCCTTCAGTTTACTGTTAGCAAAAAAAAAAAAAAAAAAAAAAAAGGTTCCTGCTAGAACTGAAGGATCTAAATTTTGTAAGTAACCTAAGTAAGCAAGGAAACTGATTCTCCCCTAGAACCTCCAGAAAGGAATGCAGCCCCCTCCGTCTATGGATTGATTTTAGCCTGATTTTAACTGAGTCCTGCATTAGACTTCTGATATATGAAATTGTGATATCACAAAGTTGTATTGTGTTAAGCCACTGAGTTTGTGGTAGCTTGTTGCAACAATAACAGAACAGTAATACACTACCCAATCCTTTCCCTTTCCCCCTCTCTTTCACAAGTGTTAGATCTCTCACCATCTTATTTCACTCCCTCCTTTAATCTTTTATAGGCATTTTCCCTAATAAATCTAACATCATTTTGGCATCAACTTCTCAGAGGACTTGAATAGGTTTTCACTTTGAACGTGAAAGTAGCATAGTGTGTACTGGTGAATCTTGTTACACTTAATTTATTGGGTAACAAGGAAGGCTGCTTGATTTGAATGGGGCCAGAGCTACAAAAGATTTTTCTACAGGTTTAAACTTCAGTACAAGCATTCCTGACACCTGAACCATAGAAACAGCAGATCCAGTGCTATGAGAATGTCTCCATAGAGAAGGATTCAGTGTGATTGGCAAATGCCAATATGAGTGTCATTCCAAGGACTCCTAAAGTTCTGGAGCTAACTGTACTGTCTTCAGTGGAAAACTATACGTCACTCAAAAAGCAACTGTAGGCATGCTGTGGGTCCTGATAGAAACTTCCCAAACATGGAGACTTGAAATGACCATGCAATCAGAGTCCTCCATCATGAGCTGATTACTATCAGACCTACCAAATCATAATATTAGGTAGGTCCAACAGCAATCCATTACAAAGTGCAAGCAGTATATCTGGAATCAAGCTTTAGTAGGTTCACATGGTATAAGTAATGTTGCATCAAGAGATGGCCCTGAAACCCTATCATCTGCCATGATTGAAACAATGCCACTCTCTTGGCTCATATTGACCTTATGGGAGAGTGCCAAGACATGCTAACAAAGAGGAAATGGCATGAGGTTTATTCTCAGATGGTTCAACTTGGCATGGGGGATAGCCAAATACAAACACTCAGGTACCACAGCCCCTCTCAAAGGTGGCTTTCATCAGTAAGGGAAAATTCTTCCCAAGGGCGGAGCTTCAGACAGTGCAACTTATCACCTTTCTGTAAAGAAGGAAGTGGCCTAGGGTATGTATATGCTGGAATAATATGGAGGGGAAAATGTTTTAGCTGTTGGGCTGAAAGAGGCAATGTTGAAAGATCAAGAACAATAAAGTCACGGAAAGAGGTATGGGGATGAGAAAAAGTGGAAGGATCTTTGTAAAATGTCATGGTGCTGCAAAAACTCAGTATTTGCCCTTTGTGATTGTCATTAATTTGTCGTTCTACCATTTCGCCACAATAGGTTTACTAAGGTATTGTTCACTAATCTTGTTAGCTTTGATAGACCAGTTTTTAGATCTCTCTCTTTAGCTTGATAAATTTCCTTGGGTTATTTGAAAGAATCTTTTTTTTTTTTTTCATTTTCCATATTGAGTCTTATTAAACTCCTATTGGTCAGATTTTGGCCATCCATATTGAATTTTTATATTCTTTTTGTTTAAGTTTTGAATTCTGTTTTCTTTTTGCTTTTCTTTAGGAATTCTCTGCAATTGTCTTTGTAACTCTTATATTTAGTGTTACATTTGGAAGAAAAATTTTAATTTCCAAAAGTTCTTTCTTGTTTTTGTTAGCTCTTATTGATATTTTATTCTGGATTTTTAGACATAATATCTTTTCAACTGTATGTGAAAATTCCACATAGGAATTTGTTTTGCTTTGTTTAATTTCTATACTTCCTATTCTTCAAATTTTTTCTCCTTTCTCTGAAGGTTGTTTTTATTTATTTAAACCCTTTTTATGTCATAGGTTTTTCTCAAATTTTTGGTGTTCTATAAACATCCCCTCACATTTAATAATGGTGCCCCCACCCCAAATAAAAGTTTACATGGCTCTGTGTACAAGAGTGGGTTTGTTAATTTATAGGATTTATTTTAGAGTGGGAGGGTATGATGGTTACCTTAAAGCTGTCACTATATAAGGGACCTCTAAATGTCAGAACACAGAGGCTTTTACTCTAGGGATTTTTCACCTACCTTAGCTACTTAGCTCCTCTTTAATTATTTGTTCACTTTGTTTAGGTAAGAACACTAGGAGAGAGCACTCTGCTGTTGCTGTTTTATTAGAAGGGACAGGACAGTCTACTCATCCATGCATGGATCTAAGAAATGTTCTCTAGTTTTCATTCCCAATAATTACATTGGCCGTTTCAAAATCTGATATGTCCTAGTGCAAAGCCTCTGGAGAGTTAGACCACATGATTGAATACACCCTCAGCTGGAATCCTCTGTTCTGCTTAATCAGTCAGTAGAGTTAAATAAATAGAATTTTTTGTTTTCAAGCAGCTCAGAATCAAGAGGTATTGATAAACAAACAGGTAATTATAACACAATGTGGAAAAATGTGATAAATTTATGCAAATGAAATTGCATGATCATAGAGACGCACTTCCTAAACCCATTTGAGACTCAAGCAGTGTAGGTCTTTTGCGGTCAGGCAAAATCTCCTGAGAAGAAAGCATCACATTGTTAGGGTTCAGGGGTTCAAGGGAGCCCTTAGCTCCCCTGAGAGGACGTTTCTCCAAGGTTATTGGTCTCCTGCTCTCTCAAGAATAAGAGAGGGGACCAGTTGCACTCGCAAAGTCAATACCAGACCCCAAACAGTGTTGCAGAAATGTGATTTCATTTCGGTAGAGAAAGAGAAATAAAAAAGGAGAAGAAGAGAGAGAGCTTTCACACAAGAGAGAGTGTGTGGAAGGGGATGCAAACATGGAGTCCGAAGGGGTGTGGAAGAAGGGGACTTTTAACCTGGGAGGAACCCCCACCTTCTCCAAGACCCCACACCTTCTCCAACACCCCCCACCAATGAAAAGAGTTCCTTTAAACTTCCTCTGGAGTGATTGACTTTTGACCCTTCCCTGTACACACAAAAATTAAAACAGAGACTGTTAAATCTCCCGGATGGAGAGAGAGGGGAGAGGGGCACGGTGCTGGGAAGTTCTTGCCCTTAAAACTATGCCCCCTTGTGGACCCGGAAAGAGGACACATTCCCTCAACATTTCTCAAGGTCTCAGGTGTCACTGCTGAGCTGTGGGAGCACAGACTTGGTTTCCTGGTTATTAATTGCAGTGTCTTCATATGAGAAGGGGATAATTAGACATTCTTCATAGGGCATTCCATAAAGACAAAAAGGCACGGTACACACAAAGCCATAGAAAAATGCATGAAACTAAAAAGATCTTGCATATAGAATGCCGTCAATGCAGGGAGCAGTGGCTCACGCCTGTAATCCCAGCATTTGGGAGGCTGAGGTGGGCAGATCACTTGAGGTCAGGAGTTCGAGACAAGAATGCCCTCAGTAAACAATAGTCATTGATTTTCTTCAATTTCATCATATGACTTTTATTATATTTTATATTTTCTAAAATGGGAAAGCTTCTTATGATTCATGCAAAGAAATGTGCCATCTGTCAGGCAAAGGGTTAGGTTATGACATAGCTGTCAATGTCTGCTCACGTGTGAATTTAGCAGTGCTAAGAAGGTATCTGTTTATCTTCTTGTCAGCTGAGATATTTTATTGATAGTTCTACAAACAATTAAACTTGAAAGTAAATCTTAACTCGTACTTCAAATGTCTCCAAGGAAACAATTCTATGATGCAGAGCTGAAACAAAGTTCCTATCACGTACCCACAAGAAGCCTGCATGTAGCGAAATTAAATGCAGTGGAGACTGTTGGAGCTCTCAGGATAGCATTAACACTGCCAAATTTATGACAGTTTATGGTGGCAGTCTTATCTACAATGGGCTACTTTTTCTGCCAAAAAAGTTCTAGCTGACTTTCAAGAAAAGTTGGGTTATTCTTTGTGTTAGTCTATTCTCATGCTGCTGTAAAGAACTGCCCGAGACTAAGTAATTTATAAAGGAAAGAGGTTTAATTGACTCACAGTTCTGCCTTGCTGAGAAGGCTTTAGGAAACTTAAAATCATGACAGAAGGCAAAGGAGAAGCAGTCACCTTCTTCACAGAGCAGCAGGTTGGAGTGAGTAGAAGCAGAGGAAACACTAGACAATTCTAAAACCATCAGATTTCCTGAGACTCACTCACTGTCATGAGAACAGCATGGGAGAAACCACCTCCATGACCCAATTACCTCCATCTGTTCCCACCCTTGACACATCGGAATTATAATTCAAGATGAGATTTTTGGTGGGGGCGCAGCTAAACCATATCATTCTGTCCCTGGCTCCTTCCAAATGCCATGTCTTCATATTTCAAAACCAATCATAGCTTCCCAACAGCCCTCCAAAGTTTTAACTCATTTCAGCCTTAACCCAAAAGTTCAAGTCCAAAGTCTCATCTGAGACGAGGCAAGTCTCTTCTGCCTACTAGCCTGTAAAATCAAAAGCAAGTTAGTTTACTTCCTACATACAATGGGGTACAGGCATTTAGTAAATACACCTATTCCAAATAGGAGAAATTGGCTAAAACAAAGGGGCTACAGGCCCTGTGCAAGTCCAAAATCCAGTGGGGCCATCAAATCTTAAAACTCCAAAATGTTCTCCTTTGACTTCATGTCTCATATCCAGGTCATGGTGATGCAAAAGTGGGCTCCTATGGCCTTGGGCAGTTCCACCCCTGTGGCAATGCAGTGTATAGCCCCCTCCTGGCTGCTTTCATGGGCTGGCATTTAGTGTCTGCAGCTTTTCCAGGTGCATGGTGCAACCTGTCAGTGGATCTACTATTCTGGGGTCTGGAGGACAGTGGTCCTCTTCTTACAGCTCCATTAAGCAGTGCCCTAGTGAGGACTCTGTGGGGGGGCTTTAACGCCCGTTCCACACTACCCTAGCAGAGGTTCTCCATGAGGCCTTTGTCCTTGCAGCAAACTTCTGCCTGGACATTCATGTGTTAACATACATCCTCTGAAACCTAGGTGGAGGTTCCCAAACTCCAATTCTTGTCTTCTGTGCACCTACAGGACCAACACCACATGGAAGCTGCCAAGGCTTAAGGTTTGTAGCCTCTGAAGCAATAGATTGAGCTGCACCTTGGCCCTTTTTGGCCATGGCTGGAGCAACTGGATGCAGAGAACCAAGGGACATCCCAAGTCCTGAGGCTGCACACAGCAGGGGAGCCTGGACCCAGGGCAGGAAACCATTTTCCCTCCTAGGCCTCCAGATTTGCGTGGGAAGGGCTGCCAGGAAGGTCTCTGACATGTCCTGGAGACATTTTCCCCATTGTCTTCGTAATTAACATTTGACTCCTCATTACTTATGCAAATTTTTGAAGCAGACTTTAATTTCTCCCCAGAAAATGGGTGTTTCTCTTCTATTGTATTGTCAGGCAGCAAATTTTCTAAACTTTTGTGCTCTTCTTCCTCTTGAACACTTTACTGCTTAGAAATTTCTTCTGCTCATATCCTAAATAATGTCTCTCAAGTTCAAAGTTCCACATATATTTAGGGCAGGGGAAAAATGTCCCAGGTTTCTTTGCTAAAGCATAGCAAAAGTAACCTTTGCTCCAGTTCCCAAGAAGTTTCTCATCTCTGTCTGAGACCACCTCAGTCTGGACTTCATTGTTTATATCACTATCAGCCATTCAACAATTGTCTAGGAATTTCCAAACTTTCCCACATATTCCTGTCTTCTTCTGAGTCCTCCAATTTCTTCCAGCCTCTGCCCATTACACTGTTTCAAAGTTACTTCCACACTTTCAGGTATCCTTATAGCGGCTCCCCACTACCTTGATACCAATTTACTGTATTAGTCCATTCTTATGTTGCTATAAAGAGCCACCTGAGATTGGGTAAAGAGACTAGGAAGGAGGTTTAATTGACTCACAGTTACACATTGCTTGGAAGGCACCAGGGAACTTACAATCATAGTGGAAGGCAAAGGAAAAGGCGGCACCTTCTTTACAGGGCTGCAGGGCGGAGTGAGTGCAAGCAGGGGAATGCCAGGTGCTTATGAAAGCATCAGATCTCCTGAGACTCACTCACTACCATGAAAACAGCATGGGGAAAACTGCCTCCATAGTCTGATCACCTCTATCTGGTCCTGCCCTTGACACATGGGAATTGTGAAACCATGTGCTCTGATTGAAGAGACCCCCTCCCCACCAAACAGGGTTTGTGTGAGCAACATGGCTGCTTATTCACCTGGGTGCAGCTAAGTCCAAAAAGAGAGTCAGCAGAGGGCAGTGGCATAGGAGCTGGATTTATAGGTTTGGGATAGGCAGTGGAAAGTTACAGAAGTTACAGTTTAGGGCGGTTTTTGCAAGCTGAGAGGGGATCATAGGGTCTGGAGTCAGGAGGTTGACCAAGGTTGGTTACAAAGTCCAATTGCCTTATCAATTGAAGAGGGAATACAAAACAATAGAGAATGCCTCAAAGTTAAGTAGGTGCTACAGGGCTTGATCATTTCTTCTCCTTTTGTGGTTTTCAGGCTTTCTCTTTCCAGGAGACCATCCAGAGGTGTAAATGCAGGTCACGAATTGCCATGACTTGATTTAGGATATGGCCTATGGTGCAGCCAGTTAGCCTAAAAGACCTTACATTCCTGTCTTTTCATATTAGTAATATAAAGGAAAAAGAAATGAAGAGTGGAGGGCAGTGGAATATTAGGAAGGCCGGCACGGGAGGGATGGACTATGTTTCTCAGGGCTTCTTCGAGTGGGATTGGGGAAGCATGAAAACCTAAAAATGGGAAAGAGTTTAGATTGCTGGGAGATCTCAGGGCAAGGGGTGATATTGTGGGTTTGTTAGAAGAAGCATTTGTCGTATTGACTGAGTGGTTATCGCTCTTATACGATTTTGTAGGAATTGAGAGATTAATCAGAAAACACAAGGTTCAAATAAGAGAAGGAAAAAGATAGGTATCAGAGGACTAAGGATTGGAAGAAGACATGACTCCCAGTTAGAGAGTGTCCAGCCAGTCCAGCCAGCTCCAGAATAACTATTTGCCTGATTAGCGAGCTTTTGGGCTTCGCCTTTTAATCGATTGATGGCATCATATACAAGGCCAGACTGGTTTACGTAAAAACAACATTCTTCATTTAGGAGTAGGTAAAGACCTCCTTTTTCAGCAGTCAGTAAATCAAGACCCCTTCTGCTCTGGAGGACAACTGTGGCTAGGGAATTTGCTTGAGCTTGAAGAAGGGACGGTGATTGAGTTAGTTCTGCAATACTAACTGAGAAATCATTAGAGAGGCTACGAAAGGTGACGATTTAAGTGGTAAGTCCTGCTATGCCTGTGCTGAGTACAGCAGTAATTCCTAGCCCTACAAGTAAGGGGATCAATGGAATGACCCACTTGCATTGTGTTAGGACCACAAGGGGAACAGGGAGGCTTTTGTCTCTGTTGGCAAACTAAATTTTGGGAGTAAGGAAAATTAGGGTAAAACGTCTGTCCAGTTGGCGGGAAGGCAGATGTAAGACGAAGAGCCACAGAGGAAAGAAGTCCTCGGCTTAGACAGAACTGGAAGTATAAACTGAAAAGGTGGGAAAGTGTTCTGAGGGCTTTGGACCCAAATGCCAAGGGAACCAGCAAGGGCTGGGGCTGTTAAAGGTTGTATCGGGCCTTGGTAGGGTAACTGTGTGGAGGGACAGCTCTTGTTTTCATGTTGTAAGAGGAAGCACGTGGTATCTATAAGTAACCATTCACTTTCACTAACAAGATTGGGTATGAGCAGACAGGAAGAGGGGTTCGGAGGAGAGCCTGAGGAGCAAGGGGAGGCAGCCCAGGGTAAAGTGAGAGACATGGCCAATGCCGACCTCGGCAAAACCTGCTATTGACGTTTTTAAGGCTGCTAGTACTAAGGGAGGGCTTTTCTGTAATGCACAGTGTGTATGCTCCTATTTTTTGGTTATCGTGGGTAGCAGGGCTCTTGAGGTGAAATGTAAAGGAACACAAAGAGGGCAGGAGATTTCCTACGGGGATTCTAGTGGGTGATTGTCAAGAAATGCTTAAGGTGAAGATAGGAATTTGTTTGTGTGGTTAGCGGTGGAGAACGGGGGTGTGGAGTTGACATGGGGAAACCATTGCGTAGGCAGGTGTGTAAATGAGCAGCAGCCTGTTGGGATGAGATATCTGGGGTGTCTCTGTCGACTGTCTGGGAGGGAGAGGAGTTCTTCTGGGGGTACAGGTGTGGGCTGTTGAAGGAAATCTGGAGGTGTAGAGAAATGGGAGAGTTCATCCAGCTGTTCAGTAGGGCGGGATTGGCTGTGTAATGGGATGAGGAGGGGGAAATGCATGGCCAGCAATCTCTGGCTAAGGAAGGGTTCGAGTTGGCTAAGAGAGAGTGGGTTAGGATGTTGGAGTTAATCACGGAGAGGTAGGCGGTAGCAGGAGAACCAGGAGCAATATTAAGAGTGAGTATAAAAGAAAAGAAGAGGACTTTATCAAGGTGGAAGAACTGGAGAGTTCCTTGTCACTGAAGATCAATCAACCACTCTAGAAGAGAGTCAAGGGTGCAGCCTGGGGATAAAATCACGAATATCAGCTCTAATTGCCTGAAGGAAAAGTGTAAACCGGCAGTGTAAATAAAACAAGGCATTTAAGTTTCTTCAGAAATTCAAGTGAGCTTTAGAGACATTGGGGAGAGTACTTGCGACTTCCAAGAGGAGGCGGAGGAGTCAGGCTGTCTGTCTGATGGGCACAGCTTCATCCTGGAGCGGTGAACCCACTGGTGTCCATCTCGCAGGTGGATAGCAGTTGGGGTGCTGTAGACGACCATGAAGAGACCTGTCCACTGAGGCTGCAGAGACCGAGGGGTTAGGCTTTTAACTAGGACTGACCTTACAGCTACGTTGTTTTCATATGGCTGGGTATCTGGAGTGGGTAAGAGGAAATTAGCAGCCTGGCAGATTTCATGTCTGGCCTGTTGGAGGGCTGGAAGGTAGTCACCAAGAGGACTGGTGTCTGAAATGAGGTTAGGCCAAGCAGACAGGTGTGGCCATATAGGAGTTCAAAGGGGCTATACCCTGTGGGTTCTTTAGAAGCGGCTGGAATCCTGAGTCCCTCTGCAGTGGATAACTCCAGCCTTGGCTGCGAGGTGAGTGGTCTTAAAAAGGGCCTTTATTAAGGGGACATTGATAACAGAGGACTCCTGTATGGTGAGAAAACCTCTTTCTGCCCATATGGCAGTATAGTGGTGTAGGATGTGGAAGGCATATTTAGAGTCAGTTTAGATATTAACATGTAGTACTTTGGCAAGAGTAAGAGCAGAGGTTAAGGCAATTAGTTCAGCTTGCTGAGAAGTGGTGGAAGAGGGGAGTGTGGCAGCCTCGATAACCGATGAGTGACATCCAACAGCATAGCCAGCTTTGGCTGTGCCAACCGACTGGGCTCGGACGAACTGCCATCAGTAAATCATGTGTGGTCTGGGTCTGGAATAGGAAAAAGAGAACTGTAGGAAAATGGGGAGGATGCTACGTCGATTAGGGAGCTACAGTCATGGGGCTCAGGGTATATGTTAGGTATTAAGTGAGAGGCTGGGTTGAAGTCAGGACTGATAGCAATGGTTCTTGTGGATGTTTCAATGAATAGTGAATGGACTTGGAGGAAGCGAGGGGTGGAAAGTGTGTGTGTGAGGTGTGAAGAGGAAACTAAACTTCGGGGGTCGTGAGAGCCATAGAGGGTACGTGGGGAATAGCCTGTGATTTTGAGGAATTTTAAGAGTATCAGGGCAGCAGCTACTGCTGAGGGTAGGCATGGAGGCCAGCCCAGGTCTGTGAGGTTATATTGTTTGGATAAAAAGGCTACAGGCCATGGGCCTGGCTCCTGTGTAAGAATTCCGATGGCACGGCCTTTTATTTCTGCTGCGTAGAAAGAGAAGGGTTGAGAGGAGCTGGGGAGCGCTAAAGCAGGAGCAGTCTCTAAGGCCTTTTTTTGGAGAATGAAAGGAAGAAGCGGGGAGGGATTGTTGGTCTATGGGGTTAGATAGGTTTCCTTTTGTAAGTTTATAAAGTGGTTTGGTGAGGAGGGCAAAACCTGGTATCCAGAGGCGAAAGTGTTATACAATGCCTAGGAAGGCACGAAGTTGTTTAGTGGATGAGGTTGGGGTTTGGGAAATTAACTGGATATGATTGGCAGGGAGAGCACGTGTATGCTGGTGAACGATTATACCGAGATGGGTAACAAATGGGGAAGAAATTTGGGCATTAGAAAAAAGTGCTTTTGAGGTCAAGAACAGAATAATGAGTTGTGGAAGGGGGTATGGAAGACAGGAGGGTGTAGGGGCTTAGCACTACAGGACGGATGGAGAGTACAACCTGACTGATGAGGCAGAGGTCTCAGACTAGTCTGCAGAATTTGTCTGGTTTTTCAACAGCCAGGATAGGGGAATTGAAGGAGCGTTTGTAGAAATTAAAAGGCCATGTTGTAGTAAGCAAGTCATAGCAGGCTTTAGGTCTTTTAATGCTCATGCTGGGATGGGATACTGGTGCTGGGTGGTGTAAGGGTGGTTAGGTTTTAATGAGATGGCAAAAGGTGAGTGAACAAGGGATGGGGAGGTGGTGTCCCACACCCTAGGGTTAAGGTAGCAGGACATAAGGGGAGCTATTAAGGGAGGTACAGGTTTGGGGAGGAGGGTGGCAATGAGGTGTGGCTGTAGGCCAGGAATAGTTAAGGAGGCAAACAATTTTGCTAGGATATCTTGGCCTAACGGGGGACCTGGACAAGTGGGGATGATTAGGAAAGAACGTGGAATGGAGGGCTGGCCTAATTGACACTGGACTTGGGGAGTTTGGAGAGGCCTGGAAGCCTTGCTGTCAATTCCCACAGCAGTCATGGAGGCCAAGGAGATGGGTCCTTGAAAAGAAGGCAGCATGGAGTGGGTGGCCTCTGTGTTGACTAAGAAGGGGATGGACTGACCCTCCACCGTAAGAGTTAGCTGAAGCTCGGTGTCCTTCATGGTCCGGGGGCTTCCAAGGTTTTGGGAAAGCATCAATCTTCAGCCACTAAGCCAAGGAGATCAGGGAAAGAGTCAGCCTGAGGGCTACTGAGTTGGGCTCTTGGAGCTTTAGAGACAGTGTTTTGAGTCAGGTGGTCCGACTTCCCGTGGGGTCCCACACATGTGGGACACGGCTCAGGAGGAACCCAGGGCTGCAGCCACTCCTCCGCCCAGTGGTCATGCTTCCGACAATTGAAGCAAGGTCTGGGAGGGGTGGCTGGACACTGCAGTCTGGGCACATTTGAGTCTTTGTGAGCCCGTGGTGTGGCTGGGGTTTGTCTACAGCAGAGGCAGGCATCTGCAGTTTTGAGATGGACTGCCGCTAGGCGGCTTCTTCCCTGTTATTGAATACCTTGAAGGTGCGGTCGATTAATTCCTGTTGTGGAGTTTGAGGGGCAGATACTAATTTCTGTAGCTTTTTTAATGTCAGGGGCTGATTGGGTGATAAAGTGCATATTAAGCATTTTTCAGGGGTGAGAGTAGAGGTAAGGATGATATGGAAGTCACTACAGGTAAGATTATAGGACTGGGTAAGTATTGGAGGATCTGATGGAAAGGAGCCCAACCACTGGCCAATTTGAGAAAGGCGGGATAAAGAGAAAGGAACGTGCACCCTAACTATGCCTTTGGCTCCAGCCACCTCTCGAAGGGGAAATTGTTGGGCAGGGGTGGAAGAGTCAGCTGCGGGACTCAACTGTGAGCTGGACCGGGGATGAGGTGAGGGCAGAGGGGGAGGAAGGAGGCTCTAGTCGGGGAGGGGTGGTACTAAGGCCTGGATTAGGGTCTGGTTCTGACATTCGGGAAGGAGAAAGTTCCAAAGGGTGGATGGATAAGGGGGATTATGGGTTGCCACCAGAGCAGGAGGGGCAGACGGAAGGGAGAGAAAGAAAATTCTGGACGGGTTGCATTGAGAGCAGAGATTATGGAGGGATTAGAATGTAAAAAAAAAAAAAATACCTGGACATCAGGCACCTGAGACCATTTGCCCGTTTATTGACAAAAGTTGTCTAGGTCTCATAGAATAGACAGATTTAAAGTGTCGTTTTCTGGCCATTTGGAAACATAGTCTAATTTGTATTGAGGCCAGACCATGTTACAGAAAAGAAAATGAGATGCTTAGGTTTCAGATAGGGCGAGAATTGAAGAGCTTTTAGGTTTTTTTAGGATGCAGGCTAGAGGAGAAGACATAGGAATAGAGGGCAGAATATTGCCCACAGCAAAGGAGATAAATTTCAAGGAAAGGAGTAGAGGAGAGAGTAGGAGACGTAGTGAGCAAAACTACCAGGGTTTTCAGTAGACGTCCCTGACTGACTCCTGGGTTATAACGTGGGTGAGTGATCAAGGCAGGCTTCTCCGCCATTGACCAGATTGACCAGTTACCAAGGGAAGACTGTCTTCCCCAGTCCTTGACTGACATCGAAGTTCTTGAGAGAGTGGGAGAGATTTGTCTCCTATGTCTCTACATGGATAAAGAGTGTCTCCTTTGTCTCTACTAGAAGGAGAAAGATTTAAAGGAAAAGAGAGAGGGAGAGAGGGGGAGACTTGTCTCCTTTTCTTTAAGGGCAGTGGGATAGGACCTGGATTTATAGGTTTGGGGTAGGCAGTGGAAAGTTATAGAAGTTACACTTTAGGGCGGTTTTTGCAAGCTGGGAGGGGTTTGTAGGGTCGGGAGGTCTCATGAGATTGACCAAGGTCAATTACAAAGTCCAATTGCGTTATCAATTGAGACGGGAATAAAGCACAATAGAGAATGTCTCAAAGTTAATTAGGCGCCACAGGGGTTGGTCATTTCTTCTCCTTTTGTGGTTTTTCAGTTCCTTCAGACATTCCAGTTCCAGGAGGCCATCCAGAGATGCACCTGCAGGTCACGGGTTGCCATGGCTCGACTTAGGGTATGGCATGTCGTGAAGCCAGTTAGCCTAAAAGACCTTGCAGGAATTACAATTCGAGATGAGATTTTGAGTGGAGACACAGCCAAAGCGTATTGCCCTTTGAGGTTCATATCTCAATTATGAGGGAGAAGTAAGTTTAATCTGATTTCTTCAATCTGCTTCAGAAGTATACAGTGATGGCGGAGGTACACAGTGATGGGCATGTATCAGGATAGGCAATGTGTGTGTGATTACGTGTGAAATTGCCAACTACATGCTTAACTCAGAAAACTCTTTAGACTTCAACAATAAATTCAACATATTATGCTGAGGAGGAAAATAATGTGAAAGTCTTTATTAAGGGAAATGACCAAAACTATGATTAATTTTTTATGTATTGTGGCAGATGGATGAATCAGTTAGCAATAGCTGTGTAACAAACCATTCAAAACTGCAAGGCTCAAACAGGTATTTACTTATAACGTTGTAGGTTTTTGTGGGCATGTCTGCTGATAAAAACCTGTCTTAGCTGGTCTTGGCTGGGCTTGCTCAAGACTCTTGGGTCAGCTGACGGGTCAGGTTTGGACAAGATGATTTGGAATAACCATAGCTGGATCATTGAGGATGACCTCATTTCTGTTGCATATATTCTCCCATCTTCCAGATTAGTCTGAATTTATTCTCATTCTGGAGGAGGGTACAAAGAGGAAGAGAAAGAGTGTAAAGAAGAATGTAATGCTTCTTAAAAGCTAGGCTCAGAACCACATTTACCATTACTTCTGACAAATTATATTAGCCAGTAAAATTGACACAGCAAGCTTAGATTCAAAACAGCATGTAAAAAGAAAAAAACTCCAACTCTTGAAGTGAGGAGCTACAAAATTACATTTCCAATGGTGCAGAAACTAGAAAGAATAATGAATTGGTAGGCTGACATGGTACAACCTCAGTCAACCAAATTGGGGTCTTAGCAGCAAGGAAATACTTGCTGCTTTAATACAATTCTTTATGTTCCAACTAGTTTAGTTGCCAAGTAACTTGATGTGTGGGATGAAACATACTATTTTTATTTCAACTTTAGTTTTTTTGTTGTTGTTGCTTTTCATTTGTAAAGCAAGCAGGTGAGGTAGATCCTACTTTATGTTTTCAAACAAAATCCTTTTCACTCCAGAGATTCTTCCATAACTCTTTGGGAGCTGAGGTGGGAGTGGAGCCTTCTTTTTCCTTTCTTCTCGAAAGTCATTGACTTAAATAACTCTAATTTCTTCCCACCCTCCCTCCCTCCCTCCCTCCCTTGGTTCCTTCCTTCTCTCTCTTGAGCCACACAAATGTTAAAAAACTGTTTCTTCAATAAGAAATTAATATTAATCTTAAACTTTTCTACTTTATAACCTTTATATTGCCTAACTTTTTTGACTCTTACAACTCTTAGATTAAAACACAAACACATTGTACAACTGTTAAATATATTTTCTTTCTTTATATCCTTATTTTATACTTTAACTTTTATTTTTAAAATTTTGTTAAAAATTAGGACACAAGCACACACATTAGCTTAAGTTTACAGAATATCAGGATATTCAATATAACGGTCTTCCACCTCCAAATGTTGTCTCATTGGAAGGTCTTTAAGGACGGTAACATGATTCTTAAAAAGAGAGAGAGAGAAAGAAATTTTCAGTTGCTATAAGTTCTTGCAACTACATGTAGTTGCTGATGGAAATGCAAAATGGCGCAGCCACTTTGGAACACAGGTTTATAGTTTCTTTTAAAATTACACATACACTCACCATATAGCCAAACAATTTCACTTCTAGATATTTACCTTAGAGAAATAAAAACTTACATTCCCACAAAAACCCATTTGCAAGTATTTAGAGCAGCTTTACTCATAATTGTCAAAACCTGGAAACAACTCAAATTTCCTTCAACCAGTGAATGGCTAATCAAGCTGATACATACGTAAAATGGAATGCTACTTAACTATAAAAACTAAACTTCTGATACACAGAACAACATGCATGAATTGCAAATGTATTTTGCTAAGTGAAGGAAGCCAGATCCGAAAGGCTACATATATTGTATGATTTCATTTACAGAAAATTCTGGAAAAGGCAACATTATAGGGACGGAAATCAGTGTTTGGCAATTGCCGGGAGGTAGTGGAGCTGGGAGGGGTTGACTAGAAAAGGATGGGGGAAGTTGGAAAGGGTGATGAAAACCTTCTATATCTTAGCCATGTTAGTCTTCATAAAAACTGGATATGTTGTTCAACATTCACAAAGCTGTACGCTTTTCAAAAATCAAGGCACTATACTGTTTTTTGAAGCAAGAGCTTATAAAATTTCCAGGTTAACATTTACGGTCTCACTCTGTACTTTTCTAAATTTCTTTTTAATTAGTCAGTGGCTCTTATTTAGCACTATCTTTGCTATTTAAATTAAAGTCAGGATGTTTGATATATAAACATTTGAGGCTGAATAAATTAGAGACTTCTAAAAACGAGTATGGATTTGTTATGAAGATTTTTGAATAACATAGTTTGTTCATAATAGAAATTTAAAATTAAACATGGCATGTGCTCACCATGTTCTAAGTAAAATGAATAAAAAAGATACCTACCTGTTTAATTACAAAGACAAAGAAATTATAATGAGCACTAAGAAGTGAGAAATAAAACTAGGGTTGCTTTGTGATAATAAAATATTTCTAGAAGATGAAGAAAAATTATCTACAAACTATAGATAAAAATAAAGATTGTACTTTAATAATTGTATGTAAAATGGGATAGGTAAAGGCATGTTTCTTATGGAGAAAAATTTGAAAAACCAAAAAGTAATAAAACATAAGGTTTAGAGCATTTTTCATGTAAAAGATGGAAATTTGGAGAAACTGGGGGCTCATTTGTACATTTGCAAGTTAGAGGCATTAGAGTTGACTACATCCAAGAACAAGGTAATATATAAACACAAGAGAAAATAAGTATAAGTAAAGGATCTTGAGGATCTTGGAGAGAAATACATTTGTGTGTTTGTGTGTGTGTGTGTGTGTGTGTGTGTGTGTGTGTGTGCGTATAGGCATAGGTAAAGGAAAAAACAATGTGGCTAAAGAAGAAAACTGACAGTTGGGGTAATCAAAATATATTCAACTAAATATGAAAAATAATATGCTTATATTCCATTTTTTACTTAATGCTTCTAAACACATATGGGAAAATCAGGTGACAGAGTGTAAGTGACCAGTAAATAGCAGATGTACGAATGGAAGTTGTCTGTGTGTTACCCAAAATTTTATCCTGTCTTTTTAACATCATTTTTCCAAGATAAATGATGCATGGTTGGTGTTTTATTATATTTGTTTATCAACAGATTCCTCACCGACAGTTGGAAAAAAATAGTTTACATGCCATAATCTAAATAATAGTGGACATGTTATTTTTTATTAGAAGTAGAAAATTAAATATATGTAATAGTTTTAGTTCTTAACCACAATTACCTATTTTCTCCTCAAATATTCAAATATTTACCTGCCTCTCAGTTCCAATTTACACAACAGCAACAACAAGCAATCCTCTCATCTTGTGTCATATGACTACTTAGAGAAATACAGACACTTCTTAAACTTCTGTGATATTTAAAGAATATCATCTCCTCAACCTGCCACCTCCCTCTCCTGTGAGCTAGTGGATTAAGATGAATGACAGATTTGTTGGGGTGTAAAACAATTTTTCAAGGATCCAGATTCATGAATCATTCATGTATTCTCAATATTTTAAATACACAAAAGAATGAGTAAGGGATACAAATAGCTTGGTGAGCTTAGCTCTATATTTCTGGTTACAGAGCAAGAGAGAAGGTATTCATTTTAGGTAAAATACGTCACTAATAGCATGTCAGGTCTATTGAGGCAATTAAATATAACAAACTCCAGACTACTAATCCCACTGCCCACATCCTACCTTTTGGGAAATTGAATAGAAAAAAAAGATATTTTCTTTTAGTGATCTTTCACTTTAACAAATGTTAATTCAATCTTTCAATAAGGAAAGCTTACACACGTCCTAGTCTTTGATCCTCCCTGATTGTTAATTTTCATCAGAAAATAATCTTAACTTTAATCTAATATGAATTTAAAATAATCTATTTGGCAATAAAGAAAAAAGTTTAAAAAATAATTTCATGAATTTTACAATTGGCATGAAGCATGTAGAACACATATTGATGAAGAAATTTGACATAAAATCCAGTGCATAGGAATGCATAAAAGCAACAGATTTAGAACTGAAATATAATATATACAGTTATTTCTCTAAAATTTTTCTATTCCTTACAGAAGCAATTATATAGTGACCATAAGTTGAGTATCAGGTGGTTACATTTTTTTTAAATTGTACTTTAAGTTATGGGGTACATGTGCAGATCTTGCAAGATTGTTGCCTAAGTACACACGTGCCATGGTGGTTTGCTGTCTCCATTCCCCGTCACCTACATCAGGCGTTTCTCCCAGTATTATCCCTCCCCAACTTCCCAGCCCCCTGCTTTCCCTCCTCTAGTCACCCACTCCCCAACATCACCCAATGTCTGATGTTCCCCTCCCCGTGTCTGTGTTTTCTCATTGTTCAACACCCACCTATGAGAGAGAACATGTGGTGTTTGGTTTTGTGTTCTTATGTCAGTTTGCTGAGAATGATGGTTTCCAGATTCATCCATGTCTCTACAAAGGACACAAACTCATCGTTTTTTATGGCTGCATAGTATTCTGTGGTGTGTATGTACCAAATTTTCTTTGTCCAGTCTATCATTACAGGGCATTTGGGTTGGTTCCAGGTCTTTGCTATAGTAAACAGTGTCACAAGGAACATACTTGTGCATGTGCCTTTATAATAGAACAATTTATAATCCTTTGGGTAGGTACTCAGTAATGGGATTGCTGGTTCAAACAGAATTTCTATTTATAGATCCTTGAGGAGTTGCCACACTGTCTTCCACAATGGTTGAACTAATTTACACTTCCACCAACAGTGTAAAAATGTCCCTATTTCTCCACATACTCTCCACCATCTGTTGTCTCCAGATTTTTTATGATCACCATTCTAGCTGACATGAGATGGTATCTCAATGTGATTTTGATTTGCATTTCTCTAATGACCAGTGATGATAAGCATTTTTTCATAGATTTGTTGGCCTCAGACATGTCTTCTATTGAAAAGTGTCTGTTTATATCCTTTGCCCACTTTCGAATGGGTTTGTTTCATTTTCTTGTAAATCTGCTTTAGTTCTTTGTGGATTCTGGATATTAGCCCTTTGTCAGAAAGGTAGATTGCAAAAATTTTTTTCCATTCTGTTGGTTGGTTGCCTGTTCACTCTAATGATTCTTTCTTTTCCTGTGCAGAAACTCTTAAGTTTATTTAGATACCGTTTGTTTCTTTTGGCTTTTGTTGCATTGCTTTTGGTGTTTTAGTCATGACATCCTTGCCTATGCCTATTTCCTGAATTGTTTTGCCTGGCTTTTCTTCTAGGTTTTTCTTGGTGTTAGGTCTTATGATTAAATGTTTAATCCATCTGGAGTTAATTTTAGTGTCAGCTGTAAGGAAAGGGTCCAGTTCAGCTTTCTGCACATGACTAGCCAGTTTTCCCAACATAATTTCTTAAACAGGGAATCCTTTCCCCATTGCTTGTTTTTGTCAGGTTTCTCAAAGATCAGATGGTTGTAGATGTGTGGCATTGCTTCTGAGGTCTCTGTTGTGCTCCATTGGTCTGTCTCTCTGTTTTGGTACCAGTACCATGCTGTTTTGATTACTGTAGCCTTGTAGTATAGTTTGAAGTCAGGTAGTGTGATGACTCCAGCTTTGTTCTTTTTGCTTAGAATTGTCTTGGCTATGCAGGCCCTCTTTTGGTTGCATATGAAGTTTAAGGTGTTTTTTTCCAGTTCTGTGAAGAAGGTCAATGGTAGCTTGATGGATATTGCATTGAATCTATAAATTACTTTGGGCAGTATGGCCATTTTCACAATATTGATTCTGCCTAACCATGAGCATGGAATGTTTTTCCATCTGTTTGTGTCCTCTCTTATTTCCTTGAGAAGTGGTTTGTAGTTCTCCTTGAAGAGGTCTTTTACATCCTTTGTTAGTTATATTCCTAGGTATTTTATTCTTTGTAGCAATTGTGAATGGGAGTTCACTGATCATTTGGCTCTCTGTTTGTCTGTTATTGATGTATAGGAATGCTTGTGATTTCTGCACATTGATTTTATAACCTGAGACTTTGATGAAGTTGCTTATCAGCTTAAGGAGATTTGGGGCTGAGATAATGGATCTTCTAAATATATAATCATGTCATCTGCAAATAGAGACAATGTGACTTCCTTCTTTCCTAACTGAATACCTTTTATTTCTTTTTCTTGCCTGATTACTCTGGATAGAAATTCCAATACTATATTGTATATGAGTGGTGAGAGAGGGAATCCTTGTCTCGTGCCAGATTTCAAAGGGAATTCTTCCAGTTTTTGCCCATTCAGTATAACACTGGCTGTGGGTCAGTCACAAATAGCTTTTATTATTTTTAGATACATTCCATCAATACCTAGTTTATTGAGTGTTTTTAGTATAAAGGGCTGTTGAATTTTGTCAAAGGCCTTTCTACATCTATTGAGATAATCATGTGGTTTTTGTCTTTGGTTCTGTTTATGTGGTGAATTACGTTTATAGACTTGCGTATGTTGAACCAGCCTTGCATTCTTGGAATGAAGCCTACTGGATCGTAAGTTTTTGATGTGTTGTTGCATTCAGTTTGCTAGTATTTTATTGAAGATTTTTGCATTGACATTCATCATGGATATTGGCCTGAAGTTTTCTTTTTCAGTTGTGTCTCTGCCAGGTTTTGGTATCAGGATAATATTGGTCTCATAAAATGAGGTAGGGAGAATTCCCTCTTTTTGTATTGTTTGGAATTGTTTCAGAAGGAATGGTACCAGCTTCTCCTTGTACCTCTGGTGGAATTTGGCTGTGAACCTGTCTGGACCTGGACCTTTTTTAGTTGGTAGGCTATTATTGCTGCCTCAACTTTAAACCTTGTTATTGGTCTATTCAGGATTTCAACTTCCTCCTGGTTTAGTCTTGGGAGGGTGCAAGTGTCCAAGAATTTATTCATTTCTTCCAGAATTACTGGTTTATATGCATAGAGTTGTTTGTAGTAATCTCTGATGGTAGTTTGTATTTCTGTGGAATCAGTGATATCCCCTTTATTATTTTTTATTGCATCTATTCAATTCTTCTCTCTTTTCTTTTTTATTAGTCTGGTTAGTGGTCTATCTCATTGATCTTTTCAAAAAACCAGTTCCTGGATTTATTGAGGTTTTGAAGGGTTTTTCGTGTCTCTATCTCCTTCAGTTCTGCTCTGATCTTAGTATTTCTTGTCTTCTGCTAGCTTTTGAGTTTTTTTGATCTTATTCCTCTAGTTCTTTCAATTTTGTAGATAGAGTGTCGATTTTAGATCTTTCCTTGCTTCTCATGTGGGCATTTATTGCTATACATTTCCTTCTAGACACCACTTTAAATGTGTCCCAGAGATTCTGATACATTGTATCTTCATTCTTGTTGGTTTCAAAGAACATTTTTATTTCTGCCTCACTTCACTTTTTATCCAGTCATCTTTCAGGAGCAAGTTGTTCCATTTCCATCAAGCGTGGTTTTGAGTGCGTTTCTTAATTCTGAGTTCTAATTTGATTGCAGTCTAAGAGACTGTTAGGTTTTTCATTCTTTTGCATTTGCTGAGGAGTGATTTACTTCCAATTATGTGGTCAGTTTTAGAGTAAGTGCAATGTGGTGCTGAGAATAATGTATATTCTTTGGATTTGGGGTGGAGAGTTCTATAGATGTCTGTTAGGTCCACTTGGTCCAGATCTGGGCTCAAGTCCTAGATATCCTTGTTTTCTGTCTTATTGATCTGTCTAATATTGACATTGGAGTGTTGAAGTCTCCCACTATTATCGTGTGGGAGTCTAAGCCTCTTTTTAGGTCATTAAGAACTTGCTTTATTTATCTGGGTGCTCCTGTATTGGGTGTGCATATCTTTAGGAGCTTAGCTCTTCGTGTTGCAATGATCCTTTTACCATTATGTAATGTCCTTCTTTGTCTCTTCTGATCTTTGTTGATTTAAAGTTCATTTTATCAGAAACTAGGATTGCAACTCCTGTTTTTTTTTTTTTTTTTTT